>NC_090371.1:217982920-218305028 GCF_036365525.1 Heterodontus francisci | reverse complement strand
GCCAATTACGTACTTTTTTGAAGTGTAGTCACTGTTGCAGTGTAGGAAATGTGGCAGCCAGTTTGCACATAGTCAGCTCCCACAAACAGCAATGTGGTAATGGCCAGATAATCTGTTTTTGTGATGTTGATTGAGGAATAACAAGGATAACTTCCCTGCTCTTCAAAATAGTGCCATGGGATCTTTTATATCCACCAGAGCAAGCAGATGGGGCCTTAGTTTAACATCTCTTCCGATAGACAGCACCTTCGACAGTGCAGTGCTCTCAGTACTGCACTGAAGTGTCAGCCTTGAGCTTCATGCTCAATTCTTTGGAATGGGACTTGAACCCACAACCACCTGACTCTGAGGTGAAAGTGCTGCCAACTGAGCTACAGCTGACACCCTGAGAGCCATCAAACAGGCTGCTGATTTGCTGTACCTTTTACACTATTGCACAAAGTCAAAATCTACTCCAATCATACTTATCCAAGTACTTCAGAATTCAAACAGTTTGTGACAATGAATCCTGTACATTACACAATGGGATCACACTTAAAGGTTGATTTTCCTAGGTCTGCACTGCATGGCCTGGGTGGCATGAATATATGCATATTGGGTAGGTCTGAGTCTAATTGTGTAAAGGAATGCACCCAATTTTCCTCCATTTAAATTACTGGGGGAAAATTGGATAGGTTCCTTATAGTCTTGCATGCTGAGCAGCCCATTCAATGTGAATGGGTACAGTTGCAGAAAAATCTGTAAGACTGAGTTCCCTTGCCCCACCATTACCTTGAAAAAAATGTACATGAAACCATTCCATAAATTAAAACCCGAAACCAGTCCTTAATATAAAAACTGCTCCCCTACTGGTGTGAAACTCTCATTACCTACAAACCATTTGTCACTGAAGCCTCTCCATGCCATCAAGGCAGCATTTGACAGAGTATGGCAATCAAGGAGCCCTAGCAAAACTGGAGTTATGGGAATTGGGGGAAAACTCTCTGTTGGTTGGAGTCATACCTAGCGCAAAGGAAGATGGTTGTGGTTGTTGGAGGTCAATCATCTCAGCTCCAGGACATCACTGCAGGAGTTTCTCAAGGTAGTGTCCTAGGCCCAACCATCTTCAGCTGCTTCATCAATGACCTTCCTTCAATCATAAGGTCAGAATTGGGGATGTTCGCTGATGATTGCACAATGTTCAGCACCATTTGCAACTCCTCAGATACTGAAGCAGTCTGTGTACAAATGCAGTAGGATCTGGACAATATCCAGGCTTGGGCTGATAAGTGGCAAATAACATTTGCGCCACACAAGTGCCAGGCAATGACCATCTCCAGCAAAAGAGAACTTAACCATCTCCCCTTGACATTCAATGGCATTACGATCACTGAATCCCTCACTATCAACATCCTGGGGATTACCATTGACCAGCAACTGAACTGGAGTAGCTATATAAATAATGTGGCTACAAGAGCAGGTGCAGAGGCTGGGAATCCTGTGACAAGTAACTCACCTCCTCACTCCCCAAAGTCTGTCCACCATCTACAAGGCACAAGTCAGGAGTGTGATGGATGGGTGCAGCTCCAACAACACTCGACGCTTTACACCATCCAGGACAAAGCAGTATGCTGGATTGGCACCCATCCACAAACACTCACTCCCTCTACCACCAACGGACAGTGGCAGCAGTGTGTACCATCTACAAAATGCAGCAACGCACCAAAGCTCCTTAGACAGCAACTTCCATACCTGCGACCTCTACCACCTAGAAGGACAAGGGCAGCAGATGCATGGGAACACCACCACCTGCAAGTTCCCCTCCAAGCCACACACCATCCTGTCTTGGAACTATATTGCCGTTCCTTCACTGTCGCTGGGCCAAGAATCTGGAATTCCCTTCCTAACAGCACTGTGGGCGTACCTACCCCACGTGGACTCCAGTGGTTCAAGAAGGCAGCTCACCATCACCTTCTCAAGGGCAATTAGGGATGGGCAATAAATGCTGGCCTGGCCAGTGATGCCCACATCCCATGAACGAATACAAAACAAGCCTTCCCCTGGTATGAGCTTCACCTATATCTATGTAGTACAATGCCCTCAGTAACACAGTAGGCACAGACTCATATATTTATAAGACCTTCTTTCGAGATAAATGTGTTGTCCAATCTGCTGACAAGACCATTGCTACAGGCATTTCCAAATACTGTCCAACAAAGATGGTTAACAGTGTCTTCACATTTTTTTTCTGGATGCTTTGAATTGAATTGAAACTTATATTTTATTTATTTAGAGATACAGCACTGAAACAGGCCCTTCAGCCCACCGAGTCTGTGCCGACCAACAACCACCCATTTATACTAACCTTACAGTAATCCCATATTCCCTATCACCTACCTATACTAGGGGAAATTCACAACGGCCAATTTACCTATCACCTGCAAGTCTTTTGGATGTGGGAGGAAACCTGAGCACCCGGCAGCTGTGAGGCTGCAGTGCTTGCCACTGTGCCGCCCTAAATCTACAGCAAATTTTTATAACCACATAACTGGTTTCCATTATTCTGATAAATATGCTTGAAATCATCAATATTTTGTGTGCTGGCAGGTGAGCGATGGACATTTGAAAGATCTGCTGTAATACTGACACTGTGATCCTTAAATTCAATTTAAAATACAAGCAGGAACGTCCCGAATAAACAATGGGCCATTTTTACTTGGGAGGTTTTTCACTGTGAGCTTTGTATATTGATTTTCCAAGACTAATCTCCAGCCAACAGAGAATTCCATTGAATTTTACAACACAGAGGCAGGTCATTTAACCCAATATATCAATGTTTATGCTCTACACGAGCCTCCTCCCACCAATCTGAATAAATAAATCCATTTTACAATAAACAACATAATGCAGTGAAGATAATCAGATGCAGCATGGCTGTGTTACAAAAGGTAATCAGAATTTTAAAACACAATGAGCATGACGTCAATGGGGTAAAGATTTGTTAACTCCACAAGGCTAGTGCAAATTGGGCACTGGAAATGATCCCTGCACGTGAAGAGGTAGGCTTGAGGCCTGATTGGTAATGCTTCTTGAGCCTCATTTTAGCATCAGATGAGTTGCACTGCCTACCACATGTTCCCAGGCAACTTGCTGGTGCAGTAGAGATCGTTTTCAGGCTTCTGTGGAGCTGGCAGCAGCCCTTGGATTAGTGCTAGGGAGGGGGGAGATGGGGATGGGAGGAGCTGAGACTGGGAGGGGAATAATCGTGGATTAGCAGTGGCCCTCCTGAGTCTTGCGGAGCCAGGTGGAGCAGTCCCACTTTCTGTTTTATTTTCAGATTTCCATCATCCACAGTATTTTGCTTTTATTTTAGCTTATATGCAGGGGTCTTATCTCTAAGGCATCTATATTAACACTGAACAACAGAAGACTCACTCATGACATCACATCCTGTGATGATGCTTAATGTTTATATACATGATCTACCCAGCAACAGCTTCTGCACATTATACGACAGCAATGAGGTCCATTTTCTATTCCAATACTTTTTGCTTTCCAGGTAGAGTAATCATTTTGCTGGACACCTTGAATAGAATTGCATAGAATGGATAGCTTAGGATCAACAGATCTGTGCCATTGTTTATTTTCCATGAGAACCTCCTCCATCCTTTTCATCTCACTTTATGAACATATCCTTCTATTCCTTTCCCCCTCATGTGTTCATCTGGCTACCCCTTTAATATATTTATGCTATTCACCTTATCTACTCTTTGTGGCATGTTCCACATTCTAACCACTCTCTGGGTAAAGAAACTTCTCCAGGATTCCCTATTGGATTTATTTGTGGTTATCTTATATTTATAGCCCCTTGTTTTGGTCATTCCCACAATCAAACTGGCAAGTATTCCTAAGTTTCCAGCTGGCTTTTTTTGTGCTGCTTAGTTTTTAAAAAATCTTTTCAGTCATAAAGCAACCAATTAATGCAAACTAATCTGTCCTATCAGGAATCGACCAATCAGTTCTTAGTTATACCAGTGGTCAGTTATGCAGTCCTCAAAATGCAAGCAATGTTCTAAACGACTATTTACGGAAAATGGCTGTCAATGCAGCCCTGCAGGGAAGTTGGTCACACTCTCATCTCCTAATCAGAAGGTTGTGGGTTCAAGTCCCACTCCAGAGACTTGAGCACAAAAATCTAGACTGACACTCCAGTGCGGTACTGAGGGAGTGCTGTACTGTTGGAGGTGTCGTCTTTTGAATGAGACATTAAGCCAAAGCCCCATCTGCTCTCTCAGGTGAATATAAAATATCTCATGTCACTATTGGGACCTGCACTTTGGAACTTCCTGATGGCATGAAAGTCACTATAAAAATGTAAGTCTTACTTTCCTTCTATTCGAAAGCTTCAGCTATGGCTGTGGAATAATTTGCAAACCATGCTTTTCTGACTGAATTGGATGCCCATATTAAGGGACTTATTGACAAACAACTGGACTTTTTTCTGAGGTGAATGTTGGGCCCCTTGGGATGATTTCAACTTGTTGAAAATCAGCATGAACAAAATAGCAACGGCTCCAAAAAGTAGACTAACCACCCTATTAATGCTGATGGTCTCCCTGCTGCTACTTTTACAGATGCCTGAAGCTGGGCAGCTAAAGTACTCCAACTCTTTCAGACAGTGGGCACCTTTCAATGTGCCAATTGTATTTCTCTCCCTTCCTCCCTCTCCCAGTTTGTGTGTGTGTGTCTCTCTCTCCATCCCCCATATTGCTTTCTCAGGACTCGGAGTTTCCCATGTGATTTTCATTGGTGCCAATGCCATTATCCTTGCAAACAGCAATGAAGTAGTGAAGAGCAGGGGGACTGGTTGGGCCCAGCCAAGTCAGTTAGTTGCAAGCCATGGCAGCCAGGGTGCTGCACATGCAGTAACTGCACAAACAGGGACTGTTTATTCTGAGTTGCCAGCAGCTGCTTTCGAGAGGCCAATTGCAAATTTTGCGAGACTTCTGGTCAAAGCAGGAGGGTTGGGAACCCTAGTTGCACCACCAGGAAGCAGACAGCTAATGGTAAAAGAGGCAAGGTATCAGAAGCCTAAATTTAGTTTAGGCCTTGGCTTAAACAGAGGCCTAATGGGCCTCTGCATTGCTGCTATCATTTACATGTGATAGGGCAATGAAAATGCACCCAGGGGCATTCCTTGCTGGTGTGAGAAAGGGAGAGGAAAACCAAGCGCTGTGCTGATAGGGACATCAATGGAGCAGTGGGCTTCCCTGCCCAATTTCTCTTGAACTTTCCACTCCCATACAACTAGGATTTATGATGCTACAATCAAGGAAAATCCACTCCAATACTTCTGTTGTATTTAAATAAAAGCAAAATACTGCAGATGCTGGAAATCTGAAATAAAAACAAAGTATTGAAAATGCTCAGCAGGTCACAGACCTGAAACGTTAACTCTGTTTCTCTCTCCACAGATGCTGCCAGACTTGCTGAGTATTTCCTTCACTTTCTGTTTTTACTTCTATTGCATTTGTATGAAAGACATCAGATTTAATCTTGCATATTGCTGTCTCAGCTCGATACTCTTTTTTTCTCACCCGGTACTGATGCAACAGGTCTACCCCCTAGTCGATAAAATTACGTAGAATATATAGCACACAGACAGGATTTGGCCTAATTGGCTCAATCCCTTCCAGTGGTAGCAAGTTCCACATTCTATCAACTCTCTGAGCAAAGATATATCTCTTTATTTTTCTACCTTGTATTTATGGTTCCTAGTTTTGCATTCCCCCACAAGGGGAAATATCTCCACAACTACCCTATCCAACCCATTCATAATTGTAAAGACCTCATTCAGGTCACCCCTAACTCTTCTCTTTTCTAAAGATAAAAGCCCTAAGCAGTTCGATTTTTTTCTGATAGTTGTAATCTCTCAGTTCTGCACTTTTTCCAGTGCTTCTATGTCCTTTTCGTAGGGAGACTAGTGCAGTCAACAGTGCTCTTAAGTGCAGCCTGACCAGGATCCTATACAAGTTTATTGCAACTGTTCTACTTTTGAATTCTACACCCACATAAATATATCCTAGTGCTTTGTTAACATTTTTAATTGTTTTGCTGATCTGTGATGCTGCTTTTAATGATTTGTTCATCTGCATCCCTAGATCCCTTTGCTCTTCTACCCCATTCAATTTTTTACTTTTAAGTTGTAAATGATGTTTCTGTTTTTCCTACCAAAGTGTATCATCTTGCATTTATCCCTGTTAAAGTTCATTTGACACTAACTGCTCAGTCTGCAAGTTTTCTAATGTTGTCTTGTATTCTGTTACTTTATGTCTTAGTATTTGCTATAACCTCAGTTTGGTATCATCTGCAAATTTTGATATTGAGATGCTTATTCTCAAGTCCAAATCATTAATGTAAATTCGGATACAGTGCTTTCAGCATTGAAACTAAATCCTCACTTTCTCCCTTTGTCCAATCTGATTAACTATCCTTTACCACTATTCTCTGCTTTCTATTTTTTTTGCCAATTTGCTATCCATTCAGCTATTTGTCTCCTGACTCCACATGCCCTGACCTTTTTCACAAGCCTAGCGTGTTGTATCTTATCGAAACCCTTTTGAAAATCTAAGTATATGACATCTACCACATTACCCTGGTCAGTTTAGTTAAGCATTACTTAGTATTTTGGAATCCATGAATTTTAAAATTATATTTTCTGTCACCAGATACTCTTCTATCACTACTTTTAGTATAAATTCCAGTATCTTTTCAATTTGCTGACTATAATAGTAGACAATTAACATTTAACAAATATGTGAGGCTTGGATTTTACCTTCTCTTCAGTAATTTATATGATGGTGTTAAACAACTTCTCTAAGGTGTAAAGTAGTTCAAGTTGGCTCCTAGGCTGGCAGCTCCCTCGGGAGCTTCTTTGTTTTGCAACTTTATCCTTGACCATCCATTGCCATCCTTTGCCTTTGTCCCCCAATCTGCTTTGGGACGTCTTACTACATTCAAGGTGGTATATAATTTCAAGTTGTTGTTGAATTACGTTCTACCCAAGGTCAATAGAATAGCGAGCTAAAAGACATGCTTTGGTTCTTCTCTGTTTCCACAGCCAAATATTAACTTCAATGGAAATGAAAATTGGGAGGGATACAAAAGGAACTGCTGACTTTGTTGTTACCCATCGACAATTTCACATAAAATCAACATTATCTCCACTGTGTGTCAGATTTTGAAGATCATTTATTCAGAAAGGCTGCTTGTCCATGACTTAAAAGCTATATTTTACAGATTTAGGCAGTCTTCCCCAATTCATCATCATCAGGTCTATTTGTGAATGATTAATTATAACCCCAAATGTCCATGATACTCAAAATACTCAGTGTTCAGCATGACATTATTTGGTATAGTTTTGTATTCATTTTTAAAGCATTGTTCTAAAAATTGAGTATTTTTTCCAAAAAAGATTTAGAATTGCCCTTAGACTTTAATATAAAGGTATAAGAAACTATATAAAATATCTCTTAGGAACTCCACAGCAAACAGGATTTTATATGCCTCTGATCTCTACAGGCGCTCTCTTAGAATTCAGCAAAAAATTATTTTCTGCAAGGTGCCAGTGTAAAATAGAAATATTTTCATTTATTTTAGCAGCTTTATCACATTTAAAATGCAGTTTTCCCAAGAGATATGGGTCACTTGGCTCTCACTGCCTGAGCATATCTACAATTATTAATATTCCCTGACAAATGCACAGTAGCCTCAAGAGAAACAACTCCTTCACAAGCCAGTGAAAAAATATACACTGAGCGGAGACTGATCGGAAGAACCCCTATACTTATAGCCTGAAAGGATTGTACTAAGAAATGTAATTGTATCTTACTGTTAACACTTGTGAGATTACGACACACTAAATGAATGAAATTTAATCAAGATCATATTCTGACAACACTTACTGCCAAGCTCCTTCGTTAGCAGTTTAAATTGCTCTGTCACCACAATGGAAAATATATCACTAGTTCTGCACAAATTAGTTTAGCATTTAGCCAAATTGAATTTTTGCAAACTACATTTGAAGTGCCATCATCATACAAAATATAGTGACACTTTTGATATAAGTATTAGAATATATTGCAAAAACATTAACATTTGTCACATATACAACATACTATGCAAGCTAAATAAATAATCACTTGAATATAATAGCCTGAATTGTGATTTATCTCAAAAAATGTTGAGTTTCTTCTTTTTCAGACAGGAGGAGCATTTTAGGAGTTTTGCATTAATACATAGGAGTGGAAGTAGGGGTGGGGCTTATAGAGTGAATATTGACATGTTCAGTGAATGGCCATTTTGGTCCATAACCACCATTACCAACACGCCTACTCAGGTCCAGTCCTACTCAGGCCCCCTCCCCCAACTTCAAGTAAAAGGTGTCGCTATGGGTACCCGCATGGGTCCTAGTTATGCCTGTCTTTTTGTGGGATATGTCGAGCATTCTTTGTTCCAGTCCTACTCAGGCCCCCGCCCCCAACCTTCAAGTAAAAGGTGTCGCTATGGGTACCCGCATGGGTCCTAGTTATGCCTGTCTTTTTGTGGGATATGTCGAGCATTCTTTGTTCCAGTCCTACTCAGGCCCCCTCCCCCAACTCTTTTTCCGGTACATTGATGACTGTATCGGTGCCGTTTCCTTCTCCCGCCCCGAACTAGTAAACTTTATCAACTTTGCTTCCAATTTCCACCCTTCTCTCACCTTTACATGGTCCATCTCTGACACTTCCCTTCCCTTCCTCGACTTCTCTGTCTCCATCTCTGGGGATAGGTTGTCTACCAACATCCATTATAAGCCCACCGACTCCCACAGCTACCTCGACGACACTTCTTCACACCCTACCTCCTGTAAGGACTCCATTCCATTCTCCCAGTTTCTCCGTCTCTGACGCATCTGCTCTGATGATGCTACCTTCCATGACGGTGCTTCTGATATGACCTTTTTCCTCAACCGAGGATTTCCCCCCACTGTGGTTGACAGGGCCCTCAACCGTGTCCGACCCATTCCCCGCACCTCTACCCTCACCCCTTCCCCTCCCTCCCAGAACCGTGACAGGGTTTCCCTTGTCCTCACTTTTCATCCCACCAGCCTCCATATCCAAAGGATCATCCTCCGCCATTTTCGCCACCTCCAGCGTGATGCCACTACCAGTCGCATCTTCCCCTCCCTTCCCCTGTCAGCATTCCGAAGGGATCGTTCCCTCCGCGACACCCTGGTCCACTCCTCCATTACCCCCACCACCTCGTCCCCGTCCCAGGGCACCTTCCCCTGCAATCGCAGGAGGTGTAATACCTGCCCATTTACCTCCTCTCTCCTCACTATCCCAGGCCCCAAACACTCCTTTCAGGTGAAGCAGCGATTTACTTGTACTTCTTTCAATGTAGTATACTGTATTCGCTGCTCAAATGTGGTCTCCTCTACATTGGGGAGACCAAGCGCAGACTGGGTGACCGCTTTGCGGAACATCTCCGCTCAGTCCGCAAGCAGGACCCTGAGCTTCCGGTTGCTTGCCATTTCAACACTCCCCCCTGCTCTCATGCTCACATCTCTGTCCTGGGATTGCTGCAGTGTTCCAGTGAACATCAACGCAAGCTCGAGGAACAGCATCTCATCTACCGATTAGGCACACTACAGCCTGCCGGACTGAACATTGAGTTCAATAATTTCAGAGCATGACAGCCCCCCATTTTACTTTCATTTTGTTATTTTTTCTTCCTTGTTTTTACATTCTTTTTTCCATTTTTTACAAACTTTTTTTTGCATTTATTTCATTTCATCTTAGTTTGTTCAGTTTGCTTACCCACTGTTTTTTTTCAGGTTTGCACTTGCTGCTGTTCAATATTCAGTGTATTTACACCTAATCTGTACTAATGCTTTGTCTTTCAACACACCATTAACATATTGTTTGCTTTTGCTCCGTGACCTTTTGGTCAGCTATGTGGCCTGGTCCAATCTACACCTTCTCCTTTGTTATCTCTTGCCCCACCCCCACCTCACTTGCTTATAATCTGTGACTTTTCTAATATTTGTCAGTTCCGAAGAAGGGTCACTGACCCGAAACGTTAACTCTGCTTCTCTTTCCGCAGATGCTGCCAGACCTGCTGAGTGATTCCAGCATTTCTTGTTTTTATTTCAGATTTCCAGCATCCGCAGTATTTTGCTTTTATTATTACCAACACGCCCCCGCCCACACCACCCCCCCCCCCCCCACTCCCCCCCAGCAACTTCAAATTATGACTTTGTTAAATCAGAAGCGAGATATGGCCTCAAATGAGACTTTTTTCCCACCAACTGCTTATTTACGGTTATATTAATACATGCAGTGAACTTTAGGGGGCCAATTTTTCTTTGCACCTCTGGAGCAGAAGGGGGGCTATGTAAGGCAAGGCTCAACAGTGGAAAACAGTGGAGAAAAACTAAGCTCAATTGCAGGGCTGAGAGCCCTGTAGCTGCTGTATTAGGCACTCACTGGCCCCTGGGCTTCCTGTTTGTTGGTAGAATTGCGGAGCCTTTCCAGCTTCTCAATTTTGATCCTCTTTGCCTTGATGCTGGGTCTTTTTCTGACCCTCTAATCTCAAGATGGTCCAGGCACAAGGCCCCTGCCAGCTTTTTGGGGCACAGAGGTGACTACAGCAAATAGAGTTGGGAGACTATCAATTACCTAAGCAAACTTTAGTGCTTTATTTCCTCATCTGGGAGGATGACCAAATTACTGTAGCAAATGCATTCACCTGCTCTGCTATCTCCTGCCAGGCAGTGCTGACTTATTTCCTGAGCAGGATCCCTCTGCCAGCCAAAAATGGCAACTCTGTCCATCATCTTCCTTTGGATGACCTCTGGGGAACACTCAGAGGAACGGGGTTTTCTGCCCTCCACTCTTGGAATTGGTAGACTACTAGCTCATCTCACAGGACAGCAGAAGAAGCAAAATGAAGCAATTTTCAGTAAGCAGAATGTATAAAGCATTGGTTTAAGCAGTTGCTCTGGCACATTTCTGTTTCTATCTAGGGTATCACATCCTTATTGTGTTAGGAGGATACTGACACTGTACAAATCAAGGAGTCTCAGAAAAGCCAGAGGTGCCCACTGACAATGCCAGAAATGAAGACGACGCTTAGAGTAGTGAGTCCCCTGCTCAGTGGGCGGCACAGTGGCGCAGTGGTTAGCACCGCAGCCTCACAGCTCCAGCGACCCGGGTTCAATTCTGGGTACTGCCTGTGTGGAGTTTGCAAGTTCTCCCTGTGTCTGCATGGGTTTCCTCCGGGTGCTCCGGTTTCCTCCCACATGCCAAAGACTTGCAGGTTGATAGGTAAATTGGCCATTAGCAATTGCCCCTAGTATAGGTAGGTGGTAGGGAATATATAGGGACAGGTGGGGATGTGGTAGGAATATGGAATTAGTGTAGGATTAGTATAAATGGGTGGTTGATGGTCGGCATAGACTCGGTGGGCCAAAGGGCCTGTTTCAGTGCTGTATCTCTAAACTAAACGAAGACAGCAGCCAAGCTGATGTTCAAAAAATATTTGGAGTGCTTCCATTGGCTCAACATCAGTCTTTCATTTATAAAATTTTCTGATTGTTCATTCCTCATTCAATGGCATTATAACATCCTCAATAATTCCTCATTGATAGCTTTCCTAAATACATTCCTCATTTTTGATTTGTTTGCCCTATCTTTTTATTTGCTTTTGTTGCTGTCTTATGAATAAAAAACTTTTATGAATAGGGACACAGCTAAACACAGGAAAGCAAACAAGTCAGAGGGAATACAACGGAAGTAAGTTTCAAGGGAGTAAGACCAGGATGGATGGCCTCTACTTTAATGCCAGGAGTATTACAGGTAAAATGGATGAGTTAAGGGCAAGGATTGACACATGGAATTGTGATGCAGTAGCCATCACGGAGACATGGTTGAGGGAGTGGCAGGATTGGCAGCTCAATATCCCGGGATATAGAATCTTCAGGCGAGACAGAGGAGGGGGTAAAAGAGGAGGGAGCATTGCAATATTAGTTAAGGAGTCAGTTACTGCAGTAAGGAGAGATGATATCTTGGAGGGGGCATCAAAAAAATGAAGCTTTATGGGTAGAGTTTAGGAATAAAAAAGGGACAGCCACATTGCTAGGTGTTTATTATAGACCCCCCGATAGTCAGTGGGAAATTGAGGAGCAAATATGTGCGCAATTTGCGGAGGTGTTAAAAATAATAATAGGGTAATTATATTAGGTGATTTCAACTTTCCCAACATTAATTGGGATAGTCATTGTGTTAAGGGCTTAGATGGAGTGGAGTTCTTAAAATGTATACAGGAGAACCTTTTAGCTCAATATGTAGAGGATCCAACGAGGGAAGTTGCAGTGCTGGACCTAATTTTAGTTTTTTTTTTAGTTTTAGAGATACAGCACTGAAACAGGCCCTTCGGCCCACCGAGTCTGTGCCGACCATCAACCACCCATTTATACTAATCCTACACTAATTCCATATTCCTACCACATCCCCACCTGTCCCTATATTTCCCTACCACCTACCTATACTAGGGGCAATTGCTAATGGCCAATTTACCTATCAACCTGCAAGTCTTTGGCTTGTGGGAGGAAACCGGAGCACCCGGAGGAAACCCATGCAGACACAGGGAGAACTTGCAAACTCCACACAGGCAGTACCCAGAATTGAACCCGGGTCGCTGGAGCTGTGAGGCTGCGGTGCTAACCACTAATTCTGGGGAATGAAGCCGAACAGGTGGTTGATGTGTTGGTGGGGGAGCATTTTGGTGATAGCGGCCACAACATGGTACAATTTAAGCTTGTTAAGGAGAAAGAAATAGACAAGTTGCAAAAAAAGGTCTTGGAATGGGGGAGAGTGAATTTTAGTAAAATAAGGCAGGATCTGGCCAAGGTAGACTGGAAAGAGTTACTTGTTGGGAAATCTACAGAAGAGCAGTGGGGGGCATTCAAAAAGGAAATGGGGAGGGTACAGGCCCGACATGTTCCCTCTAGGGTAACAGGTAGGAGCAACAAGCCCAGAGAACCATGGATGACCAGAAACATTCAGGGTACGATGAGAAGAAAAAGAGAGGCTTTTAGCAAATACAAGGAGAGCAAATCAACTGAAGCATTAGTGGAGTACAGAAAGTGTAGGATGGAGCTTAAGAAAGCAATTAGGAGAGCAAAGAGGGGATATGAGAAAGTTCTGGCTGGTAAAAGTAGGGAAAATCCCAAGATATTCTATAAATATATCAATGGGAAGAGGATAGCCAGAGAAAGAGTAGGAGACATTAGGGACCAAGGGGGAAATCTGTGGGCGGAGCCAGAGGACATTGGTAGGGTGTTGAATGAATACTTCACATCTGTCTTCACCCAAGAGAATGAGGATGTAGATATGGAACTCAGAGAGAGAGAGAGAGACTGTCCGGTTCTTGAGCAAACTGTCATCGGGAGTGACAAGGTATTGGAGGATTTGGCAGGCTTAAACGTGGACAGATCTCCAGGTCCGGACGATTTGTGTCCCAGGATGCCCATGAGGTTTATTCCCTGTTTCTAGATGAGAGTTCATCAAACTGACCAAAAATGCTATTCTTGGTGCACATGAATTAGTACCCAAAGCATATTGCCAAAAGTTTAGAACCCTCAAGAAGGAAGCTAATCAAGCTTATCTGGAGTTTGAAAGAAGTGAGCAGCTGGCTTTTGAACAGTGGCTGAGGGCTCTTAAAGTACAGCTCAGCTATGAGAATCTCAGAGAAGTAATTCTGTTACAGGAATTTAAACACTCTCTCCCACTCTCCATAAAGACCCACGTGGAGGATCAGCGGGTCCAGAGAGCCCGGCAAATGACCGTTCTGGCCGATGAGTTTGCTTTAATTTATAAGTTGGTTTCCCAGGGGAGAACCTTTCTTTGTCACCCCCACAAATTTGAAAAGGACAAAAGGTAGAAAGGTGATAGGAGCCCAAGCAGTCCTGGGAGAGAGAGAAAAGCAGGAGACACAGGAGGTCCTCTTCTAGCCAAAAGGGAAGGTGCTGTGAGCAAGAGTGAGACCTGGAGACCTGTGCACTTCAATTGTAATAGCGCAGGTTATCTAAAAGCTGACTGCTGGAAACTAAAGGGAAAACCTGTAGGGTTAATCAGGGCACATCCACTCAGTGAAGAAGGAATCCTGGAGGAGAGCACAACAGAGCAAGCTGCAACTTTAACTGCAGTAAGAGTGCAACCCAGGAAGTTTACTACTGCAAGTGCTGGAAAAGTTAACAGGATTCCTGAAGGTTATCAGGATTTTGTGTTTGAAAGGAAAGTAACCCCATACCCCTCGAGTGGGGCAAGCAAGCCCATAGTGATTCTCGGGGACATGGGCCACTAGATCCCTTTTACTTGGAAAAGGCCTGACCTTTCCCCCAAAGAGGGCAATAAACACCAGAATGGTGTTGAATGGTATTGGAGGGCAGTGTATGCCTGTACCTGTACACTGGGTGCACCTGGAGTGCGACCTAGTTTCGGGATCAGCCAAAACTGTCCCTAGTTAGCCTGTGGAAGGGGTTGACCTGCTCCGAGGTAATGATCTGGCAGGGATGAAGGTGGTAGCCCCCCCAATAGTGAAAGAAAGACCGCAGGAGGTCAGAGAGATGGGCAGTGGCAGGAGACGGACCCTGCAGTTTCCCTGAATATGTAATAAGTGAGGCCATGATCAAACCATCTTCCTCAGAGGAGACTGAATTGGCACTGCAGGCAGATGACCATAAGGGCTGGCTATCTGAGACTTTCTTTGGAAAGTTATGGAATAGGGAATAAACCTTTTGGGCTTTCCAGGGAATTAATTAAATGGATTTTCCCTAGGCTCAGCGAGCTGACCCAGTATTGCAAGAGTTAGCACAGGCTGCCCAGTCTGAAAGTGAAGCAGAGGGAGTCCCTGATTGTTACTATTTAAAGAATGAGGTACTGATGAGGAAATGGAGTTCTCCTCACAGACCTGAGAGCAAGGAGTGACACAGAGGTACTGGAGAGAAATATTAAGAAGGCCCCACGAGACTACCGTGGCTGTACATGCTGGTATACGAAAGACCAAAGCCCACATAAGACAGCAGTTTGACTGGCCAAAACTCCACAAAGATGTGGTGGAGTATTGCAGGGGTTGCCACATGTGACAGGTTGAGGGGAAACCCCAACCTACAGTGAAATCTGCACCCCTAAGTCCTGTATCGGTGTTTGGAGGTCCTTCCAGCAGAGGGCTGGTGAACTGTAAGTGACCCTGCTGAGAACAAAAGGGGACAGGCAGGCACCAGGCTGGCAACAGGTTAGAAAGTAATGGGGAAAAAGGGACCGAGAGGGCAGGTTAAAGGAAGAATCCTCAGTGGCTGAAGCAGTCGATGCCTGCATGCAGCAAGACCTCGGCAACATTCAGGCTTGGGCTGATAAGTGACAAATAATATTCACGCCATACAAGTGCTGGACAATGACCATCTCAAAAGAGAGAAAATCTCACCAACTGCCCTGATGTTCAACGGCATTACCATGCTGAATCCCCCACCATCAACATCCTGGCTCCTCAAAGCCTGTCCATCATCTACAAGGCACAAGTCAGGAGTATGATGGAATACTCTCCAAGAATCCCATATGAAAACCCCTACTGTTCGGTCAGCCAGCCCTGAAATATTTGAAAAGGTAGACCCCACATCCTCCTGTGTAAATGCAGACACTAGAAGCACCCCACCAGAGTTGCTAACAGCATTTACATGAACCTGCAGAAACAAAGAAAGACCTCTAGGAGGCAGACAAACCGTGAGGGTGATGTTTAGTCGAAGTGCCACAGGGGAGTGCAATAGAGTCTGCACAAATACCTGCAGGCAGGAGTGTCCCAGAGGACAAAGGGGAGATTCGCAAAGAATCTTCCCTCATAGTCAGAAAAAAAGCGAACCACCCATTCCCTGAAGTCAAAAGCCTTTGCATGACTCAGCAAAGCACTGAAAGAGAGTTCAGGATAGGCCATCACAGTTCACGGAATAATACAGCACAGAAGCAGGGCATTCGGCCCATCATGCCTGTGCCAGCGCTTTATTTGAGCTATCCAAATAGTCCCACATCCCTGCTCTTTCTGTGTAACCCTGTAAATTATTTCCTTCAAGCATTCATCCATTCCCTTTTGAAAATTACTATTGAAACTGCTTGCATCACATTTTCAGATAGGCATTCCAGATCACAGCAACTCACTATTTTAATCCTTTTTCCTCATGTCAAGAAATATAATATGGCCAGATAATCTGTCTTAGATGGTGTTGCCTTAATTTGCAGTTTTAATCTAGAAGCATAAACATCAACACTGATTTTAACTCCAGTTACAGGATATACAAAGGCTTTTGCACGTATTTCACCAGTTCACTCTCTTGTAATCAAATAGCAGTGAAGGACCTGAATCCATTATCTCGGTTTTGGCATGAATTGTTTCACAGGGTACTCAACAAAGATTCAAATCTCACTCTTAATCATCAAAACCTGGAATAGTTAAAATGATAGAGTAAGGACATTAATGGCTGAAGTCTCCTTTACTTATAACCTGTAACAAGGCAACTGAATAATTTCAGAATGAACCAGTCAATAATTTCTTTATGCTGGCACAGAAAATCATTTGCCCTTGATAGTCATAGTTTTCTCATGAAATTATACAGATGATGCTTCTTTCTAATCTCTTGGATACTGAATGTTGCTGTCCTACTAAATTGCCTAAACCTGTAAATAATTCCAAATGCTATTTTTTCAAATCCTTTTATTACAAGCCATTAATATTCTGCTCTTAATTATATCATTTTTCAAAACACCATTTTGTCCCCTGTGGCATGTAATTTACATATCATTTGGCACATTATGAGAATTTTTTTGTAGCTATCAATGCTATGACTATAGAATAAGTTATCAAGATATTGCGGAAGAAACTGGCTAACCCCTGAAAATGGACGTGGGGATGGTGATACGTGGTTAACCTGTTCTTTGCATTCCAGGTAGCATGTCAAATTCATCTCTGCCTGCTGCTTTATATATGATTGATGGACACAGCCAGCACTACCTGCCATGTTCATTGGCTGCATGTATCAGCAAGAGAACTGATGGCATGAGTGGCTAGCGCTTCTCAAAGGGAGCCTGCATCTTTTAAAGGGGAGGTGCATTGTAACTGCAAAAAGTATTGGGAGTCATTAGAAAACTAAATCTGTGTTGTGATACTTTGAGGAATGACTAAACATGCAAGAAAGACCGAGCACCCAGGTTTTCAGATATGACACTGGAGGTCATGGCGGAAGAGGTGGAAGGATGGAGAGACATCCTGTATCCACAATGGGGCAGACGGACCTTCAGACATATCATCAGGATGTAGTGGGAACAAGTAGCAGCAGAGATCAATGCCTGGAGTGTTGCTCCAAGAACATGGATGCAGTGCAGGAAGCAGTCTAACCATCTCACATGATCTTGGCAACTTACCTTCACTGCACCACTAGCCTCATCCACAGTTAATTTACTAAACCCCTACTATAACCCACCTATCACCAATCTCTATCAATCAGAACTCAACCCCAAAATTCATATGCTTTACCTTGCTCTCACACACTTAGTACTGTTGCAAGTGTCACACCCACATCTCACAGCTCTCACACATTGGCAGCTATTCAACCATGGCAGCCACATCATTCAAACATATTGCAGGAGGCTCACTGACATACTTCCCTCTTTCTTTCATGAGAAGGTGGCACATAACAGGAGGCAGTAGACAAGAACTGGAGGAGGACAAGTGCGCCTGCAGGTTTTAACCCATGTGGAGTAGATAGTGTTGACCATCATGGGAAGAGGCATCACTGAGGCAGTAGCCACTGGCAGGGCTGAAATGATCCATGATGAAGGTATCAGCATAATTAATCCTCCTCCTCTCTTCTTACTTCTCCAACATCCTGCAATCTCTTCCGACTTAGAAGCTGCAGATGATATAAACATGCACTTCTTACTTTCTCCTTTCCCCTCACCACAACCCAACCTTTGTCCTTTTTTTCCATTTCAGATAGCCAAAAACTGGAGCTTTTCCAGTCAGTGGAAGAAGAAAGACAGTGAAGATGAAGAGACACCATCACTTGATCTTACACTTACAGACACCAGCTCCGACATTGCGCATATCTTAGGTGCCAGAATTGAAGAGGGAAATGCATGTGGTGAGACACCAAGCATAATGCACAGGAGTCAGGGTGGAGGGAAAGGAATACGCAGGTGCCAGCAACCCGTTCTCCAACAGATCAGTCAGATAGCTGAGGCGCTGCCTAGGGACAGTCGCACTGGCTCCATTTAACATAAACCTGCTATCCACTCTCAGGATGACAGCATTCATGCTCCTACCCCTGCCACTCCGACAGTGCCCTTGATGTTGCCAGTCAGCCAACCAGGCCTGTACTGATGCTGCCCATGCCACGATGGTGCAATCTGAAAATTAGGTTTTCTAGGCCCAGAGCTGCTTGAGGTCACCCTCAAGGCCATCTGTAGTCTCCCCCTCTGAAAGTCGAGCCTTCCAACAGTCATGCTGCAACCAGTGAGATGTACCTCATAGTAGCACTAGTAATGGCAAAGGGACAAGGAAAGCAGCTACTAAGGGAATTCAGAAGGGTGATTAGTTTATTTTTGTTTGCGTTATGTCATTATTGAATTTATAAATTTGGATCGCAATCTGCATTTTGTGGTGGTTTTTCTTTTTGTGTTGTCAGAAAGAGGATGATGTGATGGTCAGCGATAGGAGAAATAGAAAGAGTGTTGAACTGTTGGGGATTGGGGAAATGTAGTTGAGATTACTAATATCATTCATTAATTATTTCATCACAAAGAGCCTGAACAGAAAGGGTCTGTCTGTGTTGTAGCCTCCCTTCCTCCATTTCTTGGTGCACTTCCTCCTCCTCATCCTTGTGTTCCTGCTCCTCAGCGTGTCACCTGCTAGGTGGTTCCTTCATAATGGACAGGTTGTACAACAAACACCATACCACCACAAATCTTGATACCCAGGGTTCCTACAGTGGAGGCAGTGGAAGCATTGCTCAAGGAAGCCGATGTGTGCTCTATCAAGTTCCTAATCTGAGCGCAGCTCTCATTGTTCATGACCCATGTCATGAGTGGATAACCCTTATCTCCCACGAGCCAGCCCTCGACATTGTGCTGGGGCAAATACCATTGACACAGAGGACTGCTGCCAAGATAAAAGGCATTCACCTGCATGGTGCACAACCTGTGATCGCACACCAACCACATATCAAGGAAGTGGAATCCCTTTTGGTTCAGGAAAACGGCCGAGTTCACACGAAGCGCACGCAAGGCAACATGTGTGCGGTCATTGGCATCCTGCACCACGGTTAAACCCGCAATCCAAGCAAATCCTCATGCTCCCTCTGCTTCTTGTCTCTGACAACAGTGAATGAGATGAAGCTGTCTCTGTGGGCTCTCTCCCATGGCGAGTTTGGAGGTGGGGAGGGCATTTAATTGGGCAGGATGATGGTAGGTGGGAACTCCGCCACCCTGCAATTAAGTCTGTGATGGGAAGGCCTGTGGAGAGCCTTTCTGCCCCGCCAATTGAGGTCCTTAAGGGGCAATTAATGCCCAGTTAGGGGCCTCTTCCCACCACCACTAGTATTAACCCAGTGATGGGCAGGCCTGTTGCCAAGCAGGGAACACGACGTGCAAACCTGTGCGGGGTTGCTCGTGGTCTTGGTCACCTCTTGGACATCCAAGACCAGCCCGATACAGTTTGCAGTCAGACCTGTAATTGGGTCCAAAGCACTCACGCCTATTTCAGGTGGAAGGCTATGTGATAACTGGGGTCCTACACCATTGTAGGATCCCAATTGCAATTTTGAAGTACAAATGGAGGTGCCATGCATGTTTCATCAGTTGGTGACTGGCCCAATCAATGCTCTTTCGAGGGACCCATAGTGGCTGCTCTGTAAAAGGGTTTCAAACCTTTCTCTTTTATTCTAGTGCTCTTCCTGGCTTCACATAAAATTATTGCAGCCCATGCTCACCACCCCTCTGGGATGATTGTCTCTTCTTCAAGTCTGGCCTGCTGGCTGGTATGGTGTAGCAACCAGTGATTTTCCACCCACCCACAGCCAGTGAGCTGAAGTGGAATGCCTCTTTGGCACCTGCAGCTTGATGGCTGGATTTAAATAAGGCCTGAACTTGAAAACAGTTTGAGACTCCCCCCCACTCCCTGACACTAACCTCAGGAGAGTTTTTAAAAAGCATTCTTAAAATACTTTTCAACAGGATGTTTACAACTGATTAACAATGTCTTTTGTATAAACATTTGAATAAGATTGAATTATTTCACATTATTAAAAATAAATCAGAATCTAAAATTTGAGATTACCCTCTTGTATCTTTGCACCATCAACAAAGCAGTATTTGATCAATAAAATATCATTGTTTAATAATGAAAAATACCAGGGATTTCTTTAGAGAAATAAAAGCAAAATACTGCAGATGCTGGAAATCTGAAATAAAAGCAGGAAGTGCTGGAAATACATTTCTAACCTTTGCCAGTTCTGATGAAAGGTCACAGACCTGAAACGTTAACTTTGCTTCTCTCTCCACATGCTGCCAGACCTGCTGAGTATTTCCAGCACTTTCTGTTTTTATTTCTTTAGAGGATTTGTAAATGATGGAGCTTTCAGTGCAATTTTACAGCAGTGGAGGAGGGAGAAGGAAAAAGTGTCACATGAAGATGCAGAAGTAACATTCAGAGACAAAGGGCTGAATTTTAATGGCACGCCGCACATCGCGCGGGGGCTCATTTAAATGGAGGGGGTGGAGTGGCTGCCCCCGATGACGTAGAGGAGACAGTTGTTCCGTCCCCAGCAACGGCGTCCGGCGCCAACCACGCAGGTGCCAGTGCCATTTTTAAAGGGCTTCAGGCCCTTTGGTCTCATTAAAAGTTTTAAAGTGACAGAATGCTTAAAACTGCAGATATATATTTATTCGCATTTTCAATGCCCCAATGAATAATCTGCTGATTCTTGTCCTATTCCCCCCACAAAAAAAGTGAGCTTTCATGGCTCTCCTGAGCTCTCACCCCCCAAACTTTATTCCCTTTGACCCTAAACCCCTTCCCACCTGCTATCAATCGGAGCGGTCTTCCCTGCTCTTCCACCCCCCCCCCCTGAAATTTTCACGCCTCCCCCCTCCCCACCTGTGTCACGCCTCGGAACTTTGAACGGAGTTCCAAAGGCGCGCGAGTAGCAGCCGTAATAGCAGCGTGGGACGGCCACCGGGACAAGGTAAGTTGATTTGTATGTTTTTTCCTTCATTTAAAAATTTTAATAAAGGCCCCATCACAAGGTGGCTGGGCAGGGTGGGGTGCCACACCGAGGCCTTGCCGCCGCCAGTAAAATACAGCGGGGCCTTCTTGGCGTCGGAGGTCGTGGCGGGCCTCTCCCGGAAGGAATTTCCGGGCCCCCCCACCACAATCCCCAATGCCAGAGGACACATAAAATTCAGCCCATTGAGTCATTTGCAGCATGAAGGAATCCGTTCGGCCCAAGTGCTCCCCCACAGACACTTGGTCGACTTGGCCTACCTCATTTCCCAGCACCAGATCCAGCAATTCCTCCTTTCTAGTGCGCCGAGGACATACTGATCAAGGACGTTCTCCTGACCACAATCCAGAAATTCCTACTCCTCCTTTCCCTTCACTCTAAAATTATCCCAATCGATATTTTGGTAATTAAAGTCCCCCAATATCACCACTCTACAGTTCTTGCAGATTTGCTGCCATTTTAAAAGTCATGGGGGTAACATTTGCCAGTGCCTGAAGTGCAAAGTAATAGGGCAAGTTATAAGCATGATAATACATTTCCATGAATGGACTCTGCCTAACCATGTATATTTAATAAGCTAAATATGGATTTAAATTTCACTTCTGATTTTTATAGAAACTGAATCGAACTTTCATGAAGTGGTTTTTGTAGGCGTATGACAGATCTTTGAGTTGGTCAGTGGGGGCGATTGCCTTCAATCAGTGGTCAATCAACTCAAGCAACTTTAGCTTTTGTTAAGATAATAGGAAGCAAATGAAAGGTGGTGTAGTGGTATTGGCAGTGGACTAGTAACCCAAAAACCCAGGGTATTGCTCTGGGGACATGGGTTTGAATCCCAGCATGACAGAAGATGGAATTTGAAGTCAATTAATAAAAATCTGGAATTAAAAGCTAGTCCAATGGTGGCCATGAAACCAATTGTTGATTGTCATAAAAGCCCATCTGGTTCACTAAAGCCCTTTAGGGAAGGAAATGTGCTGTCCTTACCTGATCTGGTGCAATGTGGTTGACTTTTAAATGCCCTCTGAAGTCAACAGCAGTTCAAGAAGGCAGCTCACCACCTTCTGAAGGGCAATTAGGGATGGGCAACAAATGTTGGCCCAGCCAGCGACGACCATATCCCATGAACAAATAAAAAAAATTGCTTCAAACTAATTTGCCATGAGGGAAAACACTCTCAATATATTACATTCTATTCATCTCCCAGTGTTGCTTAAAGCTACATTGTATGGCTGACAAATTAATGTTGGTCAGAGCACATACTTCACATTAACCTCCACTTTTATGTGTCAACAGTAATGGCAATAAACTTAAAAAAAACACTGGGCAATGAAAATTACAGTGCAGAAGCAACGGATCCCCATGGGTGTCTGTAAACCATTGGTAGTTTTAGCCAATGTCACGAAGTACCATGAATTCCATATATCATGAAAACAACTTGTGAATAGATGACACCATGCTTTCATGGAAGGTGTTTCTGAACTGGAAGAACGAGCAGCAGTTATCAAAATAGCAATCTACTCTTCATTTTAAATCCATTTCAATTCATTTCAATATTCATTTTAAATCTATATTGACGATACTGCATGGAATCCGACATTGGATACAGATTATTGTTTGGAACAAAATGATCTTTGCAGATATGATAAATAGGGCATTGAAACAAATGCTTCTAATCGCTGCCAAGGATGTATCTTTACTAATTTACTCAATGGCAAAATACCATGCAAGCACAATATTTGATGGCTTTGGTTATTGCTTTACAACGAATTGCTGCTCTCTAGCTTTAATTATTTTAAATTAAATACTAAAGAAAAGCAAAAAAACATTTGTAATAATGTAGTTAGTACAGCTGGAGATTGAGAGTTGTTTATTGAACATGTGACATTTTTTTACATATGATATACACAAGCAGTCATTGGCTTCTTACCCCACCCTAAACCATGCTGAAAAAAAGATTTTAAAAGTGGTTTAGTCAACCCCAAATGCATGTGTCATTAAATGGTGCTCATCTCCTTCAGCTGTTATTATTATGTAAAACTTTTCAGATAGACTTCTAATTGTATGATAAGAATTTATAGGATACATTTACTTCTACCAGCTAGGGACATAGGAACATTAGTAACTGGAGTAGGCCGTTCAGCCCCACTCAGATATTGAATTAGACCACGGATGACTGAAACTCAACTTCATTTTCCTGCCTTTTCTCCATTTCATTTGATACCTTTACTTAACAAAAATCTATATATCTCAGTCTTGAAAGCTCCAATTGTCCCAGCATGCACAAGCATTTGGGGGAGAGAGTTCCAAATTTCTACTAAGCTTTGTGTGAAAAATGTGTTTCCTGATTGTGCTCCTGAATGGTCTAGCTCTAATTTTAGGACGATGGCCTGTTTGTTCTTGATTCTCTCACCAGAGGAAATAGTTTGTACCTCAACCATCAAATCCTTGTAACATTTTAAATGCCTCGATCAGATCAGCCCTCAATCTCCTGTCCTCAAGGGAATGCAAGCCAGGTATATGCAACCTGTCCTCATAACTTAACCCTTGAAGCCCTGGGATCATTCGAGTGATTCTGCACCCCTCCAAGGTCAATATATCCTTCCTGATGGGCAGTGTTCAAAACTGAACATAGTATTCCCAATAGGATCTGGCCAAGGCATGGCTTCCTCTCCTTTGCATTCCAACCCCCTAAAGATTAAAAAAAAACACGCTTCCATTAACAAAAATAAAAAGTGCTGGAAATACTCAGCAGGTTTGGCAGCGTCTGTGGAGAGAGAAGCAAAGTTAACGTTTCAGGTCAGTGACCTTTCGTCAGAACTGGCAAAGGTTAGAAAAGAATTAGGTTTTACGGAAGTGAAGGGAAGGTAGGTGGGGGAAGAGAACAAAGGGGAAGGTGTTTGATAGGGCAGGAGAGATTAAATAACAAAGCAGTCCTGGGACAAAGGCAAAGCATATGTTAATGCTTGTGGTGAAAGACAAAGCATTAGTCCAGAGAGAGTGTTAATAGTGGAATAATGAGCAGCTCTGACGACATGAAAATCAGGCACATGGTTAAAAAATTAAATATTAAAAAAGAGGCCAGTCATGTTCTGAAGTTATTGAACTCAATGTTCAGTCTGCAAGGCTGCAGAGTGCCTAATGGAAAGTTCAGGTGCTACTCCTTGAGCTTGCGTTGATGTTCACTGGAGCAGGCCAAAGACAGAAATGTTGGCAGAGAGCGGGGGGGGGGGGGGGGTAGTATTGATCTGCAAGTGTCATGCAGGCCCCCAGCTGCCAAGAATGAGGCACATTAATTTCACCACATGGACAGTAAATTTCAAATTGTTGCTGGGAAGAAGAGAAAGGCCTGTTACAAGGGTTTGCCAGGCACCTGGCTGGAAAGACATTTTTGCATATTAACAGACAGTGTTTGTAGACAAAGGACCATTCCCTGACACACACAATACACAGAACCAAGACATGGTCAGACCAGTTAGTCACATGACTAATCTGCTTGGCAACCTGGGTTTTTTCTGAATTGTACAGTTTTTGAACTGAGAGCCGGGAAGAAATCAGAATGCTCCTAGACTGAAGAAGACCTCTTGTCTGTCTGTCTGCTCCCATCTCTTTCTCATGAAACTCCAAAACTCACTGAACACACATGAACCCCAAGAGGGAAAAGTCTCCGACAGTGAACAATGTTTAAGAAGAATATTGGGCCCCAACTAAAAGCAAGATCCACCTACAATCAAGGACCCTACAGTGAACTCGAAGAACCATAACAGAAAAATCTCTTCAGATATTGCTTCAAACTTTTCCACTTTATTTTCTTCTCTTTTCTGTCTCTATCTGCATGTGTGTATCGCATGTGCATGCTAGCGTGGGCACGTCGTGTATCTGTAGGTGTTAACCAAATTAAAGTTTAAGTTCAAGTTTAATAAATTTCAATCTTTCTTCTTTAAACCTAAGATGACCTGTTTGTGCTGATTTCTTTGCCTTATAATTGGAAAGTGGTGAAGAAGGATTCACCAATGGGGAGCTAAAATAAAAAGTGTGTTTAAAATTAAACCCTGTTACATTAAGACCAGGTGAAGGCTGAAAGGGACCGCTAGACCTCTTTCTCACCTGCTCGGAACAGAAATTTGGGTGCTAGCTCCCGGAATTGACCCACTGATAAATGAGAGAAATTGGAAGTGGGAAGTCACTTGATTGTTCCCAATCAAAAAAGAGCAAGTTTTCAATACAGGTTTTCTTGTGGTTGAGTGTGCTTGTATACTAATATGTCTGCAACTGAAGCTAGCAGCTCTCTAGGCCAGGGTGAAGTAACTTGGGATAAGTTAAAAGCACTGTGTATGGAGGAGTTGAGGAAAATGACTGAGCTGTGTGCAATCACTGTACGTGGAAAGGCTGGGATGTCTGAACTCCTAAGATTAGTGGCCAACCATTTTTACCTTGAATCTGAAGAAGCAGAAACAGGGTTAGAAGCTGACTCCGACATGGTATTGTTAGCAAAGATACAATTGGAGCAGAGGAAACTTGAATTTGAGGACAAAGAGAGAGTCAGACAGGAGAGGGAGAGCGAAAGAATATTCCAAAAGGAATGCGAAGAGAGAGAGAGTTAAAGTGGCTTGAGTTAAATAGGGGCGACAGAGTAACGCCCGTGAATGCTTGGCCAATATGAAGGAGCATAATTCAGGGCTGGGTACAAAATTGCTAAAACTAGCTCAACTAATTCCCAAAATTCAATGAACAAGATGTGGAGGCATTTTTTGTGCCTTTTGAGAAACTGGCAAGGCAGCTAAAATGGTCAGCTGAGATCTGGTCTCTTTTACTACAAAGCAAGTTAACTGGAAAAGCCCATGATGTTTGTTTCTTGTTGCCAGATGAGAGTTCATCAAATTATGAACTGATCAAAAATGCTATCCTCAGGCATATGAATTAGTACCCAAAGGCTACCGCTAAAAGTTTAGAACCCTCAAGAAGAAAGCTAATAAAAATTATCTGGAGTTTGAAAGTAGTAAGCAGCTGGCTTTGGACCAGTGGCCGAGGGATCTGAAAGTATAGCTCAGCTATGAGAATCTTAGGGATGTAGTTCTGTTGGAGGAATTTAAAAACTCTCTCCCACTTTCCATAAAGACCCATGTAGAGGAGCAGCGAGGTCAGAGAGCCTGGCAAGCGGTCGTTCTAACTGATGAGTTATTTATAATTTATAACTCGGTTTCCCGGGGAGAACCTTTCCTATTCACCACCTCAAATCCGAAAAGGACAAAGGTAGGAAGGTGACAGAAACTCACGCAGTCCTGGGAGAGAAAGGAAATCAGGAGACATAGGGGACCCTCCTCCAGCCAAAAAGGAAGGTGCTGTGAGCAAGAGTGAGACCCAGAGACCTGTGTGCTTCCATTGTAATAAAGCAGAACATTTAAAAGCTGACTGCTGGAAACTAAAGGGAAAACCAGTCGGGTTGATCAGGGCACACCCGCTCATTGAAGAAAGGAACCTGATGGAAAGCACAGCAGGACAAGATGTGGCTTTAACTGCAGTAAGAGTGGGATCCAGCAAGCTTACGACTGCAAGTGCAGGAAAATTTAATAGGAATTCCCAAAGGTTATCAGGGTATTGTGTCCGAAAGGTAAGTAACCCCATACCCCTCGAGTGGGGTCAGCAAGCCCACAGTAATTCTCAGGGACACAGGGGCCACTAGATCCCTTTAACTGGGAAAAGGCCTAATCTTTCCCCCAGAAAGTGCAGTGAACACCAGAATAGTGGTGAATGGTATTGGAGGGCAGTGTATGCCTGAACCTGTACACCAGGTGCATCTGGAATGCAACCTAGTTTCGGGACTGGTGACCGTAGGGATTGTCCCTAGTTTGCCTGTGGATGGGGTTGTCCTGCCTCTAGGTAATGATCTGGTGGGGGTGAAGGTGGTGCCCCCCGCAGTAGTGAAAGAAAGACCACAGGAGGTTAGAGAGACCAGACCAAGGCGGGAGGCAGACCCCTTCAGTTTCTCTGAATGTGTAGTGGATCAGGCCATGATCAAAACAGCTCCCCCAGAGGAGACTGCATTGGCACTGCAGGCAGATGACCATGAGGTCTGCCTGTCTGAGACTTTCTTTGGAAAATTAGGAGACCCAGGAAATGAATTAAATGGATTTTTCCTAGCTGAAGCTCAGCGAGCTGAGTCAGTATTGAGAGAGTTAGCACAGGCTGCCCAGTCTGAAAGACGGAGTCCCTGATTGCTACTATTTAAAGAATGAGGTACTGATAAGGAAATGGAGTTCTCCTCACAAACGTGAGAGCAAGGAGTGGACAGTAGCTCACTAGTTAGTGGTGCTGCAGAGGTACCGGAGAGAGATATTAAGAAGGGCCCAAGAGACTACAGTGGCTGTACATGCCAGTATACGAAAGACCAAAGCCCTCATAAGGCAGCAGTTTGACTGACCAAAACTCCACAAAGATGTGCTGGAGTACTGCGGGGGTTGCCACATGTGCCAAGTTGAGGGGAAACCCCAACCTACAGTGAAAACTGCACCACAAAATCCAGTATCGGTGTTAGGAGGACCCTCCAGCAGAGGGCTGGTGGACAGTAAGGGACCCCCGCCGAGAACAAAAGGGGACAGACAGGCACAAGGCTGGCAAAAGTTTAGAAAGGGAAGTGGGAAAGTGACCAAGAGGGCAGGTTAACAGAAGTCCAAGAGGAATCCTGGATGAAAACCCCTACTGTTCGGTCAGTGAACCCCGAAAAATGTGAAAAGTTAAACCCCATATCCTCCTATGTAAATGCAGACACTAGAAGCACCCCACCAGAGTTGCTAACAGCATTTATCAGGAACCTGCAGAAACAAAGAAAGGCTTCTCGGGGGCAGAGAAACCATGAGCATGACGCCTCACCTAGTCGAAGTGCAGTAGAGTCAGCGCACTTACCTGCAGGCAGGAGTGTCCCAGAGAACAAAGGGGAGGTTAATAAAGAATCCTCTCCCACAGTCAGAGAAAAGGGAACCACCTATCCCCTGAAGTCAAAAGCCTTTGCATGACTCAGCAAAGCACTGAAAGAGCTCAGGATAGACCCGCCCACGACTGAGTCTCCTGGATAAAAAAACTCCAACTTAGAGCTAATTAAATCTAACCCCTCTCCCCCTTGGCAGACGTCAGCAGTAACAAAGGCCCCAGGCAGTCATGGAAATGGGCGAACTGAAGAAAAATTTCCCCAAAGAAGCACATGGTTACTGGGATGCCAAAAAGGGGGAATTAAAGAAGCTCTGGCACCAAGGAAAGACAGTTTTAATAAGTTTTAGGATTCATCAATGAATGGGAATGAATGAGGGAAATGCATAGTTTTCTCTATCATATATTTTCTCTCAACCCTTCGAATGAAATGCGGTTTTCTCAAATCGCATTTCATTCCCCTGTGTCATGCAGGCCCCCAGCTGCCAAGAATGAGGCACATTAATTTCACCACATGGATGTTAAATTTCAAATTGTTGCTGGGAAGAAGAGAAGGCCTGTTCCAAGGGTTTGCCAGGCCCCTGGCTGGAAAGACATTTTTGCATATTAACAGACAGTGTTTGTAGACAAAGGACCATTCCCTGACACACACAATACACAGAACCAAGACATGGTCAGACCAGTTAGTCACATGACTAACCTGCTTGGCAACCTGGGTTTTTTCTAAATTGTACAGTTTTTGAACTGAGAACTGGGAAGAAATCAGAATGCTCCTAGACTGAAGAAGACCTCTTGTCTGTCTGCCTGCTCCCATCTCTTTCTCATGGAACTCCAAATCTCACTGAACACACATGGACCCCAAGAGAGAAAGGTCTTCTACAGTGAACAAGGTTTAAGAAGAATACTGGGCCCCAACGAAAGGCAAGATCTACCTACAATCAAGAACTCTACAGTGAGCTCAAAGAACCATAACAAAAACACTCTTCAGATATTGCCTCAAACTTTTCCACTTCATCTTCTGCTCTTTTCTGCCTATCTGCATGTGTATCGCGTGTGCATGCTAGCGTGGGCACGTCGTGTATCTGTAGGTGTTAACCAAATTAGAGTTTAAGTTTAATAAATTTCAATCTTTCTTCTTTAAACCTAAGATGACCTGTTTGTGCTGGTTTCTTTGCCTAATAATTGGAAAGGGTGAAGAAGGATTCACCAATGGGAGCTAAAATAAAAAGTGTGTTTAAAATTAAACCCTGTTACAGTAAGATGGGTGAAGGCTGAAAGGGACCGCTAGACCTCTTTCTCACCTGGTCGTAACAGTAAGCAACCGGAAGCTTGGGGTCATGCTGCTGGATTGAGGGAGTTGTTTATCAAAGCGGTCACCCAATCTGTGTTTGGTCTCCCCAGTGTAGAGGAGACCGCATTGTGAGCAGCGAATACAGTATACTGAAATCCTGTCACGGTTCTGAGGGGAAGAGATGAGGGCAGAAGTGCGGGAAATGGGCCGGACACGGTTGAGAGCCCTGTCAACCACAGTGCCACAGTGGGGGGGAATCCTCGGTTGACCAAAAAGGAAGATATATCAGACGTGCTGTTGTGGAAGGTTGCATCGTCAGAGCAGATACAGGGAAATGGAGAAACTGGAGAATGGAATGGAGTCCTTACATGAGGCAGGGTGTGAAGAAGTGTAGTCAAGCTTGCTGTGGGAGTCGGTGGGCTTGTAATGAATATTAGTGGACAGCCTATCCAGAGAGATGGAGACAGAGAAGTTGAGGAAGGGAGGGGAAATGTCAGAGATGGACCAAGTAAAGGTGAAAGAAGGGTGGAAATTGGAAGCAAAGTTGAGAAAGTTTTCCAATTCGGGGCAGGAGCTGGAAACGGCACCGATACAATCATCAATGTACCGGAAAAAGAGTTGGGAGAGGGGGCCTGAGTAGGACTGGAACAAGGAATGATCGACATATCCCACAAAAATACAGACATAACTAGGACCCATACCAACACCTTTTACTTGAAGGAAGTGAGTGGAGTTGAAGGAGAAGTTGTTCAATGTGAGAACAAGTTCAACCAGGTGCAGGAGGGTGGTGGTGGATGGGGACTGGTTGGGTCTCTGTTCAAGGAAGAAGTGGAGAGTCCTCAAACCGTCCTGGAAGGGGATGGAGGTGTAGAGAGATTGGACGTCCATAGAGAAGAGGAGGCGGGTAGGGCCAGGAAACTGGAAATTGTCAAAATGACGTAGGGCATCAGAAGAATCATGGATATAGGTGGGAAGAGACTGGACCAGCGGAGAAAAGATAGAGTTAAGATAGGAAGAAATAAGTTCAGTGGGGCAGGAGCAAGCTGACACAATGGGTCTGCCGGGACAGTCTGTTTGTGGATTTTGGGAAGGAGGTAGAAGCGAGCTGTCTGGGGTTGTGGGACTATGAGGTTGGAAGCTGTAGAGGGAAGATCTCTGGAGGAGATGAGGTCAGTGACAGTCCTGTGAATGGTAGCTTGATGTTTGGTGGTGGGGTCATGGTCCAGGGGGAGGTAGGAAGAAGTGTCTGCGAATTGGTGCTCAGCCTCTGCAAGGTAGAAGTTGGTACGCCAGACCACAACAGCACTACCCTTGTCTGCAGGTTTGATCACAATGTCGGAGTTAGATCTGAGAGAACGGAGTGCAGCAAGTTCAGAGGGAGACAGGTTAGAGTGAGTGAGGGGAGCAGAGGAATTGAGACAGCCGATGTCTCACTGACAGTTCTCAATGAAAAGATCAAGAGTGGGTAAGAGGCCAGAGGGGTGACTGCTTTGCTGAACACCTCTGCTCAGTCCGAAAGCATGACCCTGATCTTCCGGTTGCTTGACATTTCAACACTCCCCCCTACTCTCATGCCCACATTTCTGTCTTTGGCCTACTCCAGTGTTCCAGTGAACATCAATGCAAGCTCGTGGAGCAGCACCTGATCTTTCGATTAGGCACTCTACAGCCTTGCGGACTGAACATTGAGTTCAATTACTTCAGAGCTTGACTGGCCTTTTTTAATATTTTACTTTTTAACCATGTGCCTATTTTTCATGTAGTCAGAGATGCTCATTATTCCGCTATTAACGGTCTCTTTGGACTCACTTTGTTTTTCACCACAAACATTAACATATGCTTCGCCTTTTTCCCAGGACAGCTTCATTATAAAATCTCTCCTGTCCTATCAAACACCTTCCCCTTTGTCCTTTTCCCCACCCCCTTCCCTTCACTTGCTTAAAACCTAATTCTTTTCTAACCTTTGCCAGTTCTGTTGAAAGGTCACTGACTTGAAACGTTAACTTTGCTTCTCTCTCCACAGATGCTGCCAGACCTGCTGAGTATTTCCAGCACTTTTTGTTTTTGTTTCAGATTTCCAGCACCTGCACTACTTTGCTTTTATATAACCTTCCCATTTACCTTTTTGACTGACTTTTGCATTTGTCTGCTGGCCTTTCATGATTTGTGCTTAAACTGAATTCAAATTGTTGGGATTTGAACTCAGGTTCTCTGAATTATTGGTCCAGGACTCTGGAACACCAGTTAAATAACAACCATAGCACTACTGTGCGCCAAATGAATGCACTTGACTTACCTGTAACCAACTACAGTCATATTTTAATCTATAAAACCATTGTGCCCATTCATTTTGCTTTGACAATATATATTTGGTTCTACCTGCAGGATGTCAGGAAAATGTCTGCTGCTATTATCCAGACAGGTTTTGATATGTAGATCCCATATGGCAGTACGACAGAAAGCAAGTTGTGAGTACACCTGTATAGTTACATGTACATACATATATATAACATACATATATATAACATACACCAAAAAAAAGACACTGCAAAGCCCTGGAAATCCCAAACTCATGAAAAATCTCACAATATAATCTTTTTTTTTAATTGCACATAAACACAATGCAAAATGAATCTTAATCTGAAAGATCATTTTCATTTATATAAATGCTGCTGGCTTGTGAAGCAGTTGTATACTTGTTTGGAAGTTCTTTTTGATACATTGCACAGATGGCGTGGGCTGATAAAACTGAGCAACAATAACTTAGATAACACTGGAATTTTTTCAATGAATTTTTTACATGGCTTTGTTGGAGAGTAGTGAGATTTGAAAATGCTAAAATTACCAGGGGTTTTGATCCTAACAGTGGGTTATCAGTGTCATTCTGAGAGTAATCTTTTAACATGTACCTAAAATCAGCTAGACTTCTTCGTTCCTTAATCAAGAAATATTTAAGTTAAAAAGTTAAGAAAAAAACAAATGAAAACAAACAGGAAGATTTAGTGAGACCTACAAAAATAAATAAGAGACACAATGGTAATACGGAAAACAAGAAGCAAAATTAATTTAATTAAAACTTTTTTTTATATAGACCTATGCATCCCAATTGTTAGTTGAACAATGCACTGGTTCCTTTAACTATGCATTTTTTTAAACAACAGAATGCACAAGAAGACACTAAGCAAGTTGTATTAGTTTGGAGGTAGTTTGAAGTATTGGAAAAAGTTATCCATTTTCAGCTGCTCACTGGAGTGATTAGCGGCTTTAACAGAAAGGGATATGGCTTGGGGTAGCATTGAAGAAGCCATCTGGGAGTGGGTCTCCTCAGGTTTGGAGTGATGCGGTGGAAGATCCTATTATTTGGCAGTTACTGCAGAACTGGGAGTTTGGCTCAGTGCAGGTGTTCCCCTGATCTCATAGCATTAAAGGAAGGATCCTGGGGAGTCCCACTGGCAGAACTTCTTTTTTGGCCTCCTTGTCTCAGGAGACAATGGGTAAGCACCTGGTGGTGGCCAGTGGTTTGTGGAGCAGCTATAAAGGGCCAATTCTAGAGTGACAGACTCCTCCACAGGGGCTGCAGATAAAATTGGTTGTCGGGGCTGTTACACAGTTGGCTCTCTCCTTACACTTCTGTCTCTTTTCCTGCCAACTGCTAAGTCTCTTCAACACGCCTCTCTTTAGCCCTGCCTTTATAGCTGTCTGCCAGCTCTGGCAATCACTGGCAACTGACTCCCATTGACTTGTGGTCAATGTCGCAGGACTTCATGTCGCATTTGCAGACGTCCCTAAAGTGGAGACATGGACGGCCGGTGGGTCTGATACCAGTGACGAGCTCGCTGTACAATGCGTCCTTGGGAATCCTGCCATCTTCCGTGCGGCTCACATGGCCAAGCCATCTCAAGCGCCTCTGACTCAGTCGGGCGTATATGCTGGGGATGTTGGCCGCCTTGAGGACTTCTACGTTGGAAATACGGTCCTGCCACCTGATGCCAAGGATTCTCCGGAGACAGAGAAGTTGGGATGCGTTGAGACATCGCTCTTGGCTGACATATGCTGTCCAGGCCTCGCTGCCATAGAGCAAGGTACTGAGGACACAGGCTTGAAACACTTGGACATTTGTGTTTTGTGTCACTGCGCCATTTTCCCACACCCTTTTGGCCAGTCTGGACATAGCAGTGGACGCCTTGCCCATGCGCTTGTTGACTTCTGCAGCGAGAGACAGGTTGCTGGTGATAGTTAAGCCTAGGTAGGTGAACTCTTGAACCACTTCCAGAGTGTGGTCACTGATATTGATGGATGGAGCATTTCTGATGTCCTGTCCCATGATGTTCGTTTTCTTGAGGCTGATGGTTAGGCCAAATTCGTTGCAGGCAGCCGCAAATCTGTCGATGAGTCTCTGCAGACATTCTTCTGTGTGGAATGTTAATGCAGCATCGTCAGCAAAGAGGATTTCCCTGATGAGGACTTTCCGTACTTTGGTCTTCACTCTAAGACGGGCAAGGTTGAACAACCTGCCATCTGATCTTGTAATGGAGGAAAATTCCTTCTTCTGAATACTTGAACGCATGTGAGAGCAGCAGTGAGAAGAAGATCTCAAGCAGTGCAGGTGCGAGAACACAGCCCTGTTTCACGTCACTCAGGATAGGAAAGGGGTCTGATGAGGCGCCGCTATGCTGAATTGTGCCTTTCATATTGTCATGGAATGAGGTGATGATACATAGTAGCTTTGGTGGACATCCAATCTTTGCTCGTAGTCTGAAGAGACCACGTCTGCTGACGAGGTCAAAGGCTTTGGTGAGATTTTTGAAGGCAACATAGAGAGGCATACATTGTTCGCAGCATTTCTCCTGTAGCTGGCGAAGGGAGAACAGCATGTCAATGGTGGATCTCTCTGCTCAAAAGCCACACTGTGCCTCAGGGTAGACACGCTCGGCCAGCTTCTGGAGTCTGTTGAAAATGATTCGAGCAAAGACTTTCCCCACTGTGCTGAGCAGGGAGATTCCACGGTAGTTGTTGCAGTCACCGCGGTCACCCTTGTTCTTATAGAGGGTGATGATATTGGCATCGCGCATGTCCTTTGGTACTACTCCCTCATCCCAGCACAGGCAAAGCAGTTCATGGTGTGCTGAGAGTATAGTAGGCTTGGCACTCTTGATTATTTCAGGGGGAATGCTATCCTTTCCCGGGGCTTTTCCACTGGCTAAAGAATCGATGGCATTACTGAGTTCTGATTTTATTGACTGTTCGTCCAGCTCATCCATGACTGGCAGAGACTGAGCTGCATTGAGGACAGTCTCAGTGACAACATTTTCCCTGGAGTACAGTTCTAGGTAGTGCTCCACCCAGCGGTCCATTTGCTTGTGTTGGTCAGTGATTGTGTCCCCTGATTTCGACTTGAGGGGGGCGATCTTCTTGATGGTTGGCCCAAAAGCTCTCTTAATGCCATCATACATTCCTCTGATATTTCTGGTGTCGGAGGCCAGCTGAATATGACTGCATAGGTGTTGCGAGTAGTCATTTGCACCGCGCCTGGTTGTTCTTTGCGTGGTGCTTCTGGCGGCTTTAAGTGCTAAAGATGTTAACTCGCTGGGGGCTTTCTTGTAGTTCAGCAGTGCAGTGCGCTTAGCGGCTATGACAGGTTCCAGCTCTTCAAAGTGAGATTGAAACCAGTCTGCATTCTGCTTCTCACGTTTGCCAAAGGTGGTCATTGCTGAGTCATGGATGGCATCTCTGATGTGGGCCCACTTGGGCTCTGCATCCCCTGCAGGAGTGTTTTGAAGGGCTTTTTCAAGTGAATTAAGAAACTTTTCTGACAGCCGTGGGTAAGAAATTCTGTTAGTGTTGATGTGCGGGCGGCCCCTCTGCTTGTAGTGATGCAGCTTCTTTGGTTTGAGTCTAACTTTGCTGCACACCAGGGAGTGTTCAGTGTCATAGTCCGCACCATGGAAGCAACGTGTGATTTGAACACTATTTATAGAGGCTCGCCTTGTGACAATGAGGTCCAGCTGGTGCCAACGATGTGATCTTGGGTGGCTCCATGAAACCTGGTGACAGGATTTAGCTTGAAAGAACGAGTTGGTGATGCAGAGGTTGTTATAGGTACAACTCGAGCAGTCTCTGTCCATTCTCATTCTGGCAGAACTAAGGGTTTGATTAAGCGGGGGTGCTGAGATCTCTCAGCACTGGGATGGGGCCCCAGAGTCTGGCGATATTAGGTCAGCAGTAGGAAAGGGTAGTGAGCAGGAGAGTGGAATCAACAGTTGGTACGGGCAGGTGAGAAGATGGAAAGGAGTGGGTAATGGTGAAATCAATAAAAGGGGCAGTGCCCTAGTGGTGGCAAAGATGGGCAACAGTCTTTAAAAAATTGAAGTGAGCTTTTTTTAAAAAACTGAAATACAAAAAAAAACTACCTAACAGCTGTGAGGTGAGCTCATAACAACAGCTAAGCTGGAGATGCAGCTAAAAGGTAACTAAGCAAACAGTGTTGCCTGCCTTGGAGGCCAAGCATTGGGCACTAAATCAGAGACAAATAAAAACAGGACAACAAGATTATCATATGAAAATGTGATGGAAATAGCACATGGAGAAATTGTGACAGAATAAGTGTTACAGAAATTAACTGTGATACTTACAGGAAGGGCATGCATATGCAAGACTTCGAAAGGATCAAAAAAAAAGGATTTGACCAATCTTTGCAAAGGAACCCGAAAAACAGAAATTAGGAGTAAAAATTGTGATGTTGATGGATTTGATTAAATATTGATATGACAGATATTGATACCAATTGGTCGGCCTGAGTTACTCAGAAAGCTTCAGCGTGTTCTGTCCTGGCTCAGATGCAAAGCTGGCAATTTGTCTGTTGTTAACACTGACTTTATGTGATGAAACATCATTCTGCTGGGCTAATTATTTGCTAAATAACTGAGCAGCATGGCTTTACAATATGACTGCATCTATTCGATTAGCAGAAGCACCACAATTGGATGATCAGTGGAGCTACCTGATTGTTCATACCTCACAAGCTAGCAATAGTCTCACCAGGACTTAAAAGAATCTTGGTCAAAACAGAATGATTGCTTTGTAACTATTAATGACAATAGCAGGTGAAATGTTAAAAATCTGCCAACTTTTAGTTCCAAATTAGCTATAAATTCTAACCAAGTGAGGAGGTGGCCAGACCACCGCAATAGCTTGAAAAGTGTTTGTGGATTGTGCACATCATAGAAAGAAATGTCAGGGTAGGAAAATATTTCTTCTGATTTTAAATAAACTGTACTGGGAACATGTCTTTTAAATATTTTTTTTCTCTTCTTCTCCCCTTTGAGACATTGGCCGGTGCTATGGGTGCCGGAAGCCCTCTAGTACTTCATCCAAAGACCCGTTTATCCTGTATGAGCCTAGACAGATAGTTGTGCTCGCAGGATACATGGTCATGGGCTACCTTGATCTTGTCATTTGACCTCCAAAGAGACATTTTTTTTATTCATGCTTGGGATGTGGGCATCGCTGGCTAGGCCAGCATCTATTGCCCATACCAAATTGCCCTTGAACTGAGTGGCTTGCTAGGCCATTTCTGAGGGCATTTAAGTGTCAACCACATTGCTGTGGGTCTGGAGTCACATGTAGGCCAGATCAGGTAAGGATGGCAGATTTCCTTCCCTAAAGGTCATTAGTGAACCAGATGGGTTTTTACAACAATTGACAATGGTTTTATGGTCACCATTAGACTAGCTTTTTAATTCCAGATTTATTAATTGAATTCAAAGTTCACCATCTGCCATGGTGGGAGCTATTCAGCCCACAATCTCCACAGTTCCTCGACCCTTCTCATCTTGATTTTTTAAATAGGGTTGTATGTGACTCTGAGTGGAAGTGTGGCTTTTGCTTAGTTTCTTTCACTTATTTTTTTACTGTAACTTATCAATTTTGGCCTTTCAGGGTTCATATTCTGTATCAAATATTTAAACTATAATGAACAAGTATTTAGAATGATTTATAGTGCATCAGATTTAACTATTAAGTAAGTCTCTTAATTCCCTAAATCAACGTTACAATGCTTGGCTCTTAGATAAATAAGGCTAGCTTCATTGTTAACGTTGGTATCACTTAGCCAGACTCATTGCTCCACTCCTGGTCTTACTTTCAGTAACTGCTGATGTCATGCTATGTACCTTTACAGCAGCTAAACCTGCATTTCTAAAACCAGCCAATTCACTCAAGAGCTAATGTAACAGTACAGCTGTTTACCAGTTGCTTGATACTGACTGCCTCTGTGTGATCCTCATTGCTTTTAGGTGTTCATGGTCTCGCCTTGTTGAGGAAAGTTATTCTGTTTAATATACTGACTTTTTGAAAGTGTTTTTTATTCAATCTAATTGTGGGACATTTTTCAGTAATTAATCACAAATGTATTTAATGTGCCATTTTTGCTATTATCTGCACATATTTGTCTCCTGCAGTATACAATTGTAAGTTGAGTTTATACTTTATAATCATTGATGGACTTTGACAGCCTCTGTGGACTAAGTTAAGGCTCCTTTTTAGGTATGCTCTGGAGCCTGTTTTGGTTTTTAAGCTCTTGCATACATTTTAAAAAGAACTCACTACCAGAGAAGGTGAAGAGCCAGATGAACTGTTTGTCATTTTTACAGCAGTAAAATCACACTTAAGTAGCACTATAACTGTTGTTTATGATGCAGTGACACATTTCAATGTGATTTACATCAGTGTACTAAATTTGACAAATAAACATAAAACATTTGTCAAATGCCTTTCCCTGAGGAGTTTCATTTTAAGGACAATGTCTATCTCTTCATGGTAACAATCATTCATTTTTCATCATCTGCTTGGTGTGGTATTTCTGTGTGGTGCCGTCTAGCCTCAAAAGGAATTCTACTCCTTAGTTGATGTTGTGGACATTTGATCCTGGCCAAAATGAAAATGATATTTGTTCCAAACTTTCCTATTAATCATTGTCTTGGAATTAAATTCTTTGAGTCTATTGGTGGGGTCAGGGGACTTACTGTTTAAATGCAGTTTGTGCACTCCGGGTGTGCCCATTTCGCAGGGAGAGCAGAGGTACGTGCATATACAAAGGGCTTAATGCCTTTTTCAGGTGTGGACAATGTACATTGATTTTTTGGCCTCTATAAATATGGTGGGCCAAGCAACCTCCAAAGCATGTGCTTCTGTCCAACATAATGCGCATCTGAACTTCTAGGCTGTTGATTGCGAAAAATTGAAATTTTGATTTTCTCATTTATCGAGTCCAAGGCAGGATGAAATGAGCGCTGTACAGCTGAGAGCAAATTGGCAGTCTGTTTTATACCTTATCTAGTTTGTTTTTCCATTGTAGATAGTGGAACAGAAAATCAGACAAACATAAAATGGGCTGCTGATTCACTATCGCCTGATTTGCTCTACCACTGAAGACCAATCTCATCCCCGAAGAGTAAAGTGCACAAGTTATAAATACTTCCCTCATGGCAAAGCAAGTAAACTCACTCAGTCAGTTAATACTGATCCATGCCCCAGGTTTAATTTGTGCTGTTAGCTGATCTTAGCAGGCTCAGTGATGAAGGCACTGCAATTGCCCTTAACGTTCCTGAGTCAGTGAGGTGTTGAAAACAGTCAGGGTTCTGGCTCCTTTCCACTGACCCCTGCTGGAGAACGGGGAGGCAGTGGATTAGTGGTAACGCCACAGGACTAATAATCCAGAAGCCCAGGCTTCCAAGATAGCGCGGTGGCTCATTAACATGGAGGGCACGGAACACCCACCCCCGATGATGTAACGGGGGCAGCACTCCATCCCCAGCAACAGCATCCAGCGCCACCACACAGGAGCTGGTGCCATTTTTAAAGGGCTTCAAACCCTTACTGGTATTTTTACTTTTTAAAGTGAAATGGATGTAACATGAACATTTATAAATTTAATAAAAGATCAAAGGCCTTCTCTGACCACCACCCTCCCAATGACCATGTACTTCATTTATTGTCATTTCCCCACTAAAAAAATTTTCTTCTCATCCAAACTTTATTACCTTTGCCCTTCAACCCCTACCCACCATCCCCTCAGCCAATGGAAACAGATTTTCCCACTCCCTGCCCACTCATGTCCTGAAAATTTCACTCCTCCCCCCTCCCCACCAATATTACACATCAGATCTCTGAACAGATCCGAAGGCATGGGACATCCGGCTACCAGTCGGAATATCGGCATGGGACGGCCGTCAGGACAAGGTAGGTGTCTATGCAGTCATTATAATTTATATAAATATTTAAATTAAAGTTCCGCCGCTGAACGGCGGTGGAGCCACTCTGAGGCCCCGCCACTGCTGGTAAAATCGGGCAGGGCCTTCCCGGCATTGGGGAGTGTGGCGGGCCTCTACTGGAAGTATTTTCCAGGCCCCCCCCCGCCATGACCCCGATGGGGGGCCTGGTAAAATCTAGCCCTGCCTGTTTACAAATAAAGGATTCAATTAGAAAGAATAAACTGATTCAAACCAACATCAAATCTATTACCAAATCCATCATCAGACTAGCTGGTTTCATGATTCTAATGAAAAAAAGAGCTCTGTGCCTGCATTATATCCTCATTTTTATTTCACAAAATGACACAAGCTTCTGTGGAAACGTCAGTTCCTTACAGAGCAATCCACTCAAATGTGCTCACTTTGAACTATAACTCACATTTCATAATATCACAGTGGATGTCACCTCTTCTGGCTCACCGTCACCTTTTCCTGTCTCAAGTTCTTTTCAAATATTTTCAGCTCCCACCTGCTGTCATGCTTCACGTGCACTGTAATATGTATGCATCTATCTGAAAGATATCCTCTGTTCGCTATATGTAGGTAAATAGTAAATGTGCTTAAAGAATGAGTGGCACAGTGGCGCAGTGGTTAGCACCGCAGCCTCACAGCTCCAACGATTCGGGTTCAGTTCTGGGTACTGCCTGTGCGGAGTTTGCAAGTTCTCCCTGTGACCGCGTGGGTTTCCGCCGGGTGCTCCGGTTTCCTCCCACAGCCAAAGACTTGCAGGTTGATAGGTAAATTGGCCATTGTAAATTGCCCCTAGTATAGGTAGATGGTAGGTGAAAGGTGTGGATGTGGTAGGGAATATGGGGTTAAATGTAGGATTAGTATAAATGGGTGGTTGTTGGTCGGCACAGACTCAGTGGGCCAAAGGGCCTGTTTCAGTGCTGTATCTCTAAATAAATAAATACAAATAGTAAAACAGGAAATCTTCCTGGTTCATTTTTCACATTGTCACATTAGTAAGGTAAAGGTAATTAAAATATGTGAACATTGCAAAACCAGTCAGCTGGTTAGTTGATCAATCGATAGAGCAACAGTGGAATCTATTCAAGGTAGCAGTGGAATCTATTCAAGGTAACAGTGGATTACAAAACAGGTAAATATCCTTGAAAGACAAAAGAGGTACTGTTCGGCGATGCAGCCGTGATCTTCAAGGGGGCCAATATGAAACAAAATGTGACAGCTTACCTGGGACAAAGAAAAGTGGCAAGAGTAAGGAATTATAGAATGTAACAAATGGGAATCAAGAAAATAATAAGAATTAATGAGAAAAGAAAAGAGGGAGTATGAAAACAAAATCAATTATGGTATCCAAGGGCATTAGCAAAATATATCAAGAAGAGGAGAAAGATAAGAGAGAAGGTGGACCCATTAAAATCAATAGTCGAAGATAAGGACATAGCACACGGCTAAATTAATATTTTGCTTTGGTCATCACAGTGGAAAAGGAGGATACAAAGCTAGAGGTATGAAGATTACAAGAGATTAATGAAGAGGAAAATCAAAACAATTCATGTAAGCAGAAAAGTTGTAATAAATTAACTAATTTGAAAAATCTCCAGGCCCCAGCAACTTCCATCCAATAGTATTTGTCGGGTTTAGTTGTATTTGTTTTAGTAGCATTGTAGGGTGTTCCAGAGAAAATCTTAGACTCCGGTAAAGATTAACTAACAACTCATTATTATTTACAGTTACTATATGCACTGTTTGCAAGCCACCTAAGCTAGTATCCTTCGTGCTGCTATACTTTCTTTATCTCAAGCCTATCTCATGGACTGTTATATCATCACTCATACAGTGGGAGGGGTCTCTCTCATAGTCTTCAGCATTAACTCTTTACATCCTTATACCATATCTCCCCCCAAGTATATGACTCTAATTCTGATGGTGATAATCCGCACAGCAATGCCATTGAACGATAGGCTTTGATGCTGTTTTTGAGAGTTCCCTGCTATTTTAATAGTTTTTTTTCAAGAGTTTTCTCCTTTCTTTAATAAATTCACCTTGTTTTCCTTTTTCAGGCTTAGTTGCCTTAATGGCGGTATCCCTGCTGTTTTTGCGTGTTTCCCGTGCTTTTCAGGAGTTCCCGCACTTTTTGGGTTTCCCGCTCTTCACCCTTGTGTTCAGCCCAAGTGAAGAATTGGGTTTTTCTCTGAGCACAATGCCTTTAGAAAAGTACTGCAAGTTTTTCAAAGGGCTTTTAAATTGATCCAAGACCGTCAGTATCATGACTCACCCGATCGTTGGATTTTGTTTGCAGGCCACCACACTTCAGTACTGCAGCCTAAATCTCTGTGCTCCTACTCACCACAGCTGTGGAGCTCTTCACAGCCTCTTCTGAAGATAAGTTGTTTTCTTGCTGCACTAGGCCAGTATTTATCTTTACATTTCTCTGTTATTCACCTGGTACTTCTTCCAAAGGTAAGATCTTCAAATTCTCTTGGGCGCTTTCACTGTTGTTTTACTGTTGTTTTACAGTTGCCACCATATTAGGTTTAGTTTTATTGTATTAGTTGCATTGTAGGGAGTTGTAGAGAAAGGCTTAGACTCCAGTATAGGTTAACTAACAACTCTATTATTTAAAGTTACTATATACACTCTTGGCAAGCCCCTTCATGCTGCTATACCTTCTTCTCAAGCCTATCTCTTCGTTCGTACAGTGGGAAGGGTCTTTCTCACTGTCTTTGAAATTAACCCTTTACAACCTTATATTACAGTATTGAAAACAATGCAAGGAAATTATCTTCCAAATGTCACTTGATTTGAGGATAACAGCAGAGGGTTAGAAATAGAAACATAGAAAATAGGAGCAGAAGTAGGCCATTCAGCCCTTCGAGCCTGCTCCACCATTCATTGTGATCATGGCTGATCATCCAACTCAGTAACCTGTTCCCGCTTTCGCCCCATACCCTTTGATCCCTTTAGACCCAAGAACTACATCTAACTCCTTCTTGAAAACATACAATGTTTTGGCCTCAACTGCTTTCTGTGGTAGCAAATTCCACAGGCTCACCACTCTCTGGGTGAAGTAATTTCTCCTCATCTCAGTCCTGAAAGGTTTACCCCGTATCCTTCGACTATGACCCCTGGTTCTGGACTTCCCCACCATCGGGAACATCCTTCCTGCATCTGCCCTGTCAAGTCCTGTTAGAATCTTATAGGTTTCTATGAGATCCCCCCTCACTCTTCTGAATTCCAGCGAATATATTCCTAACTGACTCAATCTCTCCTCATATGTTAGTACCTCTATCCCAGGAATCAGTCTGGTAAACCTTCGCTGCGCTCCCTCTATAGCAAGAACATCCTTCCTCAGATAAGGAGACCAAAACTGCACACAATATTCCAGTTATGGCCTCCTCAAAGCCCTGTATAATTGCAGCAAGACATCCCTGCTCCTGTACTCGAATCCTCTCACTATAAAGGCCAAAACTAAACTAATACCATTTGCCTTTTTTACCGCATGTTGCACTTGCATGTTTACCTTCAGCGACTGGTGTACGAGAACACCCAGGTCTCGTTGCATATTCCCCTCTCTCAGTTTATAGCCATTCAGATAACAATCTGCCTTCCTGTTTTTGCTACCAAAGTAGATAACCTCACATTTATCCACATTATACTGCATCTGCCATGCATTAGCCCACTCACTCAACTTGTCCAAATCACGCTGAAGCCTCTCTGCATCCTCCTCACAACTCACCTTCCCACCCAGTTTTGTGTCATCTGAAAATTTGGAGATATTACATTTAGTTCCCTCATCTAAATCATTAATATATATTGTGAATAGCTGGGGTCCTAGCACCGATCCCTGCGGTACCCCACTAGTCACTGCCTGCCATTCGGAAAAAGACACATTTATCCCTCCTCTTTGCTTCCTGTCTGCCAACCAATTTTCTATCCATCGCAATACACTACCCCCAATCCCATGCGCTTTAATTTTACACACAAATCTCTTATGTGGGACTTCGTCGAAAGCCTTCTGAAAGTCCAAATAAACCACATCCACTGGCTCCCTCTCCAACTCTGCTAGTTACATCCTCAAAGAATTCTTCTAGATTTGTCAAGTATGATTTCCCTTTCGTAGATCCATGCTGACTCTGCCCGATTCTACCACTGTTCCCTAAGTGCTCTGCTATAAAAGCTTTGATAATGGACTCTAGAATTTTCCCCACTAGCGACGTCAGGCTGACTGGTCTATAATTCCCTGCTTTCTCTCTCTCTCCCTTTTTGAATAGTGGGGTTACATTAGCTACCCTCCAATCTGTAGGAACTGTTCCAGAGTCTATAGAATCTTGGAAGATGACCACCAATGCATCCACTATTTCTAGGGCCACTTCCTTAAGTACTCTGGGATGCATACCATCAGGCCCTGGGGATTTGTCGGCCTTCAATCGCATCGATTTCCCCAACACCATTTCTCTACTAATACTGATTTCCTTCAGTTCCTCTCTCTCACTAAGCCCTGTATTCCCCAACATTTCTGGTATGATATTTGTGTCCTCCTTTGTGAAGACAGAACCAAAGTATACATTTAGTTGGTCAGTGATTTCTTTGTTCCCCATAATAAATTCCCCTGTTTCTGACTGTAAGGGACCTACAAGTAAATGTAACTATATTGCTCAAAAAAGGAGGAAGGGAAAAATCAACAGGCTACTGAATTTAATATCAGTAGTGCAAAAACTGCTGGTATCCATTATCAAGGATGAAGTAAATGCATTCTTTCAAACTTATAAATTGATTAGGGAGACTGGTGGCACAGTAGCATAATGGTGAACATGAAACTACTGCATTGTCAAGAAGACCCATCTGGTTCACAAATGCCCTTTAGGAATGTAAATCTGTCGTCCTTATCTGGTCTGGTCTATATGTAACTCCAGGTCCACAACAATGTAGGTGACTCCCATCTGTCTTCTAAAATGGCCTAGAAAGCTCCTCAGTTGTATTCAAGAAGGCAGCTCACCTCCTCAAGAGTAATTAGGGATGGACAATAAATGCTGGTCCTGCCAGTGACACCCACATCCCAAGAATGAATTAAACAAAATTCAAATACTCTTGTGAAAAGTAGGCCATGTATAGCAAACCTAAAAATTTCTTTGGTAGAGCATTCTGAATCAGCAGATAGGGGGGAAATCAAATGGGGAGAATTTTCACGGGCAAGGGAGGTAGTTTTGGGTACACACAGGGCGTTACATCACTTAAAAGTGACGTTGGTACAGGATCCCGACATCTTCCTGCCCTCGTCTGGGTCTTGAGCGAGTGAGAAAGTAACCCCACCCCCAACCCCCTGCCCTTAGAGCTGTTGGCAAGACATTTAAACATTTTAATAGACAATTAAGTTGTGTTAACCAAGGATTCTGGATTTAACAGGCAGTGGACCTCTTTCCCAAGCTGTGTGGAACTCCTAGGGTCACCAAGGTGAGCGCACAGTGTGGAGAGCTTCTGCAGTGAAACTGACGGGCTGGGACGGTTTTGATCAGTGAAACTGAAGGGCTCCAGCCATGGGCAGGTGAGAGGCTGCAGCTCCCAGCATTCCTTCACACAGAGTACTTTCAGGGATTGACAGGTGACTACCAACTTCTTGGAAGTCACTTCACCTGTCCTGTACTTCATTCACTTTCAGCTGCATTTTCCTGCTGCCAGCCTTGAACATGTCAATGGGAGTAGCTTATACTGCTCCACCTTGCACCTCTGATGAAGGGCAAGAAAAGCAGCAACGCCAACACTGATGCCATCAGCAGCAGCAGAGAAACACCAGAAGCAGGCGCTGCCTTCTCCTCAGCCATGTGCCGCTCCACAGGGCTGAGGGGATGGACACCAAGATCCAGCTGGAAGGAGGCAAGACCCGAACATAGGATCTACAAGGAGAGGATCAGCTCTCTCTATATATGCGGGCACCAGTGTCTCAGGTGGCTTAGGCTCTCATGGCAGGTCGCTGCTGACATTTGTAGTCTCCTGGAACAAGAACCCCTTCCCAATGGACCAGGTGGGCACACATTGCCTCAAGATGCCTGTCACTGGAGGGCAAGCCCCCATCTCGCCGCCTCCCCAAGGTTGTGTGCTCTCTTCTGCTGCAAAGAGAAAAAGCAGAGTTTTGAGTGTTCTTAATGGCTTATGTGAAGAGGAAGGAAGAACAACATTTGTGGACTGTGACTGCGAGGCATGGGTGTGAGAGGGCAACAGGCCGATGGTGAGTGTGAGTGTTGGCTGTTGAGTTGGGGATTTGAGGTGCCTGCAGAGAGGAATAAGTGGAGTTGTAAGGTTGTCCTGAGGCATGCTATGCAAGAGAATGCTGGGCAAGTCAGAGTGTGGCGCTTGGTACCTAAAAGCTCACTGATACTCACCTTTCCCAACCTTCCAAGGTCCTAGATTATCTTGGTGCACTATCTCCAGGTTGGAGGAACCACACGTCTGCTGCCGACATCCTCGGCCACTCCCATCCATGCCTGATTGGTTGAAGAGGTTGTCCGCTTCATCCCACCCTTGGAGGAGCTCACTTCACTGCAGCCGCTCAGATTCTGCAGCAGGACCTCCAGGTAAGAGAAACCAGAAGCAGCCTTCCCAGGTCTCTTCACCATTCCTGTAGTGGCTGCAGCCTCAAAAATCCAAATGCTAGTGATCCCTTGTAACACATGCTGTGGTCCCTTTAATTCAAAATCCTTCCTTTGACAGATCCAGCACATCATCATGTCCGCCCTCCCTGATTGGTCAGAGAATCAGGAAGTGGGGTGCCAATGCCATTGCTCAGTTAAAAAGCGACAGCAAAGCTCGCTGCAGAGTCCGATAGGTTCCCAACCCACTAATGGTCCTGTCGTTTCAGAGGGACTAAGTTGAGAAAATTCTACCCTAAGTATGTCAAATATTTTTACATAAAACATACTAGCTAAAATTGAAGCTCATAGAATTGAAAAAGAAACATGTGGTGTGGGCAAGCAATTCTTTGGGAGGTAGGATGAGGAAAATAACTGGGGTTGATCTCAGATTGATGGGCATTGATAAGTGGTATATCACTTACCCAGTGATGAATACTGTGGCCCAGCCACTTAATAAAAATGACTTGCAACTGGGAATATTGGGGAGGACAGACAAAATTGCAGATGATATTAATCTAGGAGGGATAATGACAAAATAGAGTGGGTAGAAAATGGCAACTGCAGCTTAACTGCAAACACAAGGTAATAATTCTTTGAATTAAAAAAAGCGGATAAGAACAAAGAACAGTACAGCACAGGAACAGGCCATTCGGCCCTCCAAGCCTGCGCCGATCTTGATGCCTGCCTAAACTAAAACTTTCTGCACTTCCGGGGCCCATGTCCCTCTATTCCCATCCTATTCATGTATTTGTCAAGATGCCTCTTAAACGTCATTATCGTACCTGCTTCCACCATCTTCCCTGGCAGCAAGTTCCAGGCACTCACCACCCTCTGTGTAAAGAACTTGCCTCGCACATCCCCTCTAAACTTTGCCCCTCTCACCTTAAACCTATGTCCCCTAGTAACTGACTCTTCCACCCTGGGAAAAAGCTTCTGACTATCCACTCTGTCCATGCCGCTCATAACTTTGTAAGCCTCTATCATGTCGCCCCTCCACCTCCGTCGTTCCAGTGAAAACAATCTGAGTTTATCCAACCTCTCCTCATAGCTAATGCCCTCCAGACTAGGCAACATCCTGGTAAACCTCTTCTGTACCCTCTCCAAAGCCTCCACGTCCTTCTGGTAGTGTGGCGACCAGAATTGCACGCAATATTCTAAGTGTGGCCTAACTAAAGTTCTGTACAGCTGCAGCATGACTTGCCAATTTTTATACTCTATGCCCCGACCGATGAAGGCAAGCATGCCGTATGCCTTCTTGACTACCTTATCCACCTGCGTTGCCACTTTCAGTGACCTGTGGACCTGTACGCCCAGATCTCTCTGCCTGTCAATACTCCTAAGGGTTCTGCCATTTACTGTATACTTCCCACCTGCATTAGATCTTCCAAAATGCATTACCTCACATTTGTCCGGATTAAACTCCATCTGCCATTTCTCCGCCCAAGTCTCCAACCGATCTATATCCTGCTGTATCCTCTGACAATCCTCATCACTATCCGCAACTCCTCCAACCTATGTGTCGTCCACAAACTTACTAATCAGACCAGCTACATTTTCCTCCAAATCATTTATATATATTACAAACAGCAAAGGTCCCAGCATTGATCCCTGCAGAACGCCACTAGTCACATCCCTCCATTTAGAAAAGCACCCTTCCATTGCTACCCTCTGTCTTCTATGACCGAGCCAGTTCTGTATCCATCTTGCCAGCTCACCTCTGATCCCGTGTGACTTCACCTTTTGTACCAGTCTGCCATGAGGGACCTTGTCAAAGGCTTTACTGAAGTCCATATAGATAACATCCACTGCCCTTCCTTCATCAATCATCTTTATCACTTCCTCAAAAAACTCAATCAAATTAGTGAGACACGACCTCCCCTTCACAAAACCATGCTGCCTCTCGCTAATAAGTTTGTATGTTTCCAAATGGGAGTAAATCCTGTCCCGAAATATCCTCTCTAATAATTTCCCTACCACTGACGTAAGGCTCACCGGCCTATAATTTCCTGGATTATGCTTGCTACCCTTCTTAAACAAAGGAACAACATTGGCTATTCTCCAGTCCTCTGGGACCTCACCTGTAGCCAATGAGGATGCAAAGATTTCTGTCAAGGCCCCAGCAATTTCTCCCCTTGCCTCCCTTAGTATTCTGGGGTAGATCCCATCAGGCCCTGGGGACTTATCTACCTTAATGCTTTGCAAGAATGCATTATAAATGGGGAAGCACTCTGGGGGAGAAACAAAGGGAGTTAGAGGTCCAGGCAAATAAACCATTCAGTCATTGGGAGTGAAACTTGTCTTGAGTGATAGCACAAAACGGATGTCGTTGAACGATCTTATCCAGGTTTGGAAAAGAATATTGGGCGGAGTGTAAAACTGGCGGCCGATTCACTCTCACCTATTTTGTGCTACTGTCCAAGAGGAATTTCACTCTCATTGAGTCTAATGAGATGTTGGCTGTTATCACAGAGGAATAGAATATAAATGTAAGGAACAGCTACAAGAGTGATAAAGAGTTCTGGTGAGAACTTTTTGGAGCATTGTGTTGAATTTTTGGGTGCCCACATTAGGAAGGAAGGAATCCAGTGACAATTCACTTGGAGAATAACTGAGGTAAAAGGACTGAGTTAATTTGAAAAGATGAGTTATATTCCTTGGAAATTATTTAAAAATAATGAACTGACAAAGTAGATAATGACCCTTCTTTCCAGTAGGGGAATTCAGGACAAGAGGATATAATATTAAATTAGAACCAAACTACCTAAAATCCAAACAAAAAACACAATAAGGGTTGTAAGAGCATGCAACAAATTGTCCAGAAGGTCACTGATGCAAAACCCGATTGAGATGTTTAAATGAAACATAGATACCCAAGAAGGATATGAAAAGATATGGAGAGCAGGCAGGGAAATCGGATTAAAGATGGAACAGAATATCAAAGCAGGCTCAGAAAACTCTCCAGTTCCTATGCTCTTATGACACAAAACAATCCTTTTATATTACTAGTATCTCCTATGACAAAAATAATGTTTGTTGTCCATCATTTCTTTTACTTAAGCTTTGTCAAAAATAGCACTTCTGCAACATTATACTCAAACTGGAGGTCACACCATAGACAAGATGTACATATTGCTGCCACACAACTCATTGAAGAAGAACAAAAAGAACAAAGAACAAAGAAAATTACAGCACAGGAACAGGCCCTTCGGCCCTCCAAGCCTGCGCCGATCCAGATCCTCTATCTAAACATGTCGCCTATTTTCTTAGGGTCTGTATCTCTTTGCTTCCTGCCCATTCATGTATTTGTCCAGATACATCTTAAAAGACGCTATCGTGCCCGCGTCTACCACCTCCGCTGGCAACGCGTCCCAGGCACCCACCACCCTCTGCGTAAAGAACTTTCCACGCATATCCCCCCTAAGCTTTTCCCCTCGCACTTTGAACTCGTGACCCCTAGTAATTGAATCCCCCACTCTGGGAAAAAGCTTCTTGCTATCCACCCTGTCTATACCTCTCATGATTTTGTACACCTCAATCAGGTCCCCCCTCAACCTCCGTCTTTCTAATGAAAATAATCCTAATCTGCTCAACCTCTCTTCATAGCTAGCGCCCTCCATACCAGGCAACATCCTGGTGAACCTCCTCTGCACCCTCTCCAAAGCATCTACATCCTTTTGGTAATGTGGCGACCAGAACTGCACGCAGTATTCCAAATGTGGCCGAACCAAAGTTCTATACAACTGTAACATGACCTGCCAACCCTTGTACTCAATACCCCGTCCGATGAAGGAAAGCATGCCGTATGCCTTCTTGACCACTCTATTGACCTGCGTTGCCACCTTCAGGGAACAATGGACCTGAACAGAGAGATGTCTCTCTGTGCATCAATTTTCCCCAGGACTTTACCATTTACTGTATAATTCACTCTTGAATTGGATAAATTCAATAGAAAGCTAACATATTGATTAAGGCAGACCCTAGAAAGAAGGCCACTTGCTTTTTCTGTCACAATTCAAAGGTTCCTGTGTGACTGGTTTGCTTGAGTTAGCCCTTCTGTACTGCTTCCTGATTTCTGGTGTGTTTCTTGATAATATTGCTGCTTCTGTAATTGACACTATTTATGATTAAACCTGTTCAAATGTTTAACCTGTTATGAAACCATCTAGCATGACTAATATTATCTGTCTTCTGAATGAGGTGAGTTGAGGTAGAATCTACTGTACTATCCTGTAGCAATGAGGGTCGTAGCCACACATTCTTAGGAAGAGTTACAGGAGTGAAATCCCTCATTGACTTTTATTCTTCCTGGCACAGAAGTCCTGAAGTCAAATATAACATTCTAAGCGTTCACCCAATTCAGCACCGATTGGCAATTCTCCCTTCCTGATCAGTGCAGTTCAGTAACATGCCAGGCGAAGCAACCACAAGCTGAACCACTCCAAATAAAATATATAATAGCAACTGTTTGCTTTAATTATAATTATCTTCTCGCCATAGCAAGCCTTAAAATCCATGTGCCTTTGATTACAGTACCTAGATGCATTCACGGGCAATCTCCGCTGTTGACCCTGCCAGAGAATGTGGGATTGGGGAGGAGTTCCTGGTGTAAATATTTCTGGCAGGCGCTCACGCCATAATGGGTGCATCAAACATGCCTGCCAAATTGGGGGGCAGGAGAGATGGATGAAGGGGAGGTCAAAGAAGAGGAAGAGGCCAGTTGTTAGCATTACCTTGCCAGCATTAGAATAGAGAAAAAAAAACTATAAAGGCCAAGAGCTCCCTTTGTAAGAGGTCTTATCCCTTATCTCAACTTCTTTTAAGATCCAGGCCTAGACAGAGGCTTGGACCCCCATGGGTTCCATATTTCACCTTCTTTTACCTCGTATACCAGCTACCTAATGGATTCCAGACTTGGCCTGAAAATACTGATTTTAACAATAAACTATTAAGCAACTTTGCTTCACAAAAGATGAACATGTAAATAAGAAACAGTAACATATCTTTTCAAATCTTTTATGATTTGAGATATATGTATTTATAGTAGGAATTCTACCTAACTCCTCAAAAGGAGAAAAAGGGTCACTATCTAAATAATTAGTTATTCTGTTTTAAAGTCCAAAAGAGTTATTGGTTTTTCCTGAATTTGAGTAACTGTCAGTTCCACTCAAAAAGAACTGACAGTCACGCACTTAACTAAACAAATTACACCATCTGTGTTTGTTTGAAAAAAGCTTAGCTCGCCCTGAAACTTCATAGACAACCACCAAAACTTGCAACATTTGTGCTGAGTTATACCTGGGACAAGATGCTGACTGTAGTTAGTAATCTAAAACACCTTGAGGATGAATTTCCTTAAGCATACTCATCATCGCCCACTATAACTTCTATTTCTGATGAAAGGTCACAGACCTGAAATGTTAACTCTGTTTCTCTCTCCACAGATGCTGCCGGACCTGCTGAGTATTTCCAGCACTTTCTGTTTTTATTTCAGATTTTCAGCATCCACAGTATTTTGCTTTTATATAACTTCTATTTACATCGATTTTCTAGGGTTTAACAGATCTTCCACAAAGTTACGGTAGACGATCAGGAGAACCCACAAGGAAACAATTCCCATTTACATTTGGTGACTGAATTAATAAGACCACTAAAAGCTAACACAAGACAGAACTGCTTCATTTTTTGGTCACAAGGAGCAGTGCAGTTCTGAGGTACTGATAGAAGACAAAATTAGAATAGGAGTCTCTGGATGGCTATAGTTTCCAGCAGTTACAGACAGGAAAGTTTGCCATCGAGAGAGGATTGGTGGATGGAGGTGAGAAAAGGATCATAGGACAACAACATATTTTCTTGCATCCTATCTAGAAGGGTAAGTTAGGTGCGAGCCTACCCTACTCAGATAATTAGTCTGTGCTCTAGCGTATTGGCATAACTTCAGCAGAGAAACGGAACAGCATTCAGGCAGAAATATCACCTCTGGTAGAACACTGATTATCCTGTATTTCAGTATTTAGATGTACACGTTTGTCCAATTTAGCCAGCATACAGTTCCATGACTGAACAGCTAGTTTACCCTTACCCAGCTGTTGAAATGCCCCAGTTGAGTTACCTGCTAATATCCTGTCTGCTCCATACTGATCCTAATTTTAACCTAATCTTCTTAGCAAGTGACCAGCAGGGTCCTCTTTTAAATATGCAGATCATGGTCCCATGATATCATTAGGCCTTGACTGCAATTTTAATTCGGGTCCCAGTATGGAGTCCTCTACAGCTTTCCTGAGAGGCTGACGTTGGTCCGAAGAGGTACAGAACATGAAGGAGGTCAGTACTGTACTTTTCCTTGAGGAGCCAGGCAGAACAGGAATGCTCCTCCAAGCCTACAAAGAAAGTTCAGGCTTTTGCTTCTTAGGACTCCTCCTCTTTCCCTCCTGTGAAAACTTCCTGGAACTCCATTTCCTCCCCACCCACCCCCCCCCCTAACCCCACCTACTTGCATGCCAGTCCAGTGGGCAGTGGTAATGTGATCCAACAGTTAAAACCATCACAGCCTTATGCAGCCACCAAGAGGGCAGAAAATTAACTTGCCAACAAAGTTTAGCATAAAAAATCCACTGGGAATTAAAATCCACATTTGTCTTAAGTCTCATTTTTATAGTCAGATTTGTTAGAAATTATCAATGTGGGGGTAACTTGGTGGAAACTGACTACAGAACAATCTATTGCTACCACAGCACCAATGACGTGTCAACATTTTTATCAATCAACCCGTTTTGCAGCTTTTAGGAATATAGGAATATAGGAACAGGAGTAGGCTATTCAGCCCATTGAGCTAGCTCTGCCATGGCTGATCATCTCCCTCAATGCCACTTTCCTGCGATATTCCCATATCCCTTGATGTAACTAGTATCCAGAAATCTATTGATTTCTGTCTTGAACATGCTCAGTGATTGAGCTCCCACAGCCCTCTGGGGTAGAGAATTCCAAAGATTCACCATCCTCTGAGTGAAAAAATTCCTCCTCATCTCAGTCCTAAATCTCTTATTCTGAGATTGTGTCCCCTGGTTCTAGACTCACCAGCCAGGGGAAACATCCTATCTACATCCACCCTGTCACACTCTTGTGAGAATTTTGTATGCTTCAATGAGGTCACCTCTCATTCTTTGGAACTCTAGAAAATACAGGCCCAGGTTCCTCAGTCTCCTTGGAAGACAATTCCACCATCCCATGGATTAGTCTGGTGAACCTCCGTTGCACTCCCTCTATGGTAAGTTTATCCTTCCTTAGATGAGGAGACCAAAACTGTACACAATACTCCAGGTGCAGTCTCACCCAGGCTCTATACAACTGCAGCAAGACTTCTTTACTCCTGTACTCAAAACCCCTTGTGATGAAGCCCAACATGCTGTTTGCCTTCTTAATTGCTTGCTGCACCTGCATACTAGCTTTTAGTGACTTATGAACAAGGACACCTAGGCCACTTTGGACATCAGCACTTCCCAACCTCTCACTATTTAAGAAATACTCTGCCTTTCTGTTTTTTTTCTACCAAAGTGGATAACTTCACACTTATTCACATAATATTCCATCTGCCATGTTGTTTCCCATTTACTTAGCCAGTCCAAGTCCCCTTGAAGGGTCCTTGCATCCTCCTCATAACTTACATTCCCACCTAGGTTTGTGTCGTCAGCAAATTTAGAAATATTACATTTAGTTCCCACATCCAAATCCACATTTATACAGATTGCAAACAGCTGTGGCCCCAGCATCAACCCTTACGCTACTCCACTAGTAACAGCCTGCTATCCTGAGAATGAACGTTTATTCCTATTCTCTGTTTTCTGTCTGTTAACCAATTCTCAATCCATACCAGTATATTACCTCCAATCCCATGTGCTCTAATTTTATTTACTAACCTCCTGTGTGGGACCTTATCAAAATCCTGAAAATCCAGTAGATGCAGTAAATGCCAAGGGGAGAGTTTTCACCCAGCAAATGGGATGGGGTCAGGTGGAAAGTAAAAAGTGTGTTAAACTGAATCAGCTCTAAAGCACACATTTCCATGTTTACCGGAGGCACAGTTGGATGCGTGAGTAACCTGCTTATTGGAGTTGGCATGATCATTAGGACTGGTGAGTTGTAATTAGTACAGCCGTTAACATCATTAGCACATGGTGATGAGGAATTTTCAATTGAATTAAACTGCTATTTGAATTTAATGCCTCCAGCACAGGTTTCCCATAGCTCAGGAAACATGCCAGCAAAAAGGAGGCAAAATTAAGCTATGCTTCATGGGGATCTTTAAAGTTCAAATTGCCCAATCTAAGTAAAGGCTCAGTGCTTGCAGCTGCTTTGTAAGTTTTCTCTGGCAAACGTTTTGCAGAGTTTTTGTTAGCATAGAGGTTTTCAGAAGTTTAGAGGCTTTGATACGGGCACCAGTAGGATTGGGAGGGTGGGGACGAGGCACAATGAGTGTTTTTGACACTAGCAACAGAAGAGGAAGACTTATCACCATCCACCACAGTGATGTGTGCTGTGGTGGGATCAACAGGTGCATAGAAGGGACTGGAAAGCAGCAAAGAGGAGAGTAGCAGACAGGCCGAGGTCGCTGGAGGCACAACCCATGTCCTGCTGAGATGCTCTTGGCTAATGACCTCTGCGTTTTGGAGCCCCTAAGGGCCCTGCCAAGGATTGCTGCACGTGCACCCGTGAATTTGCATTTCTGGTTGACATTGCCATTTTGCAGGCAATCTGAACTCAGCCTCTTGAACCCATTGTGATTCTGTCTAATGACTCAGGGAAGCTCAGTTCTCCAGGAGGCTTTAATGTACTCACAACTCTCACCACACAAACTAGTGCACAGCTGACTGGTGTCTTATAAAAAATAGCATTTAGCTCTCAGAATTAATACCAAAGAACATATGGCTGACTTGTATTTAACTGTCCTGTGTTAAAAAGTCTTTGTACTGTGTACTACACTGCAGTAGAAGGAAGAGGTTGTGAGTATATGTAAATGACGGTAATTTTGACTTTGGGCATTCATGTAAATGGGAGATATCGGATCAACTACACCTTTACACCTCTCCCGATAGAGATATGTATAAAGGGCAATTGATCTAATATCACCCATTGCCCAAAGTCAGCATTACCCCCAATGTGTTACTGAATTGTCCTCTTGGAACTACTGAAGGTAATTTATAGGCTGGATACATCAGCTTCTAATTTCTTACAGTCACCACATTTTGCTTTTGCAGTCGGGGGCATAAAGGAATTATTATAGGCAAAAAGAAAAAAATTGGGATAGTAAATGTCATTCCTGTTATTTGAAGAAACTGAGGTACAGTGTTAATGAACTGCATCCAGTGCTACCATAAACACAGTGGGGGGGGGGGTAACATTCGTCTTTGGTGTTAACACAAATTGGGAGATAGCAAATCAGTTTCAATGAGAAAGAAAATCGCGCAGGGTGTGAGATGGGCTGCTGATTCACTGACCCCAATTCTAAAAGAGGACAGGAGCGATGGGCTGAACTTAGTGAGCCCGTCATGGGTCCTGGCAGCGGTCCCAGAAGTGGGCATCATTCCCGCTAGTCATGTGGGCGGCTGGCCCACCGCGATCACATGGCAGGCTGTCCATTTTACATAATGGAGGTACAGGGCCCGGCCAAACACGTGACGGGGCAGGATGTGAGATGCCGCATATGGCGTCAGATGATTCCGGAGCAGATGCTGACGTCATATTTATAGCCCTGCCAGCCTTGCTTGCATTGCTGCCATGGACTCATTTGCTGCTAGATCATCACAACTGAGACCCGTGTTGCAGTGACTCTGGGCCCCGGACCCCCCCCCACCCCCCTACCCACCTGGAGAGGGATCTCACAGGATGGCAGAGGCAAGACACGGGGTGACCCCACGATTTAGTGAAGCCTCACTCCAGATTCTCCTTCAGGCTGCACGGGAAAGGCACAAGGCCCTCTTCCCTAACAATGGCAAGAAGAGGTCCTCCTCTTCAGCCTGACCAAGGAAGCCTGGATGCAGACAGCTGAAGAGGCTAACAGCCATAGTGTCGTCCCCCAGACATGGGAGCAGTGCTGCAAGAGGGTCAACGACCTCCTGCGTTCTGCCAAGGGGACTGCACCATACCTCTCTCCTTTTTAGTGATTGCAAGTGGCTACGCAGGAGGAAGCGGGGCATGGGGAGGGAGGCATTATAACTGCACAGGCAGAGGGGGGTTAGACATCACCTCATCCTGACAGATGCATGGCTGCATCTCGGCCACAGGCCACCTTCTTTCACAGCTCATGCCCATTAACTCCCTTGAAAGTGGATGGGAGAATGAGCTATACAACATACCTCAGTAGGAGACGAGGGACTGACAGTTGCAGAACTGTCATATTGATCTCTCTGTGAAGTATAACTATCTCCCTCTTTCCACTTGCAGGACTAGGGGGCTCATAACAGGAGGGAGACAGTCCTTTTGCGGGGACCCAGGGTGGCCGCTCCACACCTGATGGAGAGACTGGAGTCTCTGCGCAAGAGAGTGTGTATTGGCTTCCATCAACATACACATCACTTTTGGAATCCCACGTCACACATGGTTGGCATGATGAGATCTACACAGCCTATTCCTCACATGTTGTGTTATCTCATACAGGTTGGCGTCCGCAGGAGACTCAAACAGAAGGGGGACAGCCGTCAATCTCTGAGGACGAACCACAGCCAGAGGAAGCACCATCCGATGATTCTTCTGCACCTTCCATCAGCGCAGATACTTTCACTGCAGTGGATTTCTGCTCAGTGGTAGATTCAGGGTCACAAGCTGGTGACATCACCGCATTCTGGCCCAAGCAGCTTGCTGAGGCTGAGACAGTTGAGGCCACTGACAGTCAGAGGACTGTGGGAGTCCAGGCCCATGTGCGCCCCAGGCTGATGATGAGCCTCTGGTGTCGACAGCACAGAACATGCTGGAGCAGAAATGCCAGAGGCCATATGCAGCCATGAGTGGACGATGGAGGAGTCCATCCATGCCATGACTCCTGCTATGTCTCAAGTGTGTGAGCACATGACTTCCTCTATCAAGAGGTTAGCGACTCATGAAGAGCCAGATTCCACAGATGTGCTCAGACCTGCGCACCATCACCTTGGCCAAGAGCTCGACGCAGCAGTGGCAAGGCAAGAGAAGGACGATGTGCCTGCAGTCTTCTCCAGCTCCTCATCATTCTCTGGTGAGCAGGGAAGATTAAATGAGCCTTGAAAGGGAGGAGGAGAGGCTGCCATCCATGGTCGGGGGCTCCCCCCAGGGCACTCTGAGTGTGGACACCGGCTTCTCAGCCCCTCTGTCAGTGCCCCAACTCCAGCACCCGCAAGGCCTGAGGAGAGTCCTATACCAGCGCAGGACACCTTCAGGCAGCCAGAGGATGCCTGCCGAAGTCATCACAGGCCAAGGGGCAGCCTGGTCAGCAGCCTGCCTCCAGTCCAGCTGCTGTCGCTGGGATAACACCTTGTAGAAGCACTCGTAAGCGTATAAAGAAAAACACTGAGAGAGACTTGGGGTTTCACGGGTGTTTGACATTTGATATGCTGCATCATATAAAGTTTTTGTTGTTGTAGCAATTAACCTTCATTGTGTAGAAGTGGATATTCTATCATCCATTAATTATGAGCTGCTGACTTCAACCTATCCCCTCAGTGGATACCAATGTAGGCACAGCCCTCATTTGAATAGGATCTCCCATGGGCCATTGTGTGTGGTTCAGCTGGGTGCTAGGCATGGAACATAAATGGAAAGGAGGTGACAGACTGCATGCTTTTTACTCTAAGTGGCCATCATGGTGGCTGGAAGCAGGAAAGAATGAGATTGTCTCTTGCCTCCTTGGCAGGTCACGCAATCTGCCTATACTCTGGTGCAAGGGCTACAAAATCCAGTGCTGCTTGCTCCTCTCTCTCCTCTGCATCCTCGTCAATGGAGCAATGTTGTTCAGTCATGTCATCGTCATACAAGGTCTTCGCCCTCTGTAATGCTAGATTGTGCAGTGCATAGCAGACCACCGCAATATGTGAGACTTTCGCTGGGGCATACTGTAGGGCTCTACTGGATCAATCTCGGCAACGGAATCTCATCTTCAGCAGCCCAATGGCCTGCTCAATGGTCACTTGGGTGGAGCTGTGGCAAGTGGTCGCTGCATTTATAGGGTTCCTCATAGACGGCAGTAGCCAAGTCTTCAACGGGTAGCCTTTGTCCCTGAGAATCTATCCCTGAAAGCGAGCTGGGAGCTTGAAAAGCTGTGGGACCTGCCATGGTCAAAGTATGTCGTTGTTATGGCTGCTTCCTGGAGAGTGGGCACACACCTGCAGGAAACCCTTTTGGTGGTCACAGACCAGTTGCATGTTGATGGAATGAAAGCCCTTCCTGTTGATGAAGGTGGCTGGCTGGTCCGTGGAAGCCTTGATGGCCACATGCATACAACCTATTACATTTGTACCCAGGGGAATCCAGCAGCAGCTCCAAATCTGATGACCCTCTCAGTCTGTCAGGGTCAGGCCGGTAGCGCACATACTCGCCAGCCCTCTTGAAAAAGGCATTGGTCACCTCCTTGATGCATTGGTGGGCTATGGCCTGGACATGCCACACATGTCCCTGGTGGATCCTTGAAATGATACAGACACGTAAAGCTTTAGTGCCACTGTGATCTCCAGGGTCACCGGCGTAGGCTGATCCACAAGTCTCATAGGTCGCAACTCATCCTGCAGCAAGGCGCATAAGTCAGTGATGGCCTTCCTGGACAGTCTTTGCTGACAATGCTGCTCAGACATTTGTAGGTAGCTGATTTGAGTCTGGTACACTCTTTGGCACAGGTAGGCCCTTCTTGGCATGGCCAGCTGCTGCTGCTTTTGTCGTGGAGCTTCATGGGCAGGCGCAGCTGCCTCTTGGCCCTCCCTCTATCCGAGGCGCTGCAGCATGCCATAGGTGTCCAAAAAGACAGGGTGTATGAGACCCATGTCAGGTGACCAGTGGGCCTACTGAGCGATGTCAATGCAGAGACAACCCTGCCTTGGCAGCTGTCCTTCTGCTACTTCTCCCGGCAAACTGCCTGAATGCACTCAGTGCCCAACCTTGCTGATAGACGACCTTCTCATCCAGCAGTATGAGCAGCCAAACATCTCACCCAACAGTTTGGTCTCCAGATACCGCCACCCAAATGCAAACCCCCCACCCTGCAGACCAGCCAAGACCCTGCTCAGCCTGCACTCCCACCAGAGACCCTGCTTAACCTGCACTCCCATCAGAGACCCTAGCTTCTGTTGCAGAGCACCCGAGCCCCCAACTCCCCCTTGCAGAGGACCTGAGTCCCTGAACTCCCTTTCAGGGCACCCGAGACTGGAACCCCTCTTGCAGAGCATCCGAGTCCCCGACCATCCCCACAGAACAGCTGAGCCCCTGACCAACCCCCACCTTGCAGAGCACCCGAGATGACGACCCTCACCTTGCAGAGCACCGGAGACCACGACCAACTCCGTGCAGAGCTTCCAAGACCCCGATGTCCACCCTTTCAGAGCACACAGCACTGTAGGCCGACAATGGCCTCTGCTCCCCTTCCTTCCCCTATGCAGTGTTGGTCATGGCTGCCTAACTATCGTGGAACTGAGGCTTCATCTTCATTCTGCCAGCTTTCAACGGTCGGGAATCCAAGGGCACGGTAGGGCTACTCGTCGCCCACTTAATCCCAAACCCGCCACTGAATCGCAATCAATTACTTGCTATTGTATTAAAACTAACTGTTCTACAATTTAAATTGCATTCCCATTGTGTCAGGGCAGTAATGCCACCTTGGTTCTTTCCTACCGCTGACTAAATCTGGAACCAACCTCACGATGCCCGTTTTCCAGGTGGACTTTTCAGATGTGATTCTCCGGCCCCAACATGCCTCCATTCCCACTCCAAATTCAGTACAATGTGTGCAAACCTCAAAGCAGGTGGACGCCCTGCCAATCTAAATGTCCAGACTTCATAATTGTTCGCAGAGACCCGCCCAAACTCGGCTTGATCCACTGCGTGACTGTAGGCGAGAACAGGAATTTGGCAGCAGAAGGTTCCAGTCAGGGACCCATGGGACCCATTATAAATTCCTACGTCCATTGTGACGAAAACCACACCTACCAAAAATGGGACGTATTAATTTCGTCTTATGGAGCATTTTGAACTGTTATTTTTTAGTTTAGTTTAGAGATACAGCACTGAAACAGGCCCTTCGGCCCACCGAGTCTGTGCCGACCATCAACCACCCATTTATACTAATCCTACACTAATCCCATATTCCTACCACATCCCCACCTGTCCCTATATTTCCCTACCACCTACCTATACTAGGGACAATTTGTAATGGCCAATTTACCTACCAACCTGCAAGTCTTTTGGCTTGTGGGAGGAAACCGGAGCACCCGGAGAAAACCCACGCAGACACAGGGAGAACTTGCAAACTCCACACAGGCAGTACCCAGAATTGAACCCGGGTCGCTGGAGCTGTGAGGCTGCGGTGCTAACCACTGCGCCACTGTGCCGCCCATGGATTTGAAATAACTTGTTTAAAGAAACCACAGCAGTGGTTAAAAACATGGCTGCACATTTACATTCTAAAAGACAGCTGAATAAGAGAGACAATGCAGCTGCTCCCTGATTCAATTAACCAGATGTATTTTGGTCAACAGACATTGAATGTGTAAAAGGCCAGCATTCCACCCCCCAAGCCCCCACTGAGAATGTCTGCCAAGCTTGAAGGAAAATCCACAAACCTCGCCGGGCAGGTTGTTCCAAATAAGGAGCTAGTCACATGACTAACCTGCTGGCCAACTTGGAGTTTTTTGAATTGTGCTATACAGTTGGTGAAGAGACTGCAACTGAATTTGAAGAAGATAGCACCTATCTCTCTCTCTCTCACACACAAAGTTCCAGGGACCCACAGAAGTAAATCTATCCTCAAGAGAGAAGACTCCTGCAGCCTTCTGGTACCAGCTAAATAAGAGAAAATGTGCACTGGGCCCCAATGAGAACAGCAAGATTTAACTGCAATCAAAGGCTTTGCATCGAATCCCAAAACGAGTAATTGAACTCCATATTACTTCAAAACTCTCCTCTTTAATTCTTTCTCCTCCTCTGTCTCTATTTGCGTGTGTGTTTATTTTGTATGCATGCTAGTGTGGTTGCGCCCATACTTTTAGTAGTTTTAAGTGAATTAAAGTTTTCAGGTTAATAAATCTATACTTTTCTTGTTTAAATCCAAGAAAACCTGTCTGATTGATTTCTTTGTCATTACAATTAGTGAGCAGTGAGCAAGGATTCACTGAGGGGAAGTTGAAAACCCTGTTACGGCCAAACCAGGAATAGGCTGAGAGGGGAGCCCTAGACCCTGTCCTCACCTGGTTGTAACACCATTCTTACAATGGAAATTGCCCATGTAAGTGTGTCATGCTGACCTCATCACCTTTTTAATTGGCCCTTTTTAACTGGCCAGTTCCCATTACCCCCTTACCCGGTCTCCACCAGGTTTAAAATCTTCCCTAGGTTTTGACACACATATGCAATACTGCAGGAGACTGACTTGTGTACTGATATATTTATGCTGCAGCACAGATTGGAAATGTGGGTGAGTAGTTAGTGCCAGCACTAATTTGATATGTATAAGAAAACTCTTTGATTTCTACCACCAATTTCCACTGCTGAATGAGCTTCTGAAATTAAGATATTGATGTGGCCACAGCTGATCCCACAGATCCTATTATGCATGAGATTACGCAGACTGGCAGAGAAAACTGACAAATTCTCTTCCCCTCCCTTCGCTCGCACTATGCTGACAATTCATCTTCCAGATTAGACCCATCAGGGAATTTACAGATGCGTGCTCCACTACAAGACCAGTCGGAACTGCCCCCTCACTTCTTACTTTCAGCATTAGGCAATCAGGCATTATCAATTAGGATAAAAATGAGTTTTGTTTACACTTATACTGTACATCTTAATTTCTCACATTATGAAGAAAACCAAACCTATATTTGTTCTTATTAATGCCACTCACAGGAAACCCAGTTAAGTATGAAAAAGGTAAACACCTAATTCTGAGGTAAAATTTGTTTCTCTTGCAAAGGAAGAAGTGGCTAGAGAATCTGAATACAATGTGGAAAATTGAGCAATATGTCCCATTCACAAAACAGGGATAAATCTAATCCAGCCAATTAACATCCTACCAGCTGCCTACCAATTATTAGTGAACTAATGGAAAGAATCATCACTATTGCCATCAATATCAGTTAGGTTGTTGCCAGAATCATTCAGCTCCAGGCCTCATTACGGCCTTGATCCAGACATGAAGGTAAGAGCTGAATGACAGAGGCACCAGCTGCAATCAAAGCGGCCCAATTTCTGGAAGCAGTCCTGAAATGGATGTTCGACTCCCTATTTGCAAATTAGAATTAGAATTAGAATTAGAATATTACAGCGCAGTACAGGCCCTTCGGCCCTCGATGTTGCGCCGATCATCTGACCTACACTATTCCATTTACATCCATATGTCTATCCAATGACCACTTAAATGCCCTTAAAGTTGGCGAGTCTACTACTGTTGCAGGCAGGGCGTTCCACGCCCCGACTACTCTCTGCGTAAAGAAACTACCTCTGACATCTGTCCTATATCTTTCACCCCTCAACTTAAAGCTATGTCCCCTCGTGTTTGCCATCCTCATCCGAGGAAAAAGACTCTCACTATCCACCCTATCTAACCCTCTGATTATCTTATATGTCTCTATTAAGTCACCTCTCCTCCTCCTTCTCTCTAACGAAAACAACCCCAAGTCCCTCAGCCTTTCCTCGTAAGACCTTCCTTCCATACCAGGCAACATCCTAGTAAATCTCCTCTGCACCCTTTCCAAAGCTTCGACATCCTTCCTATAATGCGGTGACCAGAACTGCACGCAATACTCCAGGTGCGGCCTCACCAGAGTTTTGTACAGCTGCATCATGACCCCGTGGCTCTGAAACTCGATCCCCCTACTAATAAAGGCTAACACACCATATGCCTTCTTAACAGCCCTATTAACCTGCAAAGGGCCTAATGCCTGTTTCAGGTCTGGGCCCTGGACACCTATATCATAGCCTTTACCAACATGGCAGATGGCTGTGGAATGTACAAACACAAGCCACCAACTTTATTGGGCACTTAACTGCTTGTTTTACGCCTGTCAAATGAGCACAGACAGCATCAAAGAATTTCCAGGTCATGATGTTCTTGGCTGTTAAAATTTTAACTGAACTAGGCCTACTGTTTCCTACATAATTAATTTAGTAGTTTGCAATATCCATTGCATGGAAACGAAGACAGCTGGACACATGCATCGCAGTAATGGGCCCTTATAGACATTGCTTAGAAATCTAGACATCACTCACTTCAAGGGCTCAACTCAATTTACCCATGTGTTACTCTTAAGAGACTGGCATTGCTCACACTTGACCTTGAGCATTGCCAGTACCGAGACCAGACTTGAGTTGCAACCTGGGTCTGAATTATATGGTACGTCTGGGTGCCAGTAGACTGTGTGATGGTTTTTAAGGATTCTAGTTGGCGACACCATAGAACTATTATTTGGGGCACTGTTCCAAACCTGCTTACTTTCATGTACAGCAGAATTCCGTAAACTTAGTGGGGAAAAAAATGGCTGCATTCAAGGCAGCACAGGTTCTGAGATCACATTCTTCACAGTGAGCAGGAATGTAAACCTGAGCAGATTCTTTTTTCATTCCCTAATCCAGGCATCATGTGGCCAATTTTAATAAAAACTGCTGTTTGAACCAAGACTGGGGAGTGGGGAAAGAGCGTGATATTTGAATACACCAGTTAATCTCGTGCACTGATGCATATAGGATGTCAAGATCAAATGAGAATTTTAACTCTATCCATTCGTTGGATACTGGGCAAGTGGGCAATTAAAATCACCCAAGTTACTTACCTACACCACAGACGTTGAGTGCTGAAGGTTCCTTTAGCCTGCTCAAGGGAGAAAAAAAAATTAACAGCCTTTCAATATTCTTTGCATTCCTTCTCCACTACCCCAGGGAAACATCTGGGACTCAATTTTAACCCTTAATGGGAGGGAGAGTGTGGGGGCTATTAAAATATCAAGATTGGACAACCCAACCTCATTTCCACCCCTTTAAATTTGAAGTGCAGGAATCAGGCGATGGATGAGACTCCTCCAAAAATTTTCACAGGAGCCTAAATAACATACCCATGTTGTGGCATCGGCACCAGGACTTAAATTTAATGTGGCACGAGGGGGAGGATATAACTTTGGGATTCCCAGCAGCTAATCCGAGGTGGGAGTTGCTGTTTCCCCATGATAAATGTCTCTATTAACATTCCTTGTAGGTCAGGAGGAACAGAAAAGCTTCTCCGATGCCCCTCAATGAAACATTTGGCCTGCTCCAGCCCCGATCTTCAGCTTTCCTTACACTATTCCCATCACAGTCCACCCAAACACAAACCTCCCACAGCCTTTCCAATCACCAACCTCATGCCAGCTCCCCTTGGCTGTGGTCTCCTGCTGCTATTGAGTCCATCCATCACTAGCAGTTCCGGCCACCGGCCAGGCTGTCCAGCAGACCCACAATATGTTAATGAGGCCCTACTATTAAGATGGGTAGGGCCTCCTTGTCCTATGCCTTGCTGGGTTTTTTGACTGACCTGCACTCTTCACCGGCTCCCCATTAATATCAGGTCCCTGGTATTTGTGTGGCATTTCCTTCCCATAACAAGCAAGATGAAATTGGGAGTACTTTGTGTAGGTACTTGTGAAACAAGTCTTTTTTTAAATTCATTCATAGGATGTGGGCATTGCTGGCAAGACCAGCATTTATTGCTCATCCTTAACTGCCTTTGAGAAAGTGGTGGTGAGCTGCCTTCTTGTACCGCTGTAGTCTGTGTGGTGAACGTACTCCCACAGTGCTGTTAGGGAGAGAGTTTTGACCCAGCGACAGTGAAGGAACTACAATATATTTCCAAGTCAGAATGGTGTGTAACTTGAGGGGAACTTGCAGGTGGTGGTGTTCCTATGCGCCTTTTGCCATTCTCTTTCTAGGTGGTAGAGGTTGCGGGTTTGGAAGCTGCTGTCGAAGGAGGGTTGGCCAGTTGCTGCAGTGTATTTTGTAGATGGCACACACTGCTGCCACTGTGTGTCAGTGGTTGAGGAAGTGAATGATTAAGGTTGTGGATGGGGGACCAAATCAAGCTTTGTCCTATATAGGGTCGAGCTTCTTGAGTGTTGTTGGAGCTATACTCATCCAAGAAAATTAGAAACATTCCATCACACTGCTGACTCGTGCCTCGGTGATGGGGTGACAGGCTTTGGGGATTCAGGAGGTGAGTTACTCACTGCAGAATTCCCAGCCTCTAACCTGTTCTTGTAGCCACAGTATTTATATTGCTGGTCCAGTCAAGTTTCTGGTCAATGGTAACCCCCAGGTTGTTGATGAAATCAACAGTGGTAATGCTGTTGACTATCAAGGGGAGTAGTTCGGCTCTCTTGTTGGAGGTGGTCATTGCTAGGCACTTATGTCACACAAATGTAACTTACCACTTATCAGCCAAGTCTGAATGTTGTCCAGGTCTTGCTACATATGGGCAGAAACTGCTTTATTATCTGAGGTGATGCAAATGGTACTGAATGTTAATTATATATTAATTGTGTTTAATTTTATGCAGGTGCTGGCATTAACTGGGGATTCATTTAAGCCTCTATAAATAGAGAAAGACAGAAACTGTGGTTGTTCGGATTAGGCAGTATATGCTTGTAATTTGTAACACTGTAAATAAATGAAAAAGTGTGTAAAGATTGACTCCAGTTCTATCCTTTACCAACTGGCTTTCTGGAATTGGACAATCATCAGCAAACATCCCCATTTCTGATCTTATGATGGAGGGAAGTAATTGATGATGCAGCTGAAGGTGGTAGAGCTAAGACACTGCCCTGAGGAACTCCTGCAGCAATGTATTGGGGCTGAAATGACGAGGCTTCAAAAACCACAACCATCTTCCTTTGTGCCAGCCATTGGTGAGTTTTCCATCTGATCCCTATTGACTACAATTTTACAAGGGTTGATTGCAGCAATAATCTTCATTGCCACTAATGGTCCACAGTAGATGGTTTGTCACTATGGGTCTTTGCCAGCCAGGTGGCACACCTCAGTCACACTCCCTTCATCAGCCTGAGCTTCCTCATGTATTGTACCTCTGCCATACGCAAGTTGTTGCCTCTGTTGCAATATATCAATTGCTGGGGGTTGGGCCCGCCACTAGCTGTGCACCCTGTTTCCTGCACTGATTGTTGTTTCTTCCTCTTCCACCACGATAATTCTATCAATGGTCATCAGAAACATTTCTGTCAGGCAGTAAGCTCCTCTATATGACAGTATTCACTTTAAAACAAAAAACAATGTGGTGATGCTTTAAAATGCGCCCCTTTGTTAAATTCACTATCAGGACAGTGAGTGACACTGCTGAATGTTGCATGAATCATCATCAAATGACCTGAAAAACTGAGAAACTGCAAAAATCAGACATTTTGTTTACTTTTCACTAATGTTCAGTGACCCATTTTTTGACTAGTTGGAATCCTCAGATCAGTGTTAAACACTGACAAATAATCAATTTGTGTTTTCTACATATTACACCATATGTATTCACATTTACTATGTTGTTATACATAACAAAGTGAGGAAAATATGGAGCTTCAATATAAGCAGGAAAATTGGGGGTTAATAATGAGATCTCTAATGACAGGGTTTTACTGAATTTCCTAATTACTGAGATGTGTAATGGCAGAAAACAAGAACAACTAATGAGCTAACATTAAACCACAAAGAGTCACCTGAGAGCGTTGGTCATGTGTTCACTTTTAATCTTTTAAAAGTTTGTTGCACATAAGTAGGTCAATTGACAAAGCAGTATGACTGAATGGAGCGTGATCGTTGACCCTCAACAATAAACAACCCCTAGCTTCCATTAGTGGGCAACAGCCTTGATAATAGAAGCAAAGGTCAAGGGAGGTCAAAGAGATAATTAAGCTCCATCTGATCCTGTGAAGTGCTTCAGATTTTCTGCTAGAATGTCAGTACTGATGAAGCTGTAGGGTTTTCACTTTGTACATTAGCCGTGACAGGTTAACCTTCTGTACTTAGTACAGTCCAACATGGCAAAGAGCTAGTTCACTTTTCAGCTTCTGGCAGTCATACTATATTCAAGATTTTCTAATAAAATTTGTATCCATCTCAATTTTTAGCCTTGCTTTGAAATCTAGTTTTAGTGGCAGTTCAATTGCATTTATAAGAGTTGTCGCATTTTGCTAAATTTAAAACTGAACCAGGCACAGGATAGTGGATTAGGGGAATAAGGAGAATGAGCAATAGGCTCCTGGTTTGAATTCAGATTTGCTTTTCTATGAATGGAAGTTAATTAAAAACTGAATAACCTTATTATGTAAATCCCCCACTTCATGAAACAAAGAAACAAGCAACAAAAAAAATTCTCTTGTCTGGTTCACCTTTAAGAAATTTCCAGTCTTGCTGAAAAAACTAGGCAGCTCGGAATCATATATACTTTACAAGCTTTTTATTGATCAGACATTTTGCATTTGGTGGGAGCCCGAATTGAATCCACTACATTTCTGGGAACTAGAAGAAGCATCTTGAAAATCATCTGGTACATCTTGCCTATTAATCATACAGAGCAGGAACATTGCCATCCTCAATGATGGCGGAGTGCAGCACCTGAGTGCAAAAGACAAGGCTGAAGCATTTGCAACCATCTTCAGCCAGAGGTGCTGAGTGGATGATCCATCTAGTCCTCCTCCTGAAGTCCCCAACATCACAGAAGCCAAAAACACAGAAGTGGAAAATAGCCCAGGTATGTACTATCCATAAAAAAACAAGACAGATCCAATCTGCCCCATCAGTCTACTTTTGATCATCAGCAAAGTGATGGAAAAGGTGTTGTCAACAGTGCTATCAAGCGGCACTTACTCACCAATACCCTGCTCACCAATGCTCAGTTTGGGTTCCTCCAAGACCACTCAGCTTCAAATCTCATTACAGCCTTGGTCCAAACCTGGCAAAACAGCTGAATTCCAGAGGCGAGGTGAGAGGGATTGCCCTTGACAGCAAGGCAGCATTTGTCCGAGTGTAGCATCACGGAGCCCTTATAAACTTGAAGTCAATGGGGAGCGGGGGTGGGTGTGATGGGGAAGGTCTCCACTGCCTGCAGTCATACCTAGCACAAATGGACCTCAATGAGGGGCCCAGTTTCATCCATCCGGAGACCAGTATAAATCATCTTTCTTGGCATACTGGCCTCTGGACATACACTAGGGGCCCTGACTAAGCCAGGCTAGCAGGAACTCGTGGTATAGGGAATTTTTGTGCCTGGCTCTGACCGTCCCCCCTCCACCCCATGACGTTTACCTTGTAAGGTGTAAGGGCAGGCAGAGGTTGTACCCCTTACAAGGCAAGCTGAAAACTTGTAGCAATAGTGGAAATCTGAATAAATGCTATTTAGCGGGAGCGCCACTGGTCTCCTCCCTAAGTTATGGGGAGAGACCGTGGCCCTGATATGTACAGGAATGGGTTTTCTAAGTCAGGTGAAAGGGGGTGGGGGGCAAGAGGACTTCTGGTTAGGAAACCTGGAAGTACTTGGCTCCCTGTCAGGTGGGAAAAGCTCCAGATGAGGTTGCAGCCCAGGAGCAAGCTGTTTCCTGCTGCTCAGGGTAGAAAGCATGAGATAGAGATGGGTACAGTGTGCTTTTGAGGACTGGGGGGGTGGTTATCATGGGGGACTGGAGAGAGGGGGAAGGGAGGGGGTTGGTGATTGTGGAAGATCTGACTGCAGAGGGGCGTTGGGTGTGATTGTGGGGAATCGAATTGCAGTGTGGGGGGGGGAGTGGGGTGGTTGGGTGATGTCTAATCGCATGGAGGAACATAGGACATAGGAACATAGGACCAGGAGTGGGCCATTCTGCCCATTGAGCCTGCTCCGCCATTCAGTTAGATCATGGCTAATCATCTACCTCAACACCACTTTCCTGCGTTATCCCCCTATCCCTTGATGTCATTAATGTCCAGAAATCTATCTGCTCTAAGAAGAGGTTTACGATAACAAGATCTGGATGATTATGCAAACCTTCTCTATATTTTAGAGAGTGTTAAACTTGCTTACTTGTAAATAACGTTTTGTTTTAATCATGTATAGTTAGTCCAAACCACAATATCATTTTATATTGTACATATGTTTTTATCTTTGGAAAAAGTGGGATGTTGTGGGATGACCTTAAGAGTGGACCACCTTAAGAAGCTGTAAGTGAAGGTCACCAGAGAATATGATGTCGCATCACACATGACCAGGGAGTTTTGGGTGTAGCCCGACAGAGTGAAGTGTGTGTAGATGTGCTCCTGCAGTAGCTGTGTATATGTGTTCTAGTTAAGTTATAATAAAAACCCACATTTTCTTTGGATATTGCAGTTCTGTGAATTTTACAATAGTTCACATACCATTGGAACAAGTAATATTTACTTACTTACAGCTTCTTAAGGTGGTCCCCTTAAGGTCATCCCACAACAGTAAGCAGCCTCATTAAGATATTTAAATAAGCAACCAGCCTTCTGGGATCGGGGTGGTTGTCCACCCACACCACCTCACCACCCCACCACCCCTCTCCCCTCTCCCCGTCCCATCTCCATTTAAACTGGAAGCAGGTGAATTTGAGGCTGGTTGGGTGTGAAATTAAGATTTTGTTTAGCATTTCAACATCCACCTGACCCAAATCCAACAGTTCTTGGGAGTGCTATGAAAGTGATTCTGTTTTGTTAAAAAAATATTTTTTAAAAGGAAGCCATCAAGAGGACCGAGGGAGCCAGATTAGCAACAGTGCTGCTGGTTGTCAAATAGCTCAGGTTAGGTTTCGAGCAGTAACCCTGGTAACAGGGGCGGAAAAGTGACAAGCACTCCGTTGATTGGACAAGCCCAGTCGTAACAGAGAGCACCTGGATGGGCAGAAAAAAAACTTACAAGCTTTCTGGTTGTGAGACGGGCTGAATTTTAAACTCAGTGCGGTGCCCGCATTCAGCGGCCGCCGAGGAGCCCCCGCAATATTATATGCAGGGGCTCATTTAAATAGTGAGTGTGGAGCGGCCGACCTCAATACGTAGAAGGGGCGGCCGCTGCGTCCCTGGCAATGGTATCCGGCACCACCATGCAGGCGCCGGTGTCATTTTTGCAGGGCTGTAATCACTTAGGAGAAATTTAAATTTTTAAAGGTAAATTATGAAGAATTACTGCATAAAAATTACCTACATAATGGAGGCTCTTTCCTATTCCCCCCAATGTTTTTTTTAAGGGACATCAGCACAAAACGAAACTTTATTACCAACCCATACTTCCTTCCCACCAACCTCTTTACATTTGCCCTTCAACCCCTTCCCATCATTCCCACATCCAATTAAAATTGATTTCCCCGCTCCTCCACCCCTCCGGCCCTGAAAATTTTATTACTCCCCCTCCTCGCCAGATTCTCGCCCGGAACTCCATATGGAGTTTCAAAGGCGCGCGAAGCACGAACGGCGGCCATAATATTGGAGTGGGATGGCCGCTGCCTACTGGTATTTAAATATTTTAAATGTTCATTTGCATATTTCGATGAAGGGCCCGCTGCCGTGTATATGTATATGCGGCAGGACCCGCTCGATGTCGCGGGGAGAGGCGGGCAACTCCATTTTACCGGCCCCCGCGCCGCGACTCATGGCGTAGAGGGGCTGGTAAAATTCAGCCCATTGTGTGTGTGGTTTTACCTTCTGGAAGGAGATAAAAGTCACGGGCTGTTGAAGTGTCAAAAAAGTGCAGAAGAAGGATAGAATTCCAAGGAATAACAGAAGACTACAACCCAGCTCGCTTTCCCGCAATTCTCTAAAAGATTCGATGAAGTTCGCTGTGTCGATTCGTCTTGTTTCCTGTATTTCAAGAAAGCCTGCTTAAAAATAATTCTCAACGCTGCCTGAAGAGAACTGTTCCAAAGATTTCAGTGAACTGCCTGTGTGTGCTTGGAAGTTAGACTGCATGCCAGTTTGGAACAACATACCTCATCTGCTGTTTCCTTCAAGAACGAACAAGTTGTTAACCCAAATGCATTTTGTGTGTAACAGAGCTCTGATCCAAAATTCCTTTTTTATCTTTTATCTGTTAACTGGTGTATATATGTGCGTGAGTGTGAAGAGACTAAGGTAAAAAGGAACTTTAAAATTTGGTTAAGGTAGAAAGGGGACTTTTAAAATTGAATGTTGAATTTTGAAAAATTTGATCTGTGTGATATTGTTTTTACTTCATTACTTGTTAAAACTTGTTTTATAATAAACTGTTAATTTTGTTGTTTGGTAAAGAAACCTGGTTAATGTGATCTTTGGACACGATAGCGGTGAATATTAAGATTGGTTGATTTGGCCCTTGAAAGTTTCGTACTTTTCCGTATATTCTCTTTCCCATCGTGGCATGAGAGAATCATTTGGCTGGATATCAGTTCGGAGGCAGGGAAGGAGGAGGGCATGGTGAGTGCTGTTTTGAGGTTGAAAACTCAGAAGTACAAATTTCCCGAATGCCCTGCTGTTTATAAACTGCAGGATGCCTTTGAATATTGTTTGCAGTTTCTGATTGACAAGCTGGGTGCTTGTTGGACAGGACAAGGCCGGAGCTGAGCGGACAGCAATTCAGCTCTTTTCGCCTCCTTTCACCTGCCAGGTTTCCCGAGGTCTGGGAAATCCAGACAACTGTGATTAAAGGTAGAATCAGTTTTCAAATGAAGCCATGAAGCTCATTAAAATATTTAAATAGCCAACTCCTCTCCTGCGGATTGGTCATCTGCCCTCATTTCAAGTCCTTTATAACCGGAAGTGGGTGGGTAGGGTTCCTGTTTCAAATATCTGTTTTTTTAATCTCATGCCCAAACCAATCCCATCTGTTTTTAGGGGCTAAAATCCCCCCATAGAATCAGAGCACAGCAGGAGGCCATTCAGCCCATCGTACCTGTGCTGGCTCTTTGAAAGAACTATCCAATTAGTCCCACTGCTCTTTTTCCTTAGCCCTACAAATTTTCCCTGTTGCAAGAAATTATTCAATTTCCTTTTGAAAGTATTATTGAATCTGCTTCCATCATGCTCTCAGGCAGTGCATTCCACATCACAACAACTCGAAGCGTAAAGCAAATTCTCACGTTCCATCTGATTCTTTTGTCAATTATCTTAAATCTGCATCCTCTCGTTACAGATCCTCCTACCAGTGGAAATAATTTCTCCTTATTTACTCTATCAAAACCTCTCAGAATTTTGAACACCTCCACTAAATCTCCCCTTAACCTTCTCTGCTTTAAGGAGAACAAACCACAGTTTCTCTAGTCTCTCCAGGAAGTCCCTCATCCCTGGTACCATTCTAGTAAATCTTCCCTGCATTCTCTCTAAGGTTTTGACTTGTTTCCTAAAGTGTGATTCCTAGAATTGGACACAATAGTCCGGCTGAAGCTCCACCAATGATTTATAAGGATTTAGCATAACTTTCTTGCTTTTGTACTCTATGCCTCTATTTATAAAGCCATAGAGACATTTATGGTACAGAAGGAGGCCATGCAGCCCATCAAGTTCATGCTGGCTCTCCACGGAGCTATGCTGTCAATCCTACTACCTGGCTCGACCTCCATAGCCCTGCAAGTCTATTTATCCCCGGTGTCCATCCAACTTCCTCTTGAAGTCATTGGTTGTCTTTGCTTTCACCACCTTCGTGGGTACTGAGTTCCAGGTCATCACCCATGTGTAAAAAAGTACTTCCTCATAGAGAGATAGAGAGAAAGAGAGAGAGAAATGGGCAAGGAGTGAAAGAGAGAATTAGAAAGAACATACAAACATGAACGTATGAATTAGGAGCAGGAGTAGGCCATTCAGCCCCTCGGGCCTACTCCACTTTCAATAAGATCATGGCTGACCTGGTTAGTGGTCTCAACTCCAATTTCCTGTCTGCTCCCCATAACCCTTGACTCCCTTGTCAATCAAAAATCTATCTAACTCAGTCTTTCAAAATTCCAGTGGATGCAGGCCCAACCTGTCCAACATTTCCTCATAAGATAACCCCTTCATCCCAGGAATCAGTCGAGTGAACCTTCTCTGAACTGCTTCTAATGCAATTATATCCTTTCTTAAGTAAGGAAACCAAAACCGTATGCAGTATTCCAGATGTAGTCTCACCAATGCCCTGTATAACTGGAGCAAAACTTCCCTACTTTTATATTCCACTCTCCTTACAAAAACTACAAGATTCCATTTGTCTTCCTAATCACTTACTGTTAGCTGTATACTAGCTTTTTGTGAATTATGTATCCGGTCACCCAGGTCCCTCTGTACTGCAGAGTTCTGCAATCTGTCTCCATTTAAATAATATACTGCTTTTCTATTCTTCCTGCCAAAGTGGACAAGTTAACATTTTCCCACATTATACTCCATCTGCCAATTGTTACCACTCACTTAACCTATCTGGATCCCTTTGGAGACTCTATGTCTTCTTCACAACTTACTCTCCTCCCAATCATTGTTCATTGGCAAATTTAGCAAACACAAATTTGGTCCCTTCACCAAGTCATTGATATAGATTGTAAATAATTGAGGCCTCAGCACTAATCCTGTGGCACTCCACTAGTTACAGCCAAGAAAATCATTTTTAAAAAAAGCTATCAATTGTCCTGCCACCTTCAAAGATTTTCACATGTGAACCCTCAAGTCTTTCTGTTCCGGCGCCTCCTTTAAAAATACAATATTTAATTTATATTGCCTCTCCTCATTCTTCCTTCCAAAATGCATCACTTCATACTTCCTGTGTTATTAATCTTTCATGTGGCTCTCCATTTCACTGGTCTGTAACTTCTTGAAGTATGCTACTGTCCTTCTCAATGTTTAGTAAATCTCCAACTTTCGTATCATCTGCAAACATTGAAATTACGTGCTTTGTACCCTGTCACCAGGTTTCATGGAGGCACCCAAGATCGTGTCATTGGCACCAGCTAGACCTCATCGTCACAAGGCGAGCCTCCTTAAACAGTGTTCAAATCACACGCAGCTTCCACAGTACGGACTGCGACACCGACCACTCCCTGGTGTGCAGCAAGGTTAGACTCAGACCAAAGAAGTTGCATCATTCCAAGCAGAAGGGCCACCCGCGCATCAACACGAGCAGAATTTCTCATCCACAGCTGTTACAAAAATTTCTAAATTCACTTGTAACAGCCCTTCAAAACACTCCCACAGGGGATGCTGAGACCAAGTGGGCCCACATCAGAGACGCCATCTATGAGTCAGCTTTGACCACCTACGGCAAACGCACGAAGAGGAATGCAGACTGGTTACAATCTCATATTGAAGAGCTGGAACCTGTCATAGCCGCTCAGCGCATTGCACCGTTGAACTACAAGAAAGCCCCCAGCGAGTTAGCATCCGTAGCACTTAAAGCAGCCAGAAGCACTGCACAAAGAACAGCCAGGTGCTGCGCAAATGACTACAGGCAACACTTATGCAGTCATATTCAGCTGGCCTCAGAGAGCTTTTGGGCCTACCATCAAGAAGATCGCCCCCCTCAAATCTAAATCAGGGGACATAATCACTGACCAACGCAAGCAAATGGACTGCTGGGCTGAGCACTACCTAGAACTGTACTCCAGGGAGAATGTTGTCACTGAGACTGCCCTCGATGCAGCCCAGCCTCCACCAGTCATGGATGAGCTGGACGTACAGCCAACAAAATCGGAACTCAGTGATGCCATTGATTCTCTAGCCAGCGGAAAAGCCCCTGGGAAGGACAGCATTATCCCTGAAATAATCAAGAGTGCCAAGCCTGCTATACTCTCAGCACTACATGAACTGCTTTGCCTGTGCTGGGATGAGGGAGCAGTACCTCAGGACATGCGCGATGCCAATATTATCACCCTCTATAAAAACAAAGGTGACCGCGGTGACTGCAACAACTACCGTGGAATCTCCCTGCTCAGCATAGTGGGGAAAGTCTTTGCTCGAGTCGCTTTAAACAGGCTCCAGAAGCCGAGCGCGTCTACCCTGAGGCACAGTGTGGCTTTCGTGCAGAGAGATCGACCATTGACATGCTGTTCTCCCTTCATCAGATACAGGAGAAATGCCGCGAACAACAGATGCCCCTCTACATTGCTTTCATTGATCTCACCATAGCCTTTGACCTCGTCAGCAGACGTGGTCTTTTCAGACTACTAGAAAAGATTGGATGTCCACCAAAGCTACTAAGTATCATCACCTCATTCCATGAAAATATGAAAGGCACAATTCAACATAGCGGCACCTCATCAGACCCCTTTCCTATCCTGAATGGCGTGAAACAGGGCTGTGTTCTCGCACCCACACTTTTTGGGATTTTTTTCTCCCTGCTGCTCTCACATGCATTCAAGTCTTCAGAAGAAGGAATTTTCCTCCACACAAGATCAGGGGGCAGGTTGTTCAACCTTGCCCGTCTAAGAGCGAAGTCCAAAGTACGGAAAGTCCTCATCAGGGAACTCCTCTTTGCTGACGATGCTGCTTTAACATCTCACACTCAACAGTGTCTGCAGAGTCTCATCGACAGGTTTGCGGCTGCCTGCAACGAATTTGGCCTAAACATCAGCCTCAAGAAAACGAACATCATGGGATAGGACGTTAGAAATGCTCCATCCATCAATATTTGCGACCACGCTCTGGAAGTGGTTCAAGAGTTCACCTACCTAGGCTCAACTATCACCAGTAACCTGTCTCTAGATGCAGAAATCAACAAGCGCATGGGAAAGGCTTCCACTGCTATGTCCAGACTGGCCAAGAGGGTGTGGGAAAATGGCGCAGTGACACGGAACACAAAAGTCCGAGTTTATCAAGCCTGTGTCCTCAGTACCTTGCTCTATGGCAGCGAGGCCTGGACAACGTATGTCAGCCAAGAGCGACGTCTCAATTCATTCCATCTTCGCTGCCTCTGGAGAATACTTGGCATCAGGTGGCAGGACCATATCTCCAACACAGAAGTCCTCGAGGCGGCCAACATCCCCAGCTTATACACACTACTGAGTCAGCGGCGCTTGAGATGGCTTGGCCATGTGAGCCGCATGGAAGATGGCAGGATCCCCAAAGACACATTGTACAGCGAGCTCGCCACTGGTATCAGACCCACCGGCCGAACATGTCTCCGCTTTAAAGACTTCTGCAAACGCGACATGACGTCCTGTGACATTGATCACAAGTCGTGGGAGTCAGTTGCCAGCGTTCGCCGGAGCTGGCGGGCAGCCATAAAGGCGGGGCTAAAGTGTGGCGAGTCGAAGAGACTTAGCAGTTGGCAGGAAAAAAGACAGAAGCGCAAGGGGAGAGCCAACTGTGTAACAGCCCCGACATACCAATTTTTCTGCAGCACCTGTGGAAGAGCCTGTCACTCTAAAATTGGCCTTTATAGCCACTCCAGGTGCTGCTCCACAAACCACTGACCACCTCCAGGCGCTTACCCATTGTCTCTCGAGATAAGGAGGCCAAAGAAGAAGAAAGAAGTACCCAAGTCCAGATCATTAGTACATATTCATCCCTGGATGATACCATTGTATGCTCCACTCCAGTCTGAAAAACAACCGTTCACCACTACTGCTTTCTGTCCCTTAGCCAATTATGTATCTATGCAACCAGTGCTCCTTTAATACCAAGGGCTTCAATTTTGCTAATAAGTCTATTAAGTGGTACTTTATGAAACACCTTTTGAAAGTCAATATACACAATATTGCATGCACCGTCCTCATCAACTCTCTTCATTACTTCTTCAAGGAACTCAATCAAGTTTGTCAAACATGATTTTTCTCTAACAAATCCATGCTGTCTGTTGTTTATTAAAACATGATTTTAAAAGTGACAATTAATTTTGTCACAGATTATTGTCTCAAAGTTTCCCCATCACTGACTGACTTGTAGTTACTGGGTTTAGCCCCCTCCCTTTTTTGAACAGGGGTGTAACATTTGCAATCCCCCAGTCCGCTGGCACCACTCCCGTAATATCATTTACACAATACTGTTATTATTTTAACTTCTGATCCTTCCCTTGACTCATCCTTGTTAACATTTGTCTCTGTCAGTATGTTTTTCTCATCTATCTTTAACCACTACCTCTCTTCATGTTCATTGATGTTCCGTCATGCTGCTTTGCAGTTATGTGCACGATATTCAACTTCTGTACTTTCCAGCAAGTTCTGTGATTCATTGACATCCCAGTGTCTTTTGCAGTGATCTATTGCCACACTTTTTTTTTTAGCTCCTTTGCATATTTGGGAGTCATCTACCAGAATATTTTTGCATTTCTCTGTGACTGAGCTTACTAGTGCATTCAGGCCCTGGTCTCAAGCATTTGCCATGCAAATATTCTCCACAAGTACTGTACATTTCATAAAGGGATTAAAGAACATTTTGCACTTCTGTTGGTTATTTAGTTGAGAATCGTTAAAGAACTATTATCATAAATACATTGTGATTAGGTCCACTTTTACATCATCGTTAAGAAAATCACATTCTCAGGCATCATACATTTCAGAATCATCTGTTCTTGTCTTTTCTTCAGCAAATAACACCCTACAATAAAAACAGGCATTTCACTTGTTTCTTTGAACAGAAGAAAACATGGACCATAATTGTTAAGGTTAGGCCTCTTTTAATTCTCTAAGATGAAGCCCTACTTGTTTTTCGCTAAGGGACTGATTATGACTGATACTAAATAGCTATCCCAAAAACTTATTGAATCATACATGGGAAATACCGCACAGAGACAGGCCATTTGGCTCAACCAGTCCCTGCCGGTGTTTATGCTCCACTCGAGCTCCTCCCATTTTTCCTCATCAAAATCTATCATCGTAACCCTCTATTCCCTTTTCCCTTATACGCTTGTCTAGCTTTCCGTTAAATGGATCTATACCATCTGCTTCAACCGCTCCCTGTGGTAGTGAGTTCCACATTCTCACCACTCTTTGGGTAAAGAGGTTTCTTCTGAATTCCCTATTGGATTTCTTGGTTATATTGATGGCCTGTAGTTATGCTTTTCCCTACAAGTGGAACAGTTCTCTCTGTATCTACTCTATCAAAACCTTTCAGAATTTTAAAGACCTCTATTAGGTCACCCCATAGCCTTCTTTTTCAAGTAAAAAAGAGACCCAACCTGTTCATCCTCTCCTGATATGGATTCCCATGCATTTCTGGTATCATCCTTGTAAATCTCCCCTGCACCCTCTCTGGTACCTCCATATCCTTTTTATAATATGGCGACCAGAACTGCATGCAGTACTCTAAGAGTGATCTAACCAAGGTTTGATACAGATTTAGTATAACTTCCCTATTTTCAATTCTATCCCTCGAGAAATAAAGCCTACTACTTGCTTTGTTTTTTTTATGGCCTTGCTAATCTGTGGTGCCACATTTAGGGATTGGTGTGTTTGTACTCCGAGATCCCTTTGTTCCTCTACCCTATCGAGACTCGTTACCTTCCAAGTAATAAGTGACACTTGTATTCTTCCTACCAAAATATACTTCAACACAGACAAATGTGAGGTACTTCATTTGCCACTTATCTGCCTATTCTGCAAGTTTATTAATGCCCTCCTATTATTTGTTGTCACCCCAATCAGTATTGACTATCCCCCCAATTTGGTGTCATTCACAAATTTAGAAATTGTGTTTTTGATTCCAAAGTCCAAATCATTAATATAAATTGCGAAAGGCAGTGATCCCAGCACAGATCCTTCTGGAACACCACTTTCTACCTTCTGCCATTCTGAGTAACTACCCTTTAGCATTACTGAAAAAAAGAGACATGCTGCTGAAGCTTTTTGTCTTGCACTCATCAAGACAGATGCAAGAATGCCGAATTTCAAAGCGAGCATCAAACTATACTGCATGAGAAAAAGGGTGTTCACTGTTGGCAAGCCGACTCTGATTAGTCGAGGTGTTGCCATCGAGAATGCACCAGGGAACTACTTTCCACCATGTTTTGTTTAATTCAAAAAATATTTTGTTTCACTAACAGGATGCTGCCATTAAACCAAAAAGACATTCTGCTTACCACACAAATGAGCAATGTGGTATATGAATTCCAGTGCTGCTCAAAGTCAGGTACGTAGGCCGTACATCCCAAACAGCACATCCCTTTAGCTGTTCACAATAGGCAGAGTATTAACCGTACTCAAGCAGCCTGTACTTGTAAAACTTTGCAATTGGACAGCACTTACTAACAATCCTGCGTGTGCTAAGAATTATATGAACAACCAATTTAAGATGAGTTCACAATGTGGCTCACTTACACTTGCTAGAAGCTACATATATTCATACGCAGGGACCTGTCCTTTGCAGGCAAAAGGAACATATCCAGGCATTGTGCCTTTTTGAATTAAACAAAGCGTAAAGGACAATATTTCCCTGGTGCATTCTCCATGGCAACGCCTTGACCAGAGTCAACTTGCCAACCTATCAGCACCTCTTTTATCATGCAGCATAAATTCTTGCTTCCTTTGAAATTTGGCATTCTTGCATCTGCCTTGGCGAGTGCAAGATGAAAAGTGTCGATAGCGTGTCTTTTTTTTCAGCAATACTCAAGTTCTGTACTACCAAGTGACTATTTGTATAACTACCCTTTACTCCACTCTCTGCTTTCCGTCTTGAAGCCAGCTAGAAATCCATTTTGCCACTTGTCCCCTGACTCTGCATTCTCTGACCAGACTATTATGGGACACCTTATTAAAGGACGTTTGAAAATGCAGATAATTTACATTGATGGCTTTATTGAAAGCTGGTATCAGTAACGGTGCCATGAAAGTATCATGGATTTTCATAAAAATTCATCTGGTTCACGAATGTCATTTAGGGAAGGAAGGAAATCTGCTGTCCTTACCCGGTCTGACCTACATGTGACTCCAGACCCACAGCAATGTGGTTGACTCTTAACTGCCCTCTGAAATGGCCTAGCAAGCCACTCAGTTCTCAAGGGCAATTAGGGATGGGCAACAAATTTTGGCCTTGCCAGCGACACCCACATCCCATGAAAGAATTTTTAAAAATCTACTACATTACCGTTGTCTACTCTCTCTGTTACCCCCTCAAAAAAATCAATATTGTTCGTCAAGCAGGATTTTCCCTTTGAAATCCATGCTGACTATTCATTATTATATTTTTCTTTTCTAAATGTTCATCTATTTTCTACTTTAGTATTTTTAAAAAAAAATTTTCTACCATCAATGTTAAGCTGACTGGTCTATAATTCCCTGGGCATGTTTTGTCTGCCTTCTTAAATATAGGAATTATGTTAGCTATCTGCCAATCCTCTGCCATGACATCTTTTTCTGACAAATTATTAAATATGTGTACTTATGCCTCTGCTATCTCTTCCCAAATTCTTTTAAAATGGATGGATGCAATCCATCCAGACCAGGGTTTTATCCACTTTGAGTTTTATTTGATTATTCAATACATCCCTTTTTATTATTTTAAATGTACTTATCACATTACTCATCACATCATTCAATGAGATGTTTACTTGTTCTATCTCCTTGGTAAAGACCGAAGCAAAATAATTATTTAATATTTCTGCCATCTCCGTATCATTACCTGTGGTATTATCCTATCTTTCCCTTAATGGTCCCATTTCCATCCCAGCCTTTCTTTTTTATTGCTGTGCCCATAAAATATTTTACTATTTTGTGTTAAGTTCCTTGATAACTTAATTTCACAGTTCCTCTTTGTCTTCCTAATTATTTTTTTGACATCTCATCTCTTCATATTCTCTCTTATTATTCACTCCTCTGCTATGTAGTTAATGTATGCCTCTTTCCTAACCCTGAATTGTTCCCTTATGTTTTTATTCATCAGTGGAGTCTCATTAGTGTTTAGTTTGTTCTTTCCTTTTAGAGTAATATATTTTTCCTGCACTCTGTTGAACACCTGTTTAAATTGTTACAAAAGCTCATGGATATCATGGTTACATTTTCCACGACAAATAATGGCCAAAGCAGCAGAATACTATTTAGCACATGTACAAACACCAATAATAAGAGTGGATGATTAATTTATTATGATGACAGCATGTAAATCTAAGTGGACTATTACCACATCACCAACAAATAGCTTGGAATGAACCATTCAAGTCTCAGTCTTTAACTGTATAAATTCATAGTCAACTTAAAATGCATTAAATGAAACATGCGTATACCTGACTAAAGTAGCTGTATTTCAGCCAGTGAACAAATACTGCAATCAAAGCCTGTCAAATTATTAACTGTGTTTATTTTGCCAACTGCTGATATGGAAAGCCCGACTGGTCAAAGTAGCATTCCATGGCCCCATTTACATGAGGTATTTTTCATCAACTGGACTGAATCCAGCCATTAAACTGAAAAAAAGTAGTAACCCTCACCTTTTCATATACTTGGTGTTTATTGACATTTGCCTATAGAACAGCAGCCACTGCATTTCAAAGTAAATCATTGCATGTGAGGCACTTTGAAACTTTTTGACAGATGTGCTAAGCAAATGTATAAAGCTCTTATTGACAAATCCTGAAACAATGATTTTTTGAAACCTCTCAACATCTCTAATATATAGGCAGCTGACAAATACCTGCCATAAACAAAACCTGCTCATTAGTCACCTACTCCCATAGTTTGAAACTACAGAGTGACACTTTATATCGATATTTTTGAAGGATTGGCAGTACCTAGAATTTTTCTGATGAATTTCAGATTGCATTGAATGAATAATTAATAGACAAACCCATGCCAATTAACTTTATAATCCAAAGAACTACATATTAAAGCAGTAGTCAACAGCACGTGTTAGTACACAATATTTTCATGTATATAGAGCTTGTGACTTATTCTTTGACCTGTTAATACAGCAATACAGTACATTGCTGCATTCACTTTCAGCCTTCATTCAGTCACCCCGTCTCACAGACGCATTTTTTTTTTACTTTTTATTCTTTGCATTATTCAGTGCAAGTAGCTTGCCTCTATCGGGCAAAACAGCAGCTAATTAAAAGCAGTCCTTTTTTCCTATAATCGAAAGTAACGTATTATTAAAGATTCAATATTTAATATGAATTATTGCTGTAAAACTTCTACATGGGTAACTGCAGTATAAAGTGAATAGCAGAATCAGTTAAATCGATACATTAAAACGTAGGTTGAGGTGACATTACTTATACACTTTTAACTGCAAGATTTCTAAGTTTTTTGATAAAATTCATTTCATAGGATGTCACTAAACTTTGCTCTGTGAGCTGTGACTATTAATACTTTCCACACGAGTGTGATTAAAATGTCAGCATTTAATGTTTGCTAATTTAGTTCTTGTAAATTAGCAAAACAATGTTTCAAATCCCCAAGCTGACTGATGATAACTTACCTTTTGTTTTATAATCCAATGCATAACGACTCAAGTGAAAGGAGCACCATTCTTCATAAAGATGGAAAAACATAAATCACATCGAAGCATTATTTGCCTATGACATCATCGTGACGGCTATTCAGGCTCTTCCACAAAGAAAATATTTTCCCATCACTTTTTTTTTGCCTCTGCGGGAATCATGTCCCTTGAACTACCTAACAGCTCTTTCAACAATGCAGGAGAACCAGACGCAGAACATAGAGAAAGCTTGACTAAACACACAGTTTACAATCTGTAGAATATAAATATTCTTGCCACTTATCTCCTGAGGCAAGCTCTGGGAAGAACCAGAACAGAAAACAACAAACCAGGTTACCTGCACACATATCTCCAGCGCTGTATTCCCACCCGACAGTACATTGCTGCATTCACTTTCAGCCTTCATTCAGTCACCCCGTCTCACAGCCGCATTTTTTTTTTTACTTTTTATCTGAATACCCTCCTGCAGCCATAACTTTGCCCTCACATCTGTTTTCCAGGGAAGTTAGGAAAAGAGAAGTCACTACGAATAATGTTCTGGCGAGGGCAGAGCATGCGAAAGCAGAAGCTGGATTACTTTGGTCTGATCAGGCAGAAAGGCAGCAACTGTGCATAATTCATGAAACGAGATGAAAGTCCGCTTGCCCTCTCTGTAAGTCTACGAGTCACTTGGACCATTAAACCGGGTTGTCAAAGGGTGCTTGAGACCTCCCCCTTTTAAAAACGGCCTTGATCTGAAGGACCTGCCTGTTTCGGAGATAGAGATGAGAGGCTGACATCCAAATAAGAGACAGCAGCACGCTCTTAGCAGGACGAAATAATTCAGCAGTTTTCAATTACTTCAGTCTGCATGTCTGTCTTTGAGACTCAGAACAAGTGTATGAGCAGTAAAATGAGAATGGTTTTATTCATTCTTGAGCCAACAGAGCCGTTCACAAAATTAATTAAAATATGGACTCCCAGGATTTTAATGATAACATTTAAATATTTTTCATTATGTGGTTATAAAGAAACAGCAAAAGACTACAGCTATCTTTTCATTGCCATTGCTGCTGCTGCACAGATTATTGTTATTCTGAAATAATTTTATAAAGTCTCATGTCTTGAAATGTAACAATGCCATAAAAAGTCAAACCATTGAAAAACAATAGATGGCATTAATTGGAAGCAAGCTTTGTTCTCAGGATTAAAAACACAAAACAGGGTTATTTTTAACTCATTGCTCAGTGGAAATTGAGCAGGCAAGCAGTTAAAATGGAATAGCTTCATTTCTCGCTCTCCCCACCAATTTCCAATTTTAAAACATGAAAACATAAGAAGGCCATTTGGCCCCTCGAGTCTGCTCCTCCATTCAATTTGATAATGGGTGATCTGGTTGTGGCCTTAACTCGACTTTTAGTTTAGTTTAGTTTAGTTTCGAGATACAGCACTGAAACAGGCCCTTTGGCCCACCGAGTCTGTGCCGACCATCAACCACCCATTTATACTAATCCTACACTAATCCCATATCCCTACCACATCCCCACCTGTCCCTATATTTCCCTACCACCTACCTATACTAAGGGCACTTTATAATGGCCAATTTACACAGGGAGAACTTGCAAACTCCACACAGGCAGTACCCAGAATTGAACCCGGGTTGCTGGAGCTGTGAGGCTGCGGTGCTAACCACTGCGCCACTTTTCTGCCTGTTGCCCATAACCCTTTACTCCATTGGAGATTAAAAATCTGTCTAGCTCAGAATTGAATATATTCAATGACCCAGCCTCCACTGCTGTCTAGGGTAGAGAATTCCAAAGATTAATGACCCTCTGAGAAAAGAAATTCCTCCTCTTTTCCATCTTAAATAGAAGACCCCTTATTCTGAAACTGTGCCCCCTAGTTCTAGAATCCCCCATGAGGGGAAACATCTTCTCAGCATCTACCCTGTCAAGCCCCCTCACAATCTTATATGTCAATAAGATCACCTCTCATTCTTTTAAACTCCAATGAGTATAGGCCCAACCTGCTCAAACTTTCCTCATTAGACAACCCCTTCATCCTAGGAATCAATCTAGTGAACCTTCTCTGAACTGCCTCCAATGCAAGTAAATCCTTTCTTAAATAAGGAGAACAAAACTGTACGCAGTACTCTAGGCCATGTACAGTTGTAGCAAGACTTCCCTTCTTTTATACTCCATCCGCCTTGCAATAAATGCTAACATTCAATTTGCCTTCCTAATTACTTGCTATACCTGCATGCTAACTTTTTGTGATTCGTGTACATGGACACCCAGATCCATCAGTACCACAGCATCCTGCAGTCTTCCTCCATTTAAAAAATATTCTGCTTTTCTATTCTTCCCACCAAAGTGGACAACTTCACATTTTTCTACATTATACTCCATCTGCCGGATTTTTGCCCATTCACTAAATCTATCCTTTCACAGACTCTTTGAATCCTCCTCACAACTTGCTTTCCTACCTATCTTTGTATTGTCAGCAAATTTGGCTACAATACACACAGTCCTTTCATCCAAGATATCAATATAGGTTGTGAATGGTTGCTGGCCCCAGCACTGATCCCTTTGGCACTCCACTAGTTACAGTTTGCGAACCTAAAAATGGCCCATTTATTCTCTCTATTTCCTGTTAACCAATCCTCTATCCATGCTGATATATTATCCCCAACACCACAAGCTCTTATCTTCTGCAGTAACCTTTTATGTGGCACCTTTTTGAATGCCTTTTGGAAATCCATATACACTACATCTACTGGTTCCCCTTTATCCACCTGCTTGTTACATCCTCAAAGAACTGTAATAACTTTGTCAAACATGATTTTTCTTTCACAAAACCATATTGATTCTGCTTGATTGGATTATGATTTTCCAAATGCTCTGCTACTACTTCCTGAATAATGGCCTATCGTTTCCTGCCTTCTGTATTTCTCCTTTCTTGTTTAGAGGTGTTACATTTGCGGTTTTCCAATCCGCTGGGGTCGTTCCAGAATCTCAGGAATTTTGGAAGATTAAACCAATGCATCCACATCTTTGCAGCCACTTCCTTTAAGACCCTAGAATGCAGGCCATCAGGTCTAGGGGACTTGTCAGCCTTTAATCCCATTAGTTTTCCTAGTACTCTTCCTCTAGTGATAGTATTTGTTTTAAGTTCCTCCCTCCCTTTTCCCCTTGATCTTCTACTATTCTTTTTGCATCTTCTGTGAAGACAGATACAAAATATTTGTTCAAAGTCTCTGCTATTTCCTTGTTTCCCATTATTAATAGCCCAGTCTCATCCTCTGAGGGACCAACATTTACTTTAGCTACTCTCTTTTTTATATACTTGTAGAAGCTCTTATTTTCTGCTTTTATATTTCTTGCTAGTTTACTCTCATATTCTAATTTCACCCTCTTTATTAATTTTTAGTCAGCCTTTGCTGGTTTCTAAAATTTTCACAATCTTCTGGCCTTCCACTAATCTTCACAGGATTGCATGCCTTTCCTTTCAATTTGACACCATCCTTAACTTCCTTAGTTAGCCACAGATGGTGCATCCTTTTTGTAGAGTCTTTCTTTCTCAATGGAATATATATTTCTGAGAGTTATGAAGTATTTCCTTAAATGCCTGCCACAGCTTATCTACTGTGTTACCTATTAACTTATTTTCCCAGTCCACTTTAGCCAACTCTGTCTTCATACCTTCGTAATTGCCTTTATTTAAGACACTAGTTTCAGACCTAGGTTGTTTGCCCTCAAATTGAATGTGAAATTCTATCATGTTATGATCACTCTTGCCTAGAGGAGCCTTTACGATGAGATAATTAATTAATCTTGTCTCATTACACATTACTAGATCTAAAATAGCCTGTTACATGGTTGGTTCCAGATGTATTGTTCTCAGAAACTGTCCTGAATACATTCTATGAACTCATCCTCAAGGCTACCTTTGCCAATTTGATTTGACTAATCAATATGAAGTTTAAAATCACCCATGATTATTGCAGAAACCTTCTTACAAGCCCCCATTATTTCTTGATTTATACTCTGTCCTACAGTGTAGTTACTATTAGATGGCCCATAAACTACTTCCACAAGTGACTTCTTCCCTTTGCTATTTCTTATCTCCACCCAAACTGATCCTACATCCTGATCTTCTAAGCCAAAATCATTTCTCGCTACTGTACTGATCTCATCCTTTATTAACAGAGCTACCCCAGCTCCTTTTCCTTTCTTCCTATAGTTTCAAAATGTCAAATACCCTTGAATATTCAGTTTCCAAACTTGGCCATTCTGCAACCATGTTTCTGTAATGGCTTTCATATCATACCCATTTATTTCTATTTGTGCTATCAATTCTTCCATCTTGTTTTGAATGCTGCGAGCATTTAATTCTGTCCTTTTACTATTTTTCCCTAATCTGACCCTATTAGCTGGTGCACTCTTGTTTGAATGCTCTGTCCCTTCCTGTCACATTCTGATTATCTTTACCTGTATCACTACCCTGCATTATTGCCTTGTCCTTTCTTGTTATCTTTTAAAATATCCCCTCACATGAACTCTCCCCCACAACTATTAGTTTAAAGTACTTGCTACAACCCTAGTTATATAATTCACCAGGACACTGGTCCCAGCGGGGTTCAGGTGAAGCAGGTCCCAAAGATACAGCTCCCTATTTCCCCAGTACTGGTGCCAGTGCCCCATGAATCGCAACCCATTTCTCCCATAGCAATCTTAGAGCGATGCATTAAACTCTCTGAAATTATTTACCCTATGCCAATTTGCTTGTGCATCAGGTTGTAATCCAAAGATTATTACTTTTGTAGTTCTGCTTTTTAATTTAGCCCCTAGTAAAACCTCTTTCTTAGTCCCACCTATGTTGTTGGTACCTATGTGGACCATGACAACTGTATCCTTCCCCTCCTACTCCAAGTTCCTCTTCAGCCCTGAGAAGATGTCCTTAACCCTCGCACCAGGCATGCAACACAGCCTCCGAGACCCATGCTGTCAGCCACAGAGAACAGTATCTATCCCTTTAACTATACTCGTCCCCACTACTATTACATTCATTTTTACTCCTCACACTTGAAAGGCCCCCTGGACCATGATGCTGCGGTCAATTTGATCATCCTCCCTGCAGCCCCTTCTCTCATCCACACAGGCTGCAAGAACCTTGAACCTGTTGGACAAGTGCAAGGGCTGAGTCTCCTCCTGTGCTACCTTTTGTATCTCCATACCTGCGTCACTCGTAGTCACGCTCTCCTGTCCCTGACCACAGACTAAATCTGAAGTATCTAAGGGGTGTGACAGCCTCCTGGAACAAAGTGTCCAAGTAACTTTCTCCCTTCCCTGATGCATCGCAGTGTCTGAAGTTCGGACTCCAGCTCAACAACTCAGAGTCGAATTTCCTCGAGCAACTGATACGAACTGCAGATGTGATTGCAGTGGTCACACCGGTGTCTACCAGCTCCAACATGCTACAACTGCAACAGATCACCTGCCCTGACATCTTTATTGTATTAAATTGAACTATTTCAGGTTTCAAGTTTCGAAATATCACTCAATGATAATTTGTAGTAATATTAAGTAATTTAAATAGCTATGCTTTAAATTTAATACAGTACTTTTATCTGCCTGGTACGAGTTCAAAATAATGCCCCAGTTTAGAGAAAATAAAGGAAACCTTAAAACTCACCAACCAATCATCTACCTGCTTACCTAATTAATGCCTTTGAACTTCAGCTCTCAGGGCTCGGTGTGTCCTACCCCCTCTCTCGGACCACGCCTTGTTCAGTAAAAGACGAGAACACCACTTCCCTCACTGAATTACCACACTCACTCACCAAATTCCCAACTTAACAATTCCACTTGCTTCATTCCCAGTCTGCTTCATACTGCTCTGATCCTGGTCTGCTTCACACAGCTCTGATCCCAGTCTGTTTCACAAAGCTCTGATCCCAATCCGCTTCACACTGCTCTGATCCCAGTCTGTTTCACACTGCTCTGATCCCAGTCTGTTTCACACTGCTCAGATCCCAGTCTGTTTCACACTGCTCTGATCCCAATACGCTTCACACTGCTCTGATCCCAATACGCTTCACACTGCTCTGATCCCAGTCTGTTTCACACTGCTCTGATCCCAATCCGCTTCACACTGCTCTGATCCCAGTCTGTTTCACACTGCTCTGATCCCAATACGCTTCACACTGCTCTGATCCCAGTCTGTTTCACACTGCTCTGATCCCAATACGCTTCACACTGCTCTGATCCCAGTCTGTTTCACACTGCTCTGATCCCAATACGCTTCACACTGCTCTGATCCCAGTCTGTTTCACACTGCTCTGATCCCAATACGCTTCACACTGCTCTGATCCCAGTCTGTTTCACACTGCTCTGATCCCAGTCTGTTTCACGCTGCTCTGATCCCAATACGCTTCACACTGCTCTGATCCCAGTCTGTTTCACACTGATCTGATCCCAATCCGCTTCACACTGCTCTGATCCCAGTCTGTTTCACACTGTTCTGATCCCAATACGCTTCACACTGCTCTGATCCCAATATGCTTCACACTGTTCTGATCCCAGTCTGCTTCACACTGCTCTGATCCCATTCTGCTTCACACTGCTCTCATCTGGTCTGATTCACACTGCTCTGATCCCAGTCTGTTTCACACTGCTCAGATCCCAGTCTGCTTCACACTGCTCTGATCCCAGTCTGTTTCACACTGCTATGATCCCAGTCTGTTTCACACTGCTCTGATCCCAGTCTGTTTCACACTGCTCAGATCCTGGTCTGCTTCACACTGCTCTAATCCTGGTCTGCTTCACACTGCTCTGATCCCTGTCTGCTGCACACTGCTCTGATCCCCGTCAGCTTAACAATGCTCTGATCCTGGTCTGCTTCACACTGCTCTGATCCCTGTCTGCTTCACACTACTCTGACCCCTGTCTGCTGCACACTGCTCTGATCCCAGTCTGCTTCACACTGCTCTGATCCCGGTCTGTTTCACACTGCTCTGAACCTGGTCTGTTTCACACTGCTCTGATCCCTGTCTGCTTCACACTGCTCTGATCCCAGTCTGCTTCACACTGCTCTGATCCTCGTCTGTTTCACACAGCTCTGATCCTGGTCTGTTTCACACTGCTCTGATCCTGGTCTGTTTCACACTGCTCTGATCCTGGTCTGTTTCACACTGCTCTGATCCCAGCCTGTTTCACACTGCTCTGATCCCGGTCTGTTTCACACTGCTCTGATCCCAGTCTCTTTCACACTGCTCTGATCTCAGTCTGTTTCACACTGCTCTGATCCCAGCCTGTTTCACACTGCTCTGATCCCGGTCTGCTTCACACTGCTATGATCCCAGTCTGTTTCACACTGCTCTGATCCCAGTCTGTTTCACACTGCTCTGATCCTGGTCTGTTTCACACTGCTCAGATCCTGGTCTGTTTCACACTGCTCTGATCCCAGCCTGTTTCACACTGCTCTGATCCCGGTCTGTTTCACACTGCTCTGATCCCAGTCTCTTTCACACTGCTCTGATCTCAGTCTGTTTCACACTGCTCTGATCCCAGCCTGTTTCACACTGCTCTGATCCCGGTCTGCTTCACACTGCTATGATCCCAGTCTGTTTCACACTGCTCTGATCCCAGTCTGTTTCACACTGCTCTGATCCCAGTCTGTTTCACACTGCTCAGATCCCAGTCTGTTTCACACTGCTCTGATCCCAGTCTGTTTCACACTGCTCTGATCCCAATACGCTTCACACTGCTCTGATCCCAGTCTGTTTCACACTGCTCTGATCCCAATCCGCTTCACACTGCTCTGATCCCAGTCTGTTTCACACTGCTCTGATCCCAATAGGCTTCACACTGCTCTGATCCCAGTCTGTTTCACACTGCTCTGATCCCAATACGCTTCACACTGCTCTGATCCCAGTCTGTTTCACGCTGCTCTGATCCCAATACGCTTCACACTGCTCTGATCCCAGTCTGTTTCACACTGATCTGATCCCAATCCGCTTCACACTGCTCTGATCCCAGTCTGTTTCACACTGTTCTGATCCCAATACGCTTCACACTGCTCTGATCCCAATATGCTTCACACTGTTCTGATCCCAGTCTGCTTCACACTGCTCTGATCCCATTCTGCTTCACACTGCTCTCATCTGGTCTGATTCACACTGCTCTGATCCCAGTCTGTTTCACACTGCTCAGATCCCAGTCTGCTTCACACTGCTCTGATCCCAGTCTGTTTCACACTGCTATGATCCCAGTCTGTTTCACACTGCTCTGATCCCAGTCTGTTTCACACTGCTCAGATCCTGGTCTGCTTCACACTGCTCTGATCCTGGTCTGCTTCACACTGCTCTGATCCCTGTCTGCTGCACACTGCTCTGATCCCCGTCAGCTTAACAATGCTCTGATCCTGGTCTGCTTCACACTGCTCTGATCCCAGTCTGTTTCACACTGCTCAGATCCCAGTCTGCTTCACACTGCTCTGATCCCAGTCTGTTTCACACTGCTATGATCCCAGTCTGTTTCACACTGCTCTGATCCCAGTCTGTTTCACACTGCTCAGATCCTGGTCTGCTTCACACTGCTCTGATCCTGGTCTGCTTCACACTGCTCTGATCCCTGTCTGCTGCACACTGCTCTGATCCCCGTCAGCTTAACAATGCTCTGATCCCTGTCTGCTTCACACTACTCTGACCCCTGTCTGCTGCACACTGCTCTGATCCCAGTCTGCTTCACACTGCTCTGATCCCGGTCTGTTTCACACTGCTCTGAACCTGGTCTGTTTCACACTGCTCTGATCCCTGTCTGCTTCACACTGCTCTGATCCCAGTCTGCTTCACACTGCTCTGATCCTCGTCTGTTTCACACTGCTCTGATCCTGGTCTGTTTCACACTGCTCTGATCCTGGTCTGTTTCACACTGCTCTGATCCCAGCCTGTTTCACACTGCTCTGATCCCGGTCTGTTTCACACTGCTCTGATCCCAGTCTGTTTCACACTGCTCTGATCTCAGTCTGTTTCACACTGCTCTGATCCCAGCCTGTTTCACACTGCTCTGATCCCGGTCTGCTTCACACTGCTATGATCCCAGTCTGCTTCACACTGCTCTGATCCTGGTCTGTTTCACACTGCTCTGATCCTGGTCTGTTTCACACTGCTCTGATCCTGGTCTGTTTCACACTGCTCTGAACCTGGTCTGTTTCACACTGCTCTGATCCCAGCCTGTTTCACACTGCTCTGATCCTGGTCTGCTTCACACTGCTCTGATCCTGGTCTGTTTCACACTGCTCTGATCCTGGTCTGCTTCACACTGCTCTGATCCCGGGCTGCTTCACACTGCTCTGATCCCAGTCTGTTTCACACTGCTCTGATCCCGGTCTGTTTCACACTGCTCTGATCCCAGTCTGTTTCACACTGCTCTGATCCCGGTCTGTTTCACACTGCTCTGTTCCCAGTCTGTTTCACACTGCTCTGATCCCAGTCTGTTTCACACTGCTCTGATCCCAGCCTGTTTCACACTGCTCTGATCCCAGTCTGCTTCACACTGCTCTGATCCTGGTCTGTTTCACACTGCTCTGATCCCAGTCTGTTTCACACTGCTCTGATCCTGGTCTGTTTCACACTGCTCTGATCCCCGCCTGTTTCACACTGCTCTGATCCTGGTCTGTTTCACACTGCTCTGATCCTGGTCTGTTTCACACTGCTCTGATCCCAGCCTGTTTCACACTGCTCTGATCCTGGTCTGTTTCACACTGCTCTGATCCTGGTCTGCTTCACACTGCTCTGATCCTGGTCTGTTTCACACTGCTCTGATCCCAGCCTGTTTCACACTGCTCTGATCCTGGTCTGCTTCACACTGCTCTGATCCTGGTCTGTTTCACACTGCCCTGATCCCCGCCTGTTTCACACTGCTCTGATCCTGGTCTGTTTCACACTGCTCTGATCCTGGTCTGTTTCACACTGCTCTGATCCCAGCCTGTTTCACACTGCTCTGATCCTGGTCTGTTTCACACTGCTCTGATCCTGGTCTGTTTCACACTGCTCTGATCCTGGTCTGCTTCACACTGCTCTGATCCTGGTCTGTTTCACACTGCTCTGATCCCAGCCTGTTTCACACTGCTCTGATCCTGGTCTGTTTCACACTGCTCTGATCCCAGCCTGTTTCACACTGCTCTGATCCTGGTCTGCTTCACACTGCTCTGATCCTGGTCTGTTTCACACTGCTCTGATCCCAGCCTGTTTCACACTGCTCTGATCCTGGTCTGTTTCACACTGCTCTGATCCTGGTCTGCTTCACACTGCTCTGATCCTGGTCTGTTTCACACTGCTCTGATCCTGGTCTGTTTCACACTGCTCTGATCCCAGCCTGTTTCACACTGCTCTGATCCTGGTCTGTTTCACACTGCTCTGATCCTGGTCTGCTTCACACTGCTCTGATCCTGGTCTGTTTCACACTGCTCTGATCCCCGCCTGTTTCACACTGCTCTGTTCCTGGTCTGTTTCACACTGCTCTGATCCTGGTCTGCTTCACACTGCTCTGATCCTGGTCTGTTTCACACTGCACTGATCCCAGCCTGTTTCACACTGCTCTGATCCTGGTCTGTTCCACACTGCTCTGATCCTGGTCTGCTTCACACTGCTCTGATCCTGGTCCGTTTCACACTGCTCTGATCCCAGCCTGTTTCACACTGCTCTGATCCTGGTCTGTTTCACACTGCTCTGATCCCAGCCTGTTTCACACTGCTCTGATCCCAGCCTGTTTCACACTGCTCTGTTCCTGGTCTGTTTCACACTGCTCTGATCCTGGTCTGTTTCACACTGCTCTGATCCTGGTCTGTTTCACACTGCTCTGATCCTGGTCTGTTTCACACTGCTCTGATCCCAGCCTGTTTCACACTGCTCTGATCCCGGTCTGTTTCACACTGCTCTGATCCCAGTCTGCTTCACACTGCGATGATCCCGGTCTGCTTCACACTGCTCTGATCCTGGTCTGTTACACACTGCTCTGATCCTGGTCTGTTTCACACTTGTCTGATCCTGGTCTGTTTCACACTGCTCTGATCCTGGTCTGTTTCACACTTCTCTGATCCCAGCCTGTTTCACACTGCTCTGATCCTGGTCTGCTTCACACTGCTCTGATCCTGGTCTGTTTCACACTGCTCTGATCCTGGTCTGCTTCACACTGCTCTGATCCCGGGCTGCTTCACACTGCTCTGATCCTGGTCTGTTTCACACTGCTCTGATCCCGGTCTAATTCACACTGCTCTGATCCCAGCCTGTGTCACACTGCTCTGATCCAAGTCTGTTTCACACTGCTCTGATCCTGGTCTGCTTCACACTGCTCTGATCCTGGTCTGTTTCATACTGCTCTGATCCTGGTCTGCTTCACACTGCTCCGATCCCGGGCTGCTTCACACTGCTCTGATCCCACTCTGTTTCACACTGCTCTGATCCCGGTCTAATTCACACTGCTCTGATCCCAGCCTGTATCACACTGCTCTGATCCCGGTCTGTTTCACACTGCTCTGATCCTGGTCTGTTTCACACTGCTCTGATCCCAGCCTGTTTCACACTGCTCTGATCCCAGTCTGCTTCACACTGCTCTGATCCTGGTCTGTTTCACACTGCTCTGATCCCAGTCTGTTTCACACTGCTCTGATCCTGGTCTGTTTCACACTGCTCTGACCCCCGCCTGTTTCACACTGCTCTGATCCTGGTCTGTTTCACACTGCTCTGATCCTGGTCTGTTTCACACTGCTCTGATCCCAGCCTGTTTCACACTGCTCTGATCCTGGTCTGCTTCACACTGCTCTGATCCTGGTCTGTTTCACACTGCTCTGATCCTGGTCTGTTTCACACTGCTCTGATCCTGGTCTGCTTCACACTGCTCTGATCCTGGTCTGTTTCACACTGCTCTGATCCCAGCCTGTTTCACACTGCTCTGATCCTGGTCTGTTTCACACTGCTCTGATCCTGGTCTGCTTCACACTGCTCTGATCCTGGTCTGTTTCACACTGCTCTGATCCCAGCCTGTTTCACACTGCTCTGATCCCAGCCTGTTTCACACTGCTCTGATCCCAGCCTGTTTCACACTGCTCTGTTCCTGGTCTGTTTCACACTGCTCTGATTCTGGTCTGTTTCACACTGCTCTGATCCCAGCCTGTTTCACACTGCTCTGATCCTGGTCTGTTTCACACTGCTCTGATCCTGGTCTGTTTCACACTGCTCTCATCCCAGTCTGTTTCACACTGCTCTGATCCTGGTCTGTTTCACACTGCTCTGATCCCAGTCTGTTTCACAGTGCTCTGATCCCAGCCTGTTTCACACTGCTCTGATCCCAGTCTGTTTCACACTGCTCTGATCCCAGTCTGTTTCACACTGCTCTGATCCTCGTCTGTTTCACACTGCTCTGATCCTGGTCTGTTTCACACTGCTCTCATCCCAGTCTGTTTCACACTGCTCTGATCCTGGTCTGTTTCACACTGCACTGATCCCAGCCTGTTTCACACTGCTCTGATCCCAGCCTGTTTCACACTGCTCTGATCTGGTCTGTTTCACACTGCTCTGATCCTGGTCTGTTTCACACTGCTCTGATCCCAGTCTGTTTCACACTGCTCTGATCCCGGTCTGATTCACACTGCTCTGATCTGGTCTCTTTCACACTGCTGTGATCCCAGTCTGTTTAACACTGCTCTGATCTGGTCTGTTTCACACTGCTCTGATCCCAGTCTGTTTCACACTGCTCTGATCCCGGTCTGATTCACACTGCTCTGATCCCAGCCTGTTTCACACTGCTCTGATTTGGTCTCTTTCACACTGCTCTGATCCCAGCCTGTTTAACACTGCTCTGATCTGGTCTGTTTCACACTGCTCTGATCCCAGTCTGCTTCACACTGCCCTGATCCCAGTCTGTTTCACACTGCTATGATCCCAGTCTGTTTCACACTGCTCTGATCCCAGTCTGTTTCACACTGCTCAGATCCTGGTCTGCTTCACACTGCTCTGATCCTGGTCTGCTTCACACTGCTCTGATCCCTGTCTGCTGCACACTGCTCTGATCCCCGTCAGCTTAACAATGCTCTGATCCTGGTCTGCTTCACACTGCTCTGATCCCTGTCTGCTTCACACTGCTCTGACCCCTGTCTGCTGCACACTGCTCTGATCCCAGTCTGCTTCACACTGCTCTGATCCCTGTCTGCTGCACACTGCTCTGATCCCTGTCTGCTGCACACTGCTCTGATCCCCGTCAGCTTAACAATGCTCTGATCCTGGTCTGCTTCACACTGCTCTGATCCCTGTCTGCTTCACACTACTCTGACCCCTGTCTGCTTCACACTGCTCTGATCCCGGTCTGTTTCACACTGCTCTGAACCTGGTCTGTTTCACACTGCTCTGATCCCTGTCTGCTTCACACTGCTCTGATCCCAGTCTGCTTCACACTGCTCTGATCCTGGTCTGCTTCACACTGCTCTGATCCCGGTCTGTTTCACACTGCTCTGATCCCAGTCTGTTTCACACTGCTCTGATCCTCGTCTGTTTCACACTGCTCTGATCCTGGTCTGTTTCACACTGCTCTCATCCCAGTCTGTTTCACACTGCTCTGATCCTGGTCTGTTTCACACTGCACTGATCCCAGCCTGTTTCACACTGCTCTGATCTGGTCTGTTTCACACTGCTCTGATCCTGGTCTGTTTCACACTGCTCTGATCCCAGTCTGTTTCACACTGCTCTGATCCCGGTCTGATTCACACTGCTCTGATCTGGTCTCTTTCACACTGCTGTGATCCCAGTCTGTTTAACACTGCTCTGATCTGGTCTGTTTCACACTACTCTGATCCCAGTCTGTTTCACACTGCTCTGATCCCGGTCTGATTCACAGTGCTCTGATCCCAGCCTGTTTCACACTGCTCTGATTTGGTCTCTTTCACACTGCTCTGATCCCAGCCTGTTTAACACTGCTCTGATCTGGTCTGTTTCACACTGCTCTGATCCCAGTCTGCTTCACACTGCTCTGATCCCAGTCTGTTTCACACTGCTATGATCCCAGTCTGTTTCACACTGCTCTGATCCCAGTCTGTTTCACACTGCTCAGATCCTGGTCTGCTTCACACTGCTCTGATCCTGGTCTGCTTCACACTGCTCTGATCCCTGTCTGCTGCACACTGCTCTGATCCCCGTCAGCTTAACAATGCTCTGATCCTGGTCTGCTTCACACTGCTCTGATCCCTGTCTGCTTCACACTACTCTGACCCCTGTCTGCTGCACACTGCTCTGATCCCAGTCTGCTTCACACTGCTCTGATCCCGGTCTGTTTCACACTGCTCTGAACCTGGTCTGTTTCACACTGCTCTGATCCCTGTCTGCTTCACACTGCTCTGATCCCAGTCTGCTTCACACTGCTCTGATCCTGGTCTGCTTCACACTGCTCTGATCCCGGTCTGTTTCACACTGCTCTGATCCCAGTCTGTTTCACACTGCTCTGATCCCAGTCTGTTTCACACTGCTCTGATCCCAGCCTGTTTCACACTGCTCTGATCCCAGTCTGCTTCACACTGCTCTGATCCTGGTCTGTTTCACACTGCTCTGATCCCAGTCTGTTTCACACGCTCTGATCCTGGTCTGTTTCACACTGCTCTGATCCCCGCCTGTTTCACACTGCTCTGATCCTGGTCTGTTTCACACTGCTCTGATCCTGGTCTGTTTCACACTGCTCTGATCCCAGCCTGTTTCACACTGCTCTGATCCTGGTCTGTTTCACACTGCTCTGATCCCGGTCTGCTTCACACTGCTCTGATCCTGGTCTGTTTCACACTGCTCTGATCCCAGCCTGTTTCACACTGCTCTGATCCTGGTCTGTTTCACACTGCTCTGATCCTGGTCTGTTTCACACTGCTCTGATCCCAGCCTGTTTCACACTGCTCTGATCCCAGTCTGTTTCACACTGCTATGATCCCAGTCCGTTTCACACTGCTCTGATCCCAGTCTGTTTCACACTGCTCAGATCCTGGTATGCTTCACACTGCTCTGATCCTGGTCTGCTTCACACTGCTCTGATCCCTGTCTGCTGCATACTGCTCTGATCCCCGTAAGCTTAACAATGCTCTGATCCTGGTCTGCTTCACACTGCTCTGATCCCTGTCTGCTTCACACTACTCTGACCCCTGTCTGCTGCACACTGCTCTGATCCCAGTCTGCTTCACACTGCTCTGATCCCGGTCTGTTTCACACTGCTCTGAACCTGGTCTGTTTCACACTGCTCTGATCCCTGTCTGCTTCACACTGCTCTGATCCCAGTCTGCTTCACACTGCTCTGATCCTGGTCTGCTTCACACTGCTCTGATCCCGGTCTGTTTCACACTGCTCTGATCCCAGTCTGTTTCACACTGCTCTGATCCTCGTCTGTTTCACATTGCTCTGATCCTGGTCTGTTTCACACTGCTCTCATCCCAGTCTGTTTCACACTGCTCTGATCCTGGTCTGTTTCACACTGCACTGATCCCAGCCTGTTTCACACTGCTCTGATCCCAGCCTGTTTCACACTGCTCTGATCTGGTCTGTTTCACACTGCTCTGATCCTGGTCTGTTTCACACTGCTCTGATCCCAGTCTGTTTCACACTGCTCTGATCCCGGTCTGATTCACACTGCTCTGATCTGGTCTCTTTCACACTGCTGTGATCCCAGTCTGTTTAACACTGCTCTGATCTGGTCTGTTTCACACTGCTCTGATCCCAGTCTGTTTCACACTGCTCTGATCCCGGTCTGATTCACACTGCTCTGATCCCAGCCTGTTTCACACTGCTCTGATTTGGTCTCTTTCACACTGCTCTGATCCCAGCCTGTTTAACACTGCTCTGATCTGGTCTGTTTCACACTGCTCTGATCCCAGTCTGCTTCACACTGCTCTGATCCCAGTCTGTTTCACACTGCTATGATCCCAGTCTGTTTCACACTGCTCTGATCCCAGTCTGTTTCACACTGCTCAGATCCTGGTCTGCTTCACACTGCTCTGATCCCAGTCTGCATCACACTGCTCTGATCCCTGTCTGCTGCACACTGCTCTGATCCCCGTCAGCTTAACAATGCTCTGATCCTGGTCTGCTTCACACTGCTCTGATCCCTGTCTGCTTCACACTACTCTGACCCCTGTCTGCTGCACACTGCTCTGATCCCAGTCTGCTTCACACTGCTCTGATCCCGGTCTGTTTCACACTGCTCTGAACCTGGTCTGTTTCACACTGCTCTGATCCCAGTCTGCTTCACACTGCTCTGATCCTGGTCTGCTTCACACTGCTCTGATCCCGGTCTGTTTCACACTGCTCTGATCCCAGTCTGTTTCACACTGCTCTGATCCCAGTCTGTTTCACACTGCTCTGATCCCAGCCTGTTTCACACTGCTCTGATCCCAGTCTGTTTCACACTGCTCTGATCCTGGTCTGTTTCACACTGCTCTGATCCCCGCCTGTTTCACACTGCTCTGATCCTGGTCTGTTTCACACTGCTCTGATCCTGGTCTGTTTCACACTGCTCTGATCCCATCCTGTTTCACACTGCTCTGATCCTGGTCTGTTTCACACTGCTCTGATCCCGGTCTGCTTCACACTGCTCTGATCCTGGTCTGTTTCACACTGCTCTGATCCCAGCCTGTTTCACACTGCTCTGATCCTGGTCTGCTTCACACTGCTCTGATCCTGGTCTGTTTCACAGTGCTCTGATCCCCGCCTCTTTCACACTGCTCTGGTCCTGGTCTGTTTCACACTGCTCTGATCCTGGTCTGTTTCACACTGCTCTGATCCCAGCCTGTTTCACACTGCTCTGATCCTGGTCTGTTTCACACTGCTCTGATCCTGGTCTGTTTCACACTGCGATGATCCCGGTCCGCTTCACACTGCTCTGATCCTGGTCTGTTTCACACTGCTCTGATCCCAGCCTGTTTCACACTGCTCTGATCCTGGTCTGTTTCACACTGCTCTGATCCCAGCCTGTTTCACACTGCTCTGATCCTGGTCTGCTTCACACTGCTCTGATCCTGGTCTGTTTCACACTGCTCTGATCCCAGCCTGTTTCACACTGCTCTGATCCTGGTCTGTTTCACACTGCTCTGATCCTGGTCTGCTTCACACTGCTCTGATCCTGGTCTGTTTCACACTGCTCTGATCCCAGCCTGTTTCACACTGCTCTGATCCCAGCCTGTTTCACACTGCTCTGTTCCTGGTCTGTTGCACACTGCTCTGATCCTGGTCTGCTTCACACTGCTCTGATCCAGGTCTGTTTCACTCTGCTCTGATCCCAGCCTGTTTCACACTGCTCTGATCCTGGTCTGTTCCACACTGCTCTGATCCTGGTCTGCTTCACACTGCTCTGATCCTGGTCGGTTTCACACTGCTCTGATCCCAGCCTGTTTCACACTGCTCTGATCCTGGTCTGTTTCACACTGCTCTGATCCCAGCCTGTTTCACACTGCTCTGTTCCTGGTCTGTTTCACACTGCTCTGATCCTGGTCTGTTTCACACTGCTCTGATCCCTGTCTGCTGCACACTGCTCTGATCCCCGTCAGCTTAACAATGCTCTGATCCTGGTCTGCTTCACACTGCTCTGATCCCTGTCTGCTTCACACTACTCTGACCCCTGTCTGCTGCACACTGCTCTGATCCCAGTCTGCTTCACACTGCTCTGATCCCGGTCTGTTTCACACTGCTCTGAACCTGGTCTGTTTCACACTGCTCTGATCCCTGTCTGCTTCACACTGCTCTGATCCCAGTCTGCTTCACACTGCTCTGATCCTGGTCTGCTTCACACTGCTCTGATCCCGGTCTGTTTCACACTGCTCTGATCCCAGTCTGTTTCATACTGCTCTGATCCTCGTCTGTTTCACACTGCTCTGATCCTGGTCTGTTTCACACTGCTCTCATCCCAGTCTGTTTCACACTGCTCTGATCCCTGTCTGCTTCACACTGCTCTGATCCCAGTCTGCTTCACACTGCTCTGATCCTGGTCTGCTTCACACTGCTCTGATCCCGGTCTGTTTCACACTGTTCTGATCCCAGTCTGTTTCACACTGCTCTGATCCCAGTCTGTTTCACACTGCTCTGATCCCAGCCTGTTTCACACTGCTCTGATCCTGGTCTGTTTCACACTGCTCTGATCCTGGTCTGTTTCACACTGCGATGATCCCGGTCCGCTTCACACTGCTCTGATCCTGGTCTGTTTCACACTGCTCTGATCCCAGCCTGTTTCACACTGCTCTGATCCTGGTCTGTTTCACACTGCTCTGATCCCAGCCTGTTTCACACTGCTCTGATCCTGGTCTGCTTCACACTGCTCTGATCCTGGTCTGTTTCACACTGCTCTGATCCCAGCCTGTTTCACACTGCTCTGATCCTGGTCTGTTTCACACTGCTCTGATCCTGGTCTGCTTCACACTGCTCTGATCCTGGTCTGTTTCACACTGCTCTGATCCCAGCCTGTTTCACACTGCTCTGATCCCAGCCTGTTTCACACTGCTCTGTTCCTGGTCTGTTTCACACTGCTCTGATCCTGGTCTGCTTCACACTGCTCTGATCCTGGTCTGTTTCACACTGCTCTGATCCCAGCCTGTTTCACACTGCTCTGATCCTGGTCTGTTCCACACTGCTCTGATCCTGGTCTGCTTCACACTGCTCTGATCCTGGTCTGTTTCACACTGCTCTGATCCCAGCCTGTTTCACACTGCTCTGATCCTGGTCTGTTTCACACTGCTCTGATCCCAGCCTGTTTCACACTGCTCTGATCCCAGCCTGTTTCACACTGCTCTGTTCCTGGTCTGTTTCACACTACTCTGATCCTGGTCTGTTTCACACTGCTCTGATCCTGGTCTGTTTCACACTGCTCTGATCCTGGTCTGTTTCACACTGCTCTGATCCCAGCCTGTTTCACACTGCTCTGATCCTGGTCTGTTTCACACTGCTCTGATCCCGGTCTGCTTCACACTGCTCTGATCCTGGTCTGTTTCACACTGCTCTGATCCCAGCCTGTTTCACACTGCTCTGATCCTGCTCTGCTTCACACTGCTCTGATCCTGGTCTGTTTCACACTGCTCTGATCCCCGCCTGTTTCACACTGCTCTGATCCTGGTCTGTTTCACACTGCTCTGATCCTGGTCTGTTTCACACTGCTCTGATCCTGGTCTGTTTCACACTGCTCTGATCCCAGCCTGTTTCACACTGCTCTGATCCCAGTCTGTTTCACACTGCTATGATCCCAGTCTGTTTCACACTGCTCTGATCCCAGTCTGTTTCACACTGCTCAGATCCTGGTCTGCTTCACACTGCTCTGATCCTGGTCTGCTTCACACTGCTCTGATCCCTGTCTGCTGCACACTGCTCTGATCCCCGTCAGCTTAACAATGCTCTGATCCTGGTCTGCTTCATACTGCTCTGATCCCTGTCTGCTTCACACTACTCTGACCCCTGTCTGCTGCACACTGCACTGATCCCAGTCTGCTTCACACTGCTCTGATCCCGGTCTGTTTCACACTGCTCTGAACCTGGTCTGTTTCACACTGCTCTGATCCCTGTCTGCTTCACACTGCTCTTATCCCAGTCTGCTTCACACTGCTCTGATCCTGGTCTGCTTCACATTGCTCTGATCCCGGTCTGTTTCACACTGCTCTGATCCCAGTCTGTTTCACACTGCTCTGATCCTCGTCTGTTTCACACTGCTCTGATCCTGGTCTGTTTCACACTGCTCTCATCCCAGTCTGTTTCACACTGCTCTGATCCTGGTCTGTTTCACACTGCACTGATCCCAGCCTGTTTCACACTGCTCTGATCCCAGCCTGTTTCACACTGCTCTGATCTGGTCTGTTTCACACTGCTCTGATCCTGGTCTGTTTCACACTGCTCTGATCCCAGTCTGTTTCACACTGCTCTGATCCCGGTCTGATTCACACTGCTCTGATCTGGTCTCTTTCACACTGCTGTGATCCCAGTCTGTTTAACACTGCTCTGATCTGGTCTGTTTCACACTGCTCTGATCCCAGTCTGTTTCACACTGCTCTGATCCCGGTCTGATTCACACTGCTCTGATCCCAGCCTGTTTCACACTGCTCTGATTTGGTCTCTTTCACACTGCTCTGATCCCAGCCTGTTTCACACTGCTCTGATCTGGTCTGTTTCACACTGCTCTGATCCCAGTCTGCTTCACACTGCTCTGATCCCAGTCTGTTTCACACTGCTATGATCCCAGTCTGTTTCACACTGCTCAGATCCTGGTCTGCTTCACACTGCTCTGATCCTGGTCTGCTTCACACTGCTCTGATCCCTGTCTGCTGCACACTGCTCTGATCCCAGTCAGCTAAACAATGCTCTGATCCTGGTCTGCTTCACACTGCTCTGATCCCTGTCTGCTTCACACTACTCTGACCCCTGTCTGCTGCACACTGCTCTGATCCCAGTCTGCTTCACACTGCTCTGATCCCGGTCTGTTTCACACTGCTCTGAACCTGGTCTGTTTCACACTGCTCTGATCCCTGTCTGCTTCACACTGCTCTGATCCCAGTCTGCTTCACACTGCTCTGATCCTGGTCTGCTTCACACTGCTCTGATCCCGGTCTGTTTCACACTGCTCTGATCCCAGTCTGTTTCACACTGCTCTGATCCTCGTCTGCTTCACACTGCTCTGATACCGGTCTGTTTCACACTGCTCTGATCCCAGTCTGTTTCACACTGCTCTGATCCCAGTCTGTTTCACACTGCTCTGATCCCAGCCTGTTTCACACTGCTCTGATCCCAGTCTGCTTCACACTGCTCTGATCCTGGTCTGTTTCACACTGCTCTGATCCCAGTCTGTTTCACACTGCTCTGATCCTGGTCTGTTTCACACTGCTCTGATCCCCGCCTGTTTCACACTGCTCTGATCCTGGTCTGTTTCACACTGCTCTGATCCTGGTCTGTTTCACACTGCTCTGATCCCAGCCTGTTTCACACTGCTCTGATCCTGGTCTGTTTCACACTGCTCTGATCCCGGTCTGCTTCACACTGCTCTGATCCTGGTCTGTTTCACACTGCTCTGATCCCAGCCTGTTTCACACTGCTCTGATCCTGGTCTGCTTCACACTGCTCTGATCCTGGTCTGTTTCACACTGCTCTGATCCCCGCCTGTTTCACACTGCTCTGATCCTGGTCTGTTTCACACTGCTCTGATCCTGGTCTGTTTCACACTGCTCTGATCCCAGCCTGTTTCACACTGCTCTGATCCTGGTCTGTTTCACACTGCTCTGATCCTGGTCTGTTTCACACTGCGATGATCCCGGTCCGCTTCACACTGCTCTGATCCTGGTCTGTTTCACACTGCTCTGATCCCAGCCTGTTTCACACTGCTCTGATCCTGGTCTGTTTCACACTGCTCTGATCCCAGCCTGTTTCACACTGCTCTGATCCTGGTCTGCTTCACACTGCTCTGATCCTGGTCTGTTTCACACTGCTCTGATCCCAGCCTGTTTCACACTGCTCTGATCCTGGTCTGTTTCACACTGCTCTGATCCTGGTCTGCTTCACACTGCTCTGATCCTGGTCTGTTTCACACTGCTCTGATCCCAGCCTGTTTCACACTGCTCTGATCCCAGCCTGTTTCACACTGCTCTGTTCCTGGTCTGTTTCACACTGCTCTGATCCTGGTCTGCTTCACACTGCTCTGATCCTGGTCTGTTTCACACTGCTCTGATCCCAGCCTGTTTCACACTGCTCTGATCCTGGTCTGTTCCACACTGGTCTGATCCTGGTCTGCTTCACACTGCTCTGATCCTGGTCTGTTTCACACTGCTCTGATCCCAGCCTGTTTCACACTGCTCTGATCCTGGTCTGTTTCACACTGCTCTGATCCCAGCCTGTTTCACACTGCTCTGATCCCAGCCTGTTTCACACTGCTCTGTTCCTGGTCTGTTTCACACTGCTCTGATCCTGGTCTGTTTCACACTGCTCTGATCCTGGTCTGTTTCACACTGCTCTGATCCTGGTTTGTTTCACACTGCTCTGATCCCAGCCTGTTTCACACTGCTTTGATCCCGGTCTGTTTCACACTGCTCTGATCCCAGTCTGCTTCACACTGCGATGATCCCGGTCCGCTTCACACTGCTCTGATCCTGCTCTGTTTCACACTGCTCTGATCCTGGTCTGTTTCACACTGGCCTGATCCTGGTCTGTTTCACACTGCTCTGATCCTGGTCTGTTTCACACTTCTCTGATCCCAGCCTGTTTCACACTGCTCTGATCCTGGTCTGCTTCACACTGCTCTGATCCTGGTCTGTTTCACACTGCTCTGATCCTGGTCTGCTTCACACTGCTCTGATCCCGGGCTGCTTCACACTGCTCTGATCCTGGTCTGTTTCACACTGCTCTGATCCCGGTCTAATTCACACTGCTCTGATCCCAGCCTGTGTCACACTGCTCTGATCCAAGTCTGTTTCACACTGCTCTGATCCTGGTCTGCTTCACACTGCTCTGATCCTGGTCTGTTTCACACTGCTCTGATCCTGGTCTGCTTCACACTGCTCTGATCCCAGTCTGTTTCACACTGCTCTGATCCCAGTCTAATTCACACTGCTCTGATCCCAGCCTGTATCACACTGCTCTGATCCCGGTCTGTTTCACACTGCTCTGATCCCAGCCTGTTTCACACTGCTCTGATCCCAGTCTGCTTCACACTGCTCTGATCCTGGTCTGTTTCACACTGCTCTGATCCCAGTCTGTTTCACACTGCTCTGATCCTGGTCTGTTTCACACTGCTCTGATCCCCGCCTGTTTCACACTGCTCTGATCCTGGTCTGTTTCACACTGCTCTGATCCTGGTCTGTTTCACACTGCTCTGATCCCAGCCTGTTTCACACTGCTCTGATCCTGGTCTGCTTCACACTGCTCTGATCCTGGTCTGTTTCACACTGCTCTGATCCTGGTCTGTTTCACACTGCTCTGATCCTGGTCTGCTTCACACTGCTCTGATCCTGGTCTGTTTCACACTGCTCTGATCCCAGCCTGTTTCGCACTGCTCTGATCCTGGTCTGTTTCACACTGCTCTGATCCTGGTCTGCTTCACACTGCTCTGATCCTGGTCTGTTTCACACTGCTCTGAACCCAGCCTGTTTCACACTGCTCTGATCCCAGCCTGTTTCATACTGCTCTGATCCCAGCCTGTTTCACACTGCTCTGTTCCTGGTCTGTTTCACACTGCTCTGATCCTGGTCTGCTTCACACTGCTCTGATCCTGGTCTGTTTCACACTGCTCTGATCCCAGCCTGTTTCACACTGCTCTGATCCCAGCCTGTTTCACACTGCTCTGATCCTGGTCTGTTTCACACTGCTCTGATCCTGGTCTGTTTCACACTGCTCTGATTCTGGTCTGTTTCACACTGCTCTGATCCCAGCCTGTTTCACACTGCTCTGATCCTGGTCTGTTTCACACTGCTCTGATCCTGGTCTGTTTCACACTGCTCTCATCCCAGTCTGTTTCACACTGCTCTGATCCTGGTCTGTTTCACACTGCTCTGATCCCAGTCAGTTTCACAGTGCTCTGATCCCAGCCTGTTTCACACTGCTCTGATCCCAGTCTGTTTCATACTGCTCTGATCCCAGTCTGTTTTACACTGCTCTGATCCTGGTCTGTTTCACACTGCTCTGATCCTGGTCTGTTTCACACTGCTCTCATCCCAGTCTGTTTCACACTGCTCTGATCCTGGTCTGTTTCACACTGCACTTGATCCCAGCCTGTTTCACACTGCTCTGATCCCAGCCTGTTTCACACTGCTCTGATCTGGTCTGTTTCACACTGCTCTGATCCCAGTCTGTTTCACACTGCTCTGATCCCGGTCTGATTCACACTGCTCTGATCCCAGCCTGTTTCACACTGCTCTGATCTGGTCTGTTTCACACTGCTCTGATACCAGTCTGTTTCACACTGCTCTGATCCCAGTCTGTTTCACACTGCTCTGATCCCGGTCTGATTCACACTGCTCTGATCCCAGCCTGTTTCACACTGCTCTGATCCCAGTCTGTTTCACACTGCTCTGATCCCAGTCTGTTTCACACTGCTCTGATCCCGGTCTGATTCACACTGCTCTGATCCCAGCCTGTTTCACACTGCTCTGATCCCAGTCTGTTTCACACTGCTCTGATCCCGGTCTGATTCACACTGCTCTGATCCCAGCCTGTTTCACACTGCTCTGATCCCAGTCTGTTTCACACTGCTCTGATCCCAGTCTGTTTCACACTGCTCTGATCCCAGCCTGTTTCACACTGCTCTGATTTGGTCTCTTTCACACTGCTCTGATCCTGGTCTGTTTCACACTGCACTGATCCCAGTCTGTTTCACACTGGTCTGATCCCGGTCTGATTCACACTGCTCTGATCCCAGAATGTTTCACACTGCTCTGATTTGGTCTCTTTCACACTGCTCTGATCCCAGTCTGTTTAACACTGCTCTGATCTGGTCTGTTTCACACTGCTCTGATCCCGGTCTGATTCACACTGCTCTGATCCCAGCCTGTTTCACACTGCTCTGATCTGGTCTGATTCACACTGCTCTGATCCCGGTCTGATTCACACTGCTCTGATCCCAGCCTGCTTCACACTGCTCTGATCCCAGTCTGTTTCACACTGCTCTGATCCCGGTCTGATTCACACTGCTCTGATCCCAGCCTGTTTCACACTGCTCTGATCCCAGTCTGTTTCACACTGCTCTGATCCCAGCCTGTTTCACACTGCTCTGATTTGGTCTCTTTCACACTGCTCTGATCCCAGTCTGTTTAACACTGCTCTGATCTGGTCTGTTTCACACTGCTCTGATCTGGTCTCTTTCACACTGCTCTGATCCCAGTCTGTTTCACACTGCTCTGATCCTGGTCTGTTTCACACTGCTCTCATCCCAGTCTGTTTCACACTGCTCTGATCCTGGTCTGTTTCACACTGCACTGATCCCAGCCTGTTTCACACTGCTCTGATGCCAGCCTGTTTCACACTGCTCTCATCTGGTCTCTTTCACACTGCTCTGATCCCAGTCTGTTTCACACTGCTCTGATCCCAGTCTGTTTCACACTGCTCTGATCCCGGTCTGATTCACACTGCTCTGATCCCAGCCTGTTTCACACTGCTCTGATCTGGTCTGTTTCACACTGCTCTGATCCCAGTCTGTTTCACACTGCTCTGATCCCGGTCTGATTCACACTGCTCTGATCCCAGCCTGTTTCACACTGCTCTGATTTGGTCTCTTTCACACTGCTCTGATTTGGTCTCTTTCACACTGCTCTGATCCCAGTCTGTTTAACACTGCTCTGATCTGGTCTGTTTCACACTGCTCTGATCCCGGTCTGATTCACACTGCTCTGATCCCAGCCTGTTTCACACTGCTCTGATCTGGTCTGATTCACACTGCTCTGATCCTGGTCTGATTCACACTGCTCTGATCCTGGTCTGATTCACACTGCTCTGATCCCGGTCTGATACACACTGCTCTGATCCCAGCCTGTTTCACACTGCTCTGATCCCAGCCTGTTACCCACTGCTCTGATCTGGTCTGATTCACACTGCTCTGATCCTGGTCTGATTCACACTGCTCTGATCCCGGTCTGATTCACACTGCTCTGCTCCCAGCCTGTTTCACACTGCTCTGATCCCAGCCTGTTTCACACTGTTCTGATCCCAGTCTGTTTCACACTGCTCTGATCCTGGTCTGTTTCACACTGCTCTGATCCCAGTCTGTTTCACACTGCTCTGATCCTGGTCTGTTTCACACTGCACTGATCCCAGCCTGTTTCACACTGCTCTGATCCCAGCCTGTTTCACACTGCTCTGATCTGGTCTGTTTCACACTGCTCTGATCCCAGCCTGTTTCACACTGCTCTGATCTGGTCTGTTTCACACTGCTCTGATCCCAGCCTGTTTCACACTGCTCTGATCCCAGTCTGTTTCACACTGCTCTGATCCTGGTCTGTTTCACACTGCTCTGATCCCAGTCTGTTTCACACTGCTCTGATCCTGGTCTGTTTCACACTGCTCTGATCCTGGTCTGTTTCACACTGCACTGATCCCAGCCTGTTTCACACTGCACTGATCCCAGCCTGTTTCACACTGCTCTGATCCCAGTCTGTTTCACACTGCTCTGATGTGGTCTGTTTCACACTGCTCTGATCCCAGTCTGTTTCACACTGCTCTGATCCTGGTCTGTTTCACACTGCTCTGATCCTGGTCTGTTTCACACTGCACTGATCCCAGCCTGTTTCACACTGCTCTGATCCCAGTCTGTTTCACACTGCTCTGATCTGGTTTGTTTCACACTGCTCTGATCCCAGCCTGTTTCACACTGCTCTGATCTGGTCTCTTTCACACTGCTCTGATCCCAGTCTGTTTCACACTGCTCTGATCCCAGTCTGTTTCACACTGCTCTGATCTGGTCTCTTTCACACTGCTCTGATCCCAGTCTGTTTCACACTGCTCTGATCCCGGTCTGATTCACACTGCTCTGATCCCGGTCTGATTCACACTGCTCTGATCCCAGCCTGTTTCACACTGCTCTGATCCCAGCCTGTTACCCACTGCTCTGATCAGGTCTGATTCACACTGCTCTGATCCTGGTCTGATTCACACTGCTCTGATCCTGGTCTGATTCACACTGCTCTGATCCCGGTCTGATTCACACTGCTCTGATCCCAGACTGTTTCACACTGCTCTGATCCCAGTCTGTTTCACACTGCTCTGATTCTGGTCTGATTCACACTGCTCTGATCCCAGCCTGTTTCACACTGCTCTGATCCCAGCCTGTTTCACACTGCTCCAATCCCACCCTGTTTCACACTGCTCTGATCCGTGTCTGATTCATACTGCTCTGATCCCAGCCTGTTTCACACTGCTCTGATCTGGTCTGATTCACACTGCTCTGATCCCAGCCTGTTTCACACTGCTCTGATCCGTGTCTGATTCATACTGCTCCGATCCCAGCCTGTTTCACACTGCTCTGATCTGGTCTGATTCACACTGCTCTGATCCTGGTCTGATTCACACTGCTCTGATCCGTGTCTGATTCACACTGCTCTGATCTGGTCTGATTCACACTGCTCTGATCCCGGTCTGATTCACACTGCTCTGATCCCAGCCTGTTTCACACTGCTCTGATCCCAGCCTGTTTCACATGTTCTGATCTGGTCTGATTCACACTGCTCTGATCCTGGTCTGATTCACACTGCTCTGATCCCAGTCTGTTTCACACTGCTCTGATCCGTGTCTGATTCACACTGCTCTGATCTGGTCTGATTCACACTGCTTTGATCCCGGTCTGATTCACACTGCTCTGATCCCAGTCTGTTTCACACTGCTCTGATCCCAGTCTGCTTCACACTGCTCTGATTCCCGTCTGCTTCACACTGCTCTGATTCCGGTCTGCTTCACACTGCTCCGATCCTGGTCTGCTTCACACTGCTCTGATCCTGGTCTGCTTCACACTGCTCTGATCCTGGTCTGCTTCACACTGCTCCGATCCTGGTCTGCTTCACACTGCTCCGATCCTGGTCTGCTTCACACTGCTCTGATCCTGGTCTGTTTCACACTGCACTGATCCCAGCCTGTTTCACACTGCTCTGATCCCAGTCTGTTTCACACTGCTCTGATCTGGTTTGTTTCACACTGCTCTGATCCCAGCCTGTTTCACACTGCTCTGATCTGGTCTCTTTCACACTGCTCTGATCCCAGTCTGTTTCACACTGCTCTGATCCCAGTCTGTTTCACACTGCTCTGATCTGGTCTCTTTCACACTGCTCTGATCCCAGTCTGTTTCACACTGCTCTGATCCCGGTCTGATTCACACTGCTCTGATCCCGGTCTGATTCACACTGCTCTGATCCCAGCCTGTTTCACACTGCTCTGATCCCAGCCTGTTACCCACTGCTCTGATCAGGTCTGATTCACACTGCTCTGATCCTGGTCTGATTCACACTGCTCTGATCCTGGTCTGATTCACACTGCTCTGATCCCGGTCTGATTCACACTGCTCTGATCCCAGACTGTTTCACACTGCTCTGATCCCAGTCTGTTTCACACTGCTCTGATTCTGGTCTGATTCACACTGCTCTGATCCCAGCCTGTTTCACACTGCTCTGATCCCAGCCTGTTTCACACTGCTCCAATCCCACCCTGTTTCACACTGCTCTGATCCGTGTCTGATTCATACTGCTCTGATCCCAGCCTGTTTCACACTGCTCTGATCTGGTCTGATTCACACTGCTCTGATCCCAGCCTGTTTCACACTGCTCTGATCCGTGTCTGATTCATACTGCTCCGATCCCAGCCTGTTTCACACTGCTCTGATCTGGTCTGATTCACACTGCTCTGATCCTGGTCTGATTCACACTGCTCTGATCCGTGTCTGATTCACACTGCTCTGATCTGGTCTGATTCACACTGCTCTGATCCCGGTCTGATTCACACTGCTCTGATCCCAGCCTGTTTCACACTGCTCTGATCCCAGCCTGTTTCACATGTTCTGATCTGGTCTGATTCACACTGCTCTGATCCTGGTCTGATTCACACTGCTCTGATCCCAGTCTGTTTCACACTGCTCTGATCCGTGTCTGATTCACACTGCTCTGATCTGGTCTGATTCACACTGCTTTGATCCCGGTCTGATTCACACTGCTCTGATCCCAGTCTGTTTCACACTGCTCTGATCCCAGTCTGCTTCACACTGCTCTGATTCCCGTCTGCTTCACACTGCTCTGATTCCGGTCTGCTTCACACTGCTCCGATCCTGGTCTGCTTCACACTGCTCTGATCCTGGTCTGCTTCACACTGCTCTGATCCTGGTCTGCTTCACACTGCTCCGATCCTGGTCTGCTTCACACTGCTCCGATCCTGGTCTGCTTCACACTGCTCTGATCCTGGTCTGCTTCACATTGCTCTGATCGCGCCTTCTCGCTGCTCCTGAATTTGATTTTGAGAGCAGATCTGTAAGTGCTAATTCTGGCCCTATCACCTCGATTGGACATTGCTGGTACTTTAATCCCAGTCTGAGCAGACGTTCCCCTGAGCCCACCCAGTGTGAAGGTTGTGAAGCCTCTCCAACAGAAGTTAAATACTTTCTTTAGTGGGGCCATGAGGAGCATGAGTGCTCCTCCATGCCCTACAAGGAATGTCTGGGCCTCCGAATCCACAGGATAACCTAACCTTTCCCCCTACCCACAAGACACCAATGACCAGCCCTCCGTTACTTATCTGTGTGCCAGTGTACCTTCCCTTAGAGCCAGTGGGCAGCCTCTAGGTCACCAGAGGTGCCTCTCTTGCCTGCCACTGAAAACTACTGTTTTCCGCCTGTTTCAGGTGGGCAGTTGGCCAGCAGCGTGTAACTGAGCACAGAGTTAAAATACCCCTGAAATTTAAGAAAGTGGGTGTATCCCAGCTCCCCCTTCCCCCAGCACCTCCCCACAGTGAATAGTGAAATTATAAATGTGGGCCCTGAATTTCTGAGGGGCCAGAGTAGACTGTTCATGTAACTGTGGAAGTGGGGAACAGGGCAGGACCCAGAGAAGCTGGGTTTCTGCTCCAAAGGGAGTTCCCTCCACGGGTAGCACCGGATAACAGTTTTGCCGGCACCCTTTGAAGCCTGATATGTTCAAAAGAGGTGAGGCTATGTGATGTTGCCATCTGCAAAAATTCTTACTTATTCACCTCCTGAACTCCCAACTTACTGTCCACCAGCAAGATGCAGATATACAGTACATTTATACAGGAGAGGTAGGGCTCACAAGAGTACTCGGGTTGGGTTCATGGCCTAGAACACTTTGAGACCAATGTTTAAGCCATTTTGAAATTGGCCTCTTATAAATGGAGTCAACTTTAAAACTTTGGAGTAGTTTGGACCGCTACCACCTGCTAGCTGGTACCACACAATTCGCAGTCTTCTGTATGAAACATAGGTAGATGTTCCCTTTTAAATACATCTATATGACTTTTCTGTGATTCCATCAGAATAAACATGGCAATGGCTATGAGGAACACGGAGGAGATTTCTCAGCAAATATGCATGCAGCTAATGGCATTGTGGAGGACGACTTTCTACACATTCATTTAAATTAACAATCCTTGCTGAAAGCATGGAATTGGAAAATTATCCCAATAATTATTTCTGGATGGTGGGAAGCCTTATCAGATGCAAGAGGATGAATCTGCCTTACAGAGCCTTTACCTGGAGTATTTATTTAATGTGTTGTAATTTTTAACCACTTGCCCAAACAGGTTAATTAATTGAATGATTTCAATGTCATTGAGTGAGCTGATTGTCCATAAAATATAAAATAAACAATGATCAAGCTCAGAGTCAGTATTGGTTTCACTCATTTTATTTATTTATTTTTTTTATTTATTTAGATATACAGCACTGAAACAGGCCCTTCGGCCCACCGAGTCTGTGCCGACCATCAACCACCCATTTATACTAATTCTACACTAATTCCATATTCCTACCACATCCCCATCTGTCCCTATATTTCCCTGCCACCTACCTATACTAGGGGCAATTTATAATGGCCAATTTACCTATCAACCTGCAAGTCTTTGGCATGTGGGAGGAAACTGGAGCACCCGGCGAAAACCCACGCAGACACAGGGAGAACTTGCAAACACCACACAGGCAGTACCCAGAATTGAACCCGGGTCACTGGAACTGTGAGGCTGCGGTGCTAACCACTGCACCACTGTGCCGCCCTATTTTCCTGATGGCCGTTTTCAACAAGTATTACTTTGCAAACATATGCATAAAACTGATGAAACCATCAGAATATCAAAGTGTGCCAGACGTTTTCAGCTGAACGATATCAGCTTCCAATCAGTTTCTTGATCTCTAAAAGTCGTCCTATTGCGTTTGTTTGCCTGAAGTTTCCCTGCTGTCTCTCCTTCATTTTGACAGCACAGCAGTTTATGACACCAGCCATGGGGTACCCTGAATACAGTAAAATTGGAGGAAATTTGGGATGATAAAGAGAGAGAGATCAGAGCTAAAAATTCCCAGCTCTTCTGGTGCAATTCCACCATAACTCGTGGAGTGTAAATGAAGGGCTGGAAATTAGACCAAGACGTGGATGCACTGGGTCCTGGATTAATATTGGAATTCCTGTGGTAGGAAATGGGCAGAGGGTCCCTATGTCAGGATTTACTTTGCCTCAGGCTCTCAGAGGACTCTGGTATAGAATTCGTAGCATTAAGCATAACAGGCTGTCAGAAAGAGGTCCCACCTCAGCATCCAGACATTACAAAGGGGTCCATTGGGGCAGATGATAATGTCTTTCTGGGAGGAGGGCAGAGGAGGTCACTGACATCCACCCAGACTGGACACAGTATGTTTCATATTTGGGGGTAGGAGGATGTGCCAATATGTGCTCAAAGGACTGAGGATACCCTGTTACTGATGTGTATTTGTGGAACCTCCCCCTGGGACAGTGTCACAGGCTTCCAGTGGGCAGGATGCTGATACAATTGCTGGGACTATAGGCCTGCGCATCAGTAGTTGTGGTCATTTGCAATTATTTATTGGGGTCACTTTCCAATTGCGTGCTTTCAGTTGGGATTGGTAACTGAAATTAATGTTTAGATCGTCTGCCATCCATTGGCTGAGGTTCCTCACTAGCAGTAAAAGCCAGAAAGTTACTCTCTGTATATTTTGATATAAAATGATGAATGAAGAGCACAACAAGAAAAACATAAATAGATCTAGATGAGACCTGGTCGTGGATTTTCTCTCAAATCTGGCTTCAAATTCCTGGACTTCTCTCAACATCAGGAAGATACTTCTGCCCTGGACTACACTGGTTATACTGTAAGATTCAACTTCTGTCTCTGATCTGCTGCTCTTTTGCATATATTTAAAGTAATTTTGATCAGTTTACTGCCCTTCCCCCATCACTGCTCTGATTGAGAGATTTCAATCTCCTGCTGAGCCTGCAATTGGGTTTTCAGCTTCAGCCTGTTCCTGGTCAGAAAATCACTTGCCTGGGCTAAAGGACAAACCTTTGCTTTATCTGGATTTTATGGTGTTCTCAAACTTCGCCATCCTCTTTCTGATCCTGCTATGCAGTCTGTACACCATCCGGGATCTTCATTCCCATGTAAATATCTCCACCAATGTCTTTTCCGATACTCTACATTCAAATAGCTTCGGGACTTCATTCACTTCATCTGTCTTTGGACTTGGACAGCAGCTCATCAATACTTCATGTTGACTCCACCTTACCTAAATCATCGTTATCCCATCAGAGGACCTCTACCTTTAATTCTGGACACTTTCCTATTAGCTTTTATCTATTTCCTATTTACTATCCAGTTTTAGAACAACAAAGAACAAGGAACAAAAAACAGTACAGCACAGGAACAGGCCATTCGGCCCTCCAAACCTGCGCCGATCTTGATGCCCGCCTAAACTAAAACCTTCTGCACTTCCGGGGACAGTATCCCTCTATCCCCATCCTATTCATGTATTTGTCAAGATGCCTCTTAAACGTCACTATTGTACCTGCTTCCACCACCTCCCCCGGGTTTCCATCACCTCCACCCTAATTTGTATGTAACCAGGCCTACGTTACTTGAGCTCTTCCTGAGTCCATTCACGTGTGCAGTTTGGCTGCCGCTCCAGACCCGAGCCCATAAATCTATTTCTACTTTTGCTCTTGACCTCTCCTAGACCTCTCTCTTCCATTGTCATGCCTCTTTCACTTGGCCACTCTCAGCTACTCTGCCCTCCCAATTCTCTACCCCAATCCTTCACTACTTCTCGACAATCTTGCTCTTTTGTTGATGTCTCATGTTAAATCCCTCTTAGATAAAACTACAGCTTCCCTCTGTGCCTTTCCTGGCATCCTCCGGTGGGGTCATTGAGGCACCCAGCACTAGCTCATTATGAGCAGCAACCCCAAATCCCCCATCCCACTATTTTACAGATCTTCCCACCCAATGTTCCCACTGGGGGCTAATTTTGCCAATTTTCTTCCTGTCCAACACACTCCCCACCCCCCCACCCTGCCCCTACTGCTGACTCTGTAGACTTTGCCAGCAGATCAGCTCTCACCACCTCTCTATACATCTCCCTCCAGAATGTCCATTTACTTGTGAACAAGGCCCTTGCCATCCATGAACCTATTGTCGATGATTGCATCAACATCATGACCTTAACAGAAACTTGGCCGAGGGGTGATGACACTTATCGCCTTAATGAAGCCTCCCCGCTTGGGTACATTTTCCACCATTTGCCCTGTCATGACAGTTGCAGTGATGGTGCGGTGCTCATCACCAGATCACCCTTGGCCTGATCTCCTACTTCTCTGGTACTTTCTCCTCCTTTCAGCATCTCACCTGGTACCTCCCCTCTAATCTCTCATTCAGAATCATTGTTCTCTACTGCCCTCCCAAGTATGATAAAAATTTTCTTGCTGAGATATAGTCACTGCTTTCTTCTCTCAGCCTCTGCACCAAACACTTCTCATCCTTGGTGATTTCAACTTTCATCTCAACTCATCATGTTCTCTCTCCTCTGAGTTCACTGTCCTCTTATCATCTCTAAATCTCTCCCTCCATGTAAAATCTCTGTCCATATTCACGGTCATCCCCTCGACTTTGCCATCTCACGTGGTATCCCATCGTATCAATTACAGATAAAGCCATCTCTGGTCACTTTCTTGTATCACTCTCCACCAGCATCCCCCTTCCATGCTCCAACCCGACTTCATTCTGTATCCGTCCAAGGGACACAGACCTGAAAGGATACGGTGGACAACTGGTTTAGCCACTCACCGCCAGATCTGGCTGGACCACATAACACATTGCTCTCATCTGCTAAAACTGCTCATTATCCCAGGATCATCCTGGAATGCAAAGATAACCCCCGGCTTCTTTTCTGTCCGACATCTTAAACCCCTCTCCCCTGTCCCCTCTCCCCTCACCTCCAACAATAAGTGCAAAGAGCTCATGGACTTCTTTGTCACTAAGATCAAGACCATCTGATCAGCTGCCTCTGCTGCGCCATTCCCTTCTACCAGCCCACCTGGCCAACCTTCCTTGAAAGCTCCCTGATGCCCTCGCCCTGAACTTGCATCTTTCTCCAGTTTCTCTCTTACCTTCAGTCATGTCCTCTCTGAGCTCCTCTTGGCCATGAGACCCGACTCCTGCTCCCTAGATCCCATTCCCACCAAACTGCTGATAATCTGACTTCCCCTCCTGGTCCTCAAATGAACCTGCATTACTGTTCTCTCTCTTCAGGTGTTGTCCCTCTCTCCTTTTTAATCTGCCATCATCATCCCTCTCCTCAAAAAAACACAACCCTTGGCCCCACCATCCTTGAAAACTACCGTCCCATCTCCAACTTCCCTTTCCTCTCTAATGTTCTTGAACATGTTGTTGCCTTCCAAATCTGTTCCCATCTTTCCCAGAACTCCATGTTTAAAACCCTCCAATCAGGTTTCTGCCCCCGCCACAGTACTGAAACAGCTCTCACTAATAACATCCTATGTGACTGTAACAAAGGTAAACTGTTCCTCCTCCTTCTCGACCTGTGCGTGGCCTTTGACATGGTTGACCACACCATCCTCCTCCAACATCTCTCCACTGTCATCCAGCTGGGACGGACTGCTCTCACCTGGTTCCAATCTTATCTATTTAATTGTATAAAGAGTATCACTCGCAATGGCTTCTCTTCCTGATCTTGTATCATGACCTCTGGTGTCCCCCAAGGATCAATCTTTGGCCTCCTTCTATTTCTCATCTACATGTTGCCCCTTGGCGGCATCATCCAAAAGCACACCATTAGTTTTCACATGTCTGCTGACAACACCTAGCTCCAGCTCACCACCACCTCTCTCAACTCCTCCACTGTTGCTAAATTATCAGACTGCTTATCTGACATCTAGCACTGGATGAGCAGAAATTTCCTCCAATTAAATATTGGGAGGACTTATTTTTAGTCCTTTCTCCAAACTCTTTTCCCTAGCTTCCAACTTCATCACTCTCTCTTGCAACAATCTCCAGTCTGTTCACAACTCTGATGTGACATTTGACCCTGAGATGAGTTTCTGAACAGATATTCACGCCATCACTAAGATTGCCTATTTCTACCTCTGTAAAATTGCCCAAATTCGCCCTTGTCTCAGCTCATCTACTGCTGAAACACTCATTCACGCCTTTGTTACCTCCAGACTTGACCATTCCAACACACTCCTGGCTGATCTCCCACATTCTACCCTCTATAAACTTGAGGTCATCTAAAACTCTGCTGCCCTTGACTTAAGCCACACCAAGTCCTGTTCCCCTATCACCACCCCAACTGCTGACCTATATTGGCTCCCAGTCATGTAATGTCTTGATTTAAAAATTGACAGCCTTATTTCAAAATCTCTCCATGGCCTCAACCCTTCCCATCTCTGCAATCTTCTCCAACCCCACAACCCTCCGAGATATCTATGCTCCTCTAATTCCGGCCTCTTGAACATCCCTGATATTAATCGCTCCACCACTGGTGGCTGTGCTTTCAGTTGCCAAGGCCTCAGGCTCTGGAATTCGCTTCCTAAACCTCTCTGTCTCTCTATCTCACTTTCCTCCTTTAAGACACACCTTAAAACTCAAGAGGTGAGGTGAGAGTGACTGCCCTTAACAGCAAGGCAGCATTTGACTGAGTATGGCATCAAGGAGCCCTAGCAAAGCTGAAGTCAATGATCAGGGGGAAAACTCTCCACTGGTTGGAGTCATACCTAGCAAAAAGGAAGATAGTTGTGGTTGTTGGCGGTCAAACATCTCAGCTCCAGGACGTCACTGCAGGAGTTCCTCAGGCCCAACCATCTTCAGCTGCTTCATCAATGATCTTCCTTCAATCATAAGGTCAGAAGTGGGGATGTTCGCTGATGATTGCACAATGTTCAGCACCATTCGTGACTCCTCAGATACTGAAGCAGTCCGTGTAGAAATGCAGCAAGGCCTGGACAATATCCAGGCTTAGGCTGATAACTGGCAAGTAACATTTGAGCCACACAAGTGCCAGGCAATGACCATCTCCAACAAGAAAGAATCTAACCATCTCCCCTTGACATTCAATGGCATTACAATCACTGAAGCGCCCACTATCAACATCCTTGGGGTTACCATTGACCAGAAACTGAACTGGAGTAGCCATATAAATACCATGACTAAAAGAGCAGTTCAGAGGCTAGGAATCTGCGGCGAGTAACTCACATCCTGACTCCCCAAAGCCTGTCCACCATCTACAAGGCAGGAGTGTGATGGAATACTCTCCACTTACCTGGATGGGTGCAGCTCCAACAACATTCAAGAAACTCAACACCATCCAGGACAAAGCAGCCCGCTTGATTGACACCCCATTCATAACATTCAGTCCCTCCACCACCGACGCACAGTGGCAGCAGTGTGTACCATCCACAAGATGCACTGCAGCAACGCACCAGGGCTCCTGAGACAGCACCTTCCAAACCCGTGCTCTTTACCATCTAGAAGGAATAGGGCAGCAAATGCATGGGAACACCACCACCTGCAAGTTCCCCTCCAAGCCACACACCATTCTGACTTGGAACCATATCACTGTTCCTTCATTCTCGATGGGTCAAAATCCTGGAACTTCTGTCCTTACAACACTGTGGCTCTACCTACCCCACAAGGACTGCAGTGGTTCAAGAAGACAGCTCACCACCACCTTCCCAAGGGCAATTAAGGATGGGCAATAAATGCTGGCCTAGCCAGCGATGCCCACATCCCCATGAATGAATAAAATAAATATCATAATAATAATATTATGGTCTGCTGCAAATTGATTCAGATATTTTAAGTCTTCATACTCAAGTGCAGCACCCTTGATGACTCAGTAGGTTGACAAATTGCCCAATTTCAGTCCCCATTTTGTACTAAAATATGTTTCCTGCTAACTTTTTTTCCTTCCCTCTCCTGAAGTTGTTGACTTAGTTAGTATATAGCTCTACAGATCCTCCAATATACACCCAAGTAGCCATTCTTCGTATGTAAAGAATGTCCTCGGGCTATTGGATCATAGGAGCATCAGAGGCAATTTTAATCCTTTCCTTATCCAAGTTACACATGCATTTCAGCCAGGGCCACCAAGATAGCAACTGTGACTCTGAGCTTCTGGACACTTGCCGTTTTAAATTTGCGACCCTCTCCTACTCTGGCCTTTCTTTCCTCAACTGTTCCAATGAAACTCAATGGAAGCTCAAGGAACAGCACCTCATCTTTCAGTTCGGCATTTTACAGCCTTGTGGACTCAATATCGAGTTCAACAATTTCAGATCATAACCACAACTCCCACTTCTTTGGACAGCAGATGGTAGTAATGATCCTGCTGTTGCCAGTTGCAGCTTCTGTAGACCCATCTTTTGTTTCTTTACTTGACCCATTACCACTCCTTTTTGCCTTGCACTATCACCCTTTTGCCATTTAGTCTCTCCTGCCTTCCACCCTATCACAGACCTTCCCTTTTGTTATTTCTTTCCCACATTCCCAACCTCTGTACCTGCTTAAAACCTGTTATATCTGTAACATGTTCTACTTCTGACAAAGGTCACTGACGTGAAACGTTGGTTTGGATTTTACTGATTGACCTGAAGTCCTGATGTGGTGTCATATGGGGGTCGCGCGGCCTTATGGTTGGTTGTGGGCCTTAAATACGAACATACAAATTAGGAGCAGGACTAGGCTATTTGTCCCCTCGAGCCTGGTCTACCATTCTATAAGATCATGCCTGATCTGTTTGTGGACTCAACTCCTCTTTCCTGCTTACCCCCAATACCCTTTGACTCCCTTGTTTGTTAGGAATCTGTCTACCTCTGCCTTAAAAACATTCAATGCTCCTTCTTCCACCGCTCTCTGGGGAAGAGAGTTCCACAGACCCATGACCCTTTGAGAGAAAAAAATTTCTCCTCATCTCTGTCTTAAATGGGATACACCTTATTTTTAAACTGTGCTCCCTCATTTTAGTCTCTCCCAGAAGGGAAACATCCTTTCAACATACACCCTGTCAAGTCCCCTCAGGATCTTATATGTTTCAATAAGATCACCTCTCATCCTTCTGAATTCCAATGAATAGAGACCCAACCTGTCCAACCTTTCCTCATAAGATAACCCTCTCATCCCAGGAATCAGTCAAGTAAACCTTCTCTGAACTGCTTCCAATACAATTACATCCTTTCTTAAGTAAGGAGACCAAAACTGTACACAATATTATAAACAAAAACAAGAAATGCTGGATTCACTCAGCAGGTCTGGCAGCATCTGTGGAAAGAGAAGCAGAGTTAACGTTTCGGGTCAGTGACCCTTCTTCGGAACTGACAAATATTAGAAAAGTCACAGATTATAAACAAGTGAGGTGGGGGTTGGGCAAGAGATAACAAAGGAGAAGGTGCAGATTGGACCAGGCCACATAGCTGACCAAAAGGTCACAGAGCAAAGGCAAACAATATGTTAATGGTGTTTTGAAAGACAAAGCATTAGTACAGATTAGGTGTGAATATACTGAATATAGAACATCAGCAAGTGCAAACCTGAAGAAAAACAACCTGAAAAAAACAGTGGGTAAGCAAACTGAACAAACTAAGATGAAATGAAATAAATGCAAAAAATGTAAAAAGGAATGCAAAAAAAAGGAAGAAAAAATAACTAAAAATGACTAAAAATGAAAGTAAAGTGGGGGGCTGTCATGCTCTGAAATTATTGAACTCAATGTTCAGTCCGGCAGGCTGTAGTGTGCCTAATCGGTAGATGAGATGCTGTTCCTCGAGCTTGCGTTGATGTTCACTGGAACACTGCAGCAATCCCAGGACAGAGATGTGAGCATGAGAGCAGGGGGGAGTGTTGAAATGGCAAGCAACCGGAAGCTCAGGGTCCTGCTTGCGGACTGAGCGGAGATGTTCCGCAAAGCGGTCACCCAGTCTGCGCTTGGTCTCCCCAATGTAGAGGAGACCACACTGTGAGCAGCGAATACAGTAATATTATAAATGTGGACTCACCAATGCCCTGTACAACTGTAGCAAAATATCTCTACTTTTATATTCCATTCCCCTTGCAATAAATGACAACATTGCATTTGCCTTCTTAATCATTTGCTGTACCTGCATAATAACTTTTGTGTTTTGTGTACTAGGACACCCAGATCCCTCTGCATCTCAGAGTTCTGTAATCTCTCTCCATTTAAATAATTTTTTTAGATTAGATTAGATTAGAGATACAGCACTGAAACAGGCCCTTCGGCCCACCGAGTCTGTGCCGAACATCAACCACCCATTTATACTAATCCTACACTAATCCCATATTCCTACCAAACATCCCCACCTGTCCCTATATTTCCCTACCACCTACCTATACTAGTGACAATTTATAATGGCCAATTTACCTATCAACCTGCAAGTCTTTTGGCTTGTGGGAGGAAACCGGAGCACCCGGAGAAAACCCACGCAGACACAGGGAGAACTTGCAAACTCCACACAGGCAGTACCCGGAATCGAACCCGGGTCCCGGGAGCTGTGAGGCTGCGGTGCTAACCACTGCGCCACTGTGCCGCCCTATGCCGCCCTATAATATGTTGCTTTTCTATTTTCCGAGCCAAAGTGGACAGGTTCACACTTTCCCACAATATACTCCATCTGCCAACACTTTGCCCACTCACTTAACCTATCTATATCCCTTTACAGACTCCTTATATCCTCTTCACAACTTACTCTCCTACTTATCTTTGTGTCATCAGCAAATTTAGCAACCATACGTTCTGTCCCTTGATCCAAGTCATTGATAGAGATTGTAAATAGTTGAGGCCCCAGCACTGATCCCTGTGGCACTCCACTAGTTACAGCTTGCCAACCTGAAAACGACCCGTTACTGCCTACTCTGTTTCCTGTTAGCTAACCAATCCTCTGTCCAAGCTAATATGTTACCCCCATACCATGGGCTCTTATTTTGTTTAGTAACCTTTGATGTGGCACCTTGTCAAATGCCTTTTGGAAATCCAAGTACACCACATCCACGGGTTCCCCTTTATCCAAGTTGCTTGTTACTTCCTCAAAGAACTCTAATAAATTAATCAAACACAACTTGCCTTTCACAAAACCATGTTGACTCTGCCTGATTGTATTGAGATTTTCTAAATGACCTGCAATAAGCTCCTTAATAATAGATTCCAGCATTTTCCCTCTGACAGATGTTAAGCTAATTGGCCTGTGGTTTCCTGCTTTCTGTCTTCCTCCTTTCTTGAAGAGTAGAGTTACATTCACTATTTACCAATCTGATGGGACCTTTCCAGAATCTAGGGAATTTTGGGAAATTAAAACCAATGCATCCACTATCTCAGCAACCACTTCTTTTAAGACCCTAGGATGCAGTCCATCAGGACCTGGGAAGTTGTCAGTTTTTATTCTAATAATTTTCTCAGTACCTTTTCTCTGGTGATGGCCAGTGTTTTAATCTCCTCCCTCCCTTTAAACTCTTCATTCACAATCATTTCTGGGATGTTATTTGTATCCTCTACAGTGAAGACAGTTGCAAAAAATCAGTTAAATTCCTCTGCTATTTCCTTATTTTCCATTATTACCTCCCCAGACTCACTCTCTCGAGAACCAACACTCACTTTAATTACTCTTCCTTTTTAAATCCCTTGTAGAAACTCTTACCATCCATTTTTATATTTCTCTTGTACGCTAATATCTCTCTCCTCATTATTCTTTTAGTCATTCTTTGTTGTTTTTTATATTCTGTCCAATCTTCTGACCTGCGCTGAATTGTATGCTTTTTCTTTCAAGTTGATACTGTCTTTAACTTCCTTAGTTAGCCACGGATGGTGCGTCCTTCCCCTAGAGACTTCCCCGGTGATCTTCTGCTATGTGGCCAATTAGTGTCCAGCTGGCAGGGGGGCCGGCCAATTACGGTGGCAGGCAGAAGCGAGTGCCAGCAGGAAGGTTAACGATGCTATTCTTAAAGGCCAGTATTCAGCCTTTGTACTGTCTGCAGACAGAGGGCTGAATTTAGTCATCCTGTTGATCGGAAATGGACACCATTCCTGATTGTCACATGGATGGTCTCTCCACCGGGATTACACTGTGGGCAGCCGCTTAACATACTGGAGGCGAGCTGCCTCTGCCCGCACCCCCCCCCCCACCAATCACGAGGCAGGAATGGGAGGCGAGATGCCGAATACGACGTCAGATGAATCTGGAGCAGGTCCTGGTGACATATTTAAAGGCCTTCCAACCCTGCATTCACTCCTGTCTGCTTTAGAAGAGTGCCTGCAAGTGTGCTGTTTGCTGACCCAGGACCCCTTCTGCTGCCTGATAGCCAGCCTGTACCAGAGCCTGCAGCGACGAAGGTGGCCCCACAGTTTAGTGATGCCTCTCTTGAGATTCTCCTCCAGGTCACAAGGGAAAGGCAGGACATCCTCTTTCCCAGCGATGGCAAGAAGAAGTCCTCCCACCTGACCAAGCAAGCCTGGACAGAGATTGCTGAGGTGGTCAGCAACCATGGGGTCCCGGACATGAGTTCAGTGTCACAAGAGGGTCAGCCTTTGTTCCACTGAGGTGATTGACCCTTACCTCTCTCCTCCTGGGAACCAGCAGGAAATATCAGAGAGGAATACCAAATTGCACAGAATACTGGGAGAGATAGATAGCACTAGAGAAGGGAATAGTAAGTTATTAGGTGGGGTCAGAGTAAGGGAGAAAGTAATAAAGTCTAAATCAGGGTTAATGTGCATGTATGTGAATGCATGGAGTGTAGTTAATAAATTTGGTGAGGTACAGGCACAGACTGGCATGTGGAAATATGGGCTGAAATTTTATGCCCCCAGCAGGAGCTGGCTGGAGGTGGGAGTGGGACCTAAAATTGAGTAGGAGGCGGGGGTGCCGTTCCTGTTGCCTTCCTACCCCCGCTGCAACTTTATGAGCGGCGGTGGTAGCGAGAAATGGACCGCCCGCCCCAGGCCAATTATGGCCCTTAAGTCACCAATTAACTGCCACTTAAGGGACTCCTCCCGCTGTCGCTGGTATATTACTGCATTCCTCACCCCCCCAACAACCGGCCCCCACTTGCCTCACCGGGGCACAGCCGATTGTCCCCAGTGAGGCACACTTACCCTCATTCCGGGGCCAGTGTCCCTCTTGCTCTTCTGATTGGGACTGAGAGGTGCCAGCCTGCTGACTGGCGGGCAGCTCTTGGAGGCGGGACCTCCGGCCGAAGAGGGGCAGAAGTCCTGCCCAAGGCCAATTAAGGGCCTGAGCCACGTAAAATCATAGCGTGGCTTTCTGACCCGGCAGAGACGAGTTTGCCCCGACCTTTTTTGGCCGGTGGACAGGGCCTCCAGCCAAACGTAAAATTCTGGCCATGGTGTTGTGGCTATAACAGAGACCTGGCTCAAAGAAGAGCAAGACTGGGTGTTAAATATTCCTGGATACAAGGTGTTCAGGAAAGATAGAGAAGGAAGAAAAGGGGGACGAGTGGCTGTATTGATTAAGGAGAGCATTGCAGTGCTGGAGAGAGAGGATATCCCAAAGGCGTCAAGGACAGAATGTATTTAGCTCGAGCTAAGGAACAAAAAAGGTGCAATTACATTGCTTGGTATAGTCTATAGGCCACCAACTAATGGAAAGGATGAAGAGGAACAAATTTGCAAAGTAATTGCAGAGAGATGCAAGAACTATAGAGTAGTTATAATGGGGGACTTTTATTATCCAAATATAGACTGGGATAGTAGTAAAGGGCAGCGGGGGCAAGAGTTCTTCGAGTGCATTCAGGAAAATTTTCTATAGCAGTATATTTCCAGTCCAACGAGAGGGGAGAGGCACTGCTGGACCTGGTTCTTGGGAATGAGGTAGGCCAAGTCGATCAAATATCAGTAGAAGAATATTTAGGGGACAGTGATCATTGTGTCATAAGGTAGCTGAACAATGGGCTACCACCTTCAAAGAAGAGACAGTTCGGCACAGTCGAGGTATATTCCCTTGAAGAGGAACGATAGAGCAAATAAATCCAGAGCTCCCTGGATGACAAAAGAGATAGAGATGAAGAAAAAATAGAAATTAAGAAAAAGTGTGCTTATGACAGATGTCAGGTAGATAATACAATGGAGAACCAGGCTGAATATAGAAGGTTCACTGGGAAAGTGAAAAAGCAAATAAGAGAAGTAAAGAGAGAGTATGAAAAGAGACTGGCAGCTAACATAAAAGGGAATCCCAAAGTCTTCTACAGGCATATAAATAGTAAAAGGGTGGTAAAAGGTGGATTGGGTTGATTAGGGACCAAAAGGGGGATTTACACATGGAGTCAGGGGGAATAACTGAGGTATTAAATGAATACTTTGCATCTGTCTTTACCAAGGAAGAAGATGCTACCCAGGCCAGTGAAAGAGGAGGTAATTAATACACTAGAAGGATTTAAAATTGATAAGAAGGAGGTATTAGATAGGCTGTCTTTACTTAAAGTTGATAAAGCAGCAGGGCTGGATGAGATGCATCCAAGGAAACTGAGGGAAGTGAGAGTGGAAATTGCAGAGGCACTGGCCATAATTTTCCAGTCTTCCTTAGACTAGGGGGTGGTGCCAGAGGACTGGGGAATTGTAAATGTTACACCCTTGTTCAAAAAAGGATGTAAAGATAAGCCCAGCAACTACAGGTCAGTCATTTTAACTTCATTGGTAGGGAAACTTCTAGAAACAATCATTTGGGACCAAATTAATAGTCACAGCATGAATTTGTTAAGAGAAAATCATGTTTAACTAATTTGCTGGAATTTTTTGAAGAGGTTACAGAGAGAGTTGATGAGGGCAATGCTGTTGATGTGGTGTACATGGACTTCCAAACAACATTTGATACAATGCCGCCCAACAGACTTGTGAGCAAAGTTATAGTTCATGGAATGAACACAAAGGGTGAAACTTTAAAGGGCATGCAGGAGCAGAGGGATCTGGGGTATATGTGCATATGTCATTGAAGGTGGCAGGCCAGGTTAAGAGAGCAGTTAATAAAGTATACAGTATCCTGGGCTTTATTAATAGGGTCAAAGAGTACAAGAGCAAAGAGATTATGTTGAACTTGTATAAGACATTAGTTTGGCCTCAGCTGGAGTATTGTGTCTAGTTCTGGCTGCAGTACTTTAGGAAAGATGTGAAGGCATTGGAGAAAGTACGGAACAGATTCACGAGAATGGCTTCAGGGATGAGGAACTTCATTTATGAAGATAGGTTTGAGAAGTCGGGACTGTTTTCCTTTGAGAGAGAAGGTTTCCTCCCACAGCCAAAGATTTGCAGGTTGATAGGCAAATTGGCCATCGTAAATTGCCCCTAGTGTAGGTAGGTGGGAGGAGAATTGAGGGAAAGTGTGGATGTGGTAGGGAATATGGGATAAATGTAGGATTAGTATAAATGGGTGGTTGATGGTCGGCACAGACTCGGTGGGCCGAAGGGCCTGTTCAGTGCTGTATCTCTCTATGACTCTATGACCCTGAGGCTGAGAGGTGATTTGTTAGAGGTATTCAAAATCATGAGGGGTCTTGAAAGAGTGGATAGGGAAAAGCTATTTGAGAATGCGAGAGCACAGATTTAAAGTGATTAGCAAAAGAAGCAAAAGCGACATGAGGAAAACTTTTCACGCAGCGACCGGTTAAGGTCTGGAATGCACTGCTTGCGAAGATGGTGGAGATAGGTTCAATTGAGACATTGATAAGGGACTTAGACTGTTATCTGAAAAGGAAAAATGTGCAGGGTTACAGGGAGAAGGCAGGGAAATGGCACTAGGTGAACTGCTCATTCAGAGAGCTGGTGTGGACACGATGGGCTGAATGGCCTCCTTCTGTGCTGTAACAATTCTGTGATTCTGTGATTTTTAAGGATTGCAATGTGGTTAAGTGGGAGGAAGTAGGACATGGGGAGAGAGGCAACATGAAAGCACGCGCAAAGGGAGTTATGCATCACCTCATCCTGACAGATGCATAGCTGCACTTTGGCCACAGTCCACCATCATTCACAGGTAACCCCCATTAACTCCCCTTAGAGCTGATAGGAGGATGATTTACATAGGAAACCCCAGTAGGGGACGAGGGGACTGCCAGTAGCAGAACTGTCATGTAGATCTCTCTACAAAGTATGACTATTTCCCGCTTTTCACTTGCAGGACAAGAGGGCCCATAAGAGCAGGGAAACGTCCTGGACTGGCAGAGGGATGCTAGACATCAGGCCTCTCTCCACAGCTGACAAAGAGGCACTAGAGCTGGCTGGGACCCAGGGCAGCTGTTCAATAGCAGATGGTGAGACTGGAGTCTCTGCACAAGACAGTGAAGATTCTCTTCTGTCGACATATGGTTTACTTCCGGAGACCCCATAATTCATGGTTGACTTGTCGAGATCTGCAAATCCTAACCCACACATGTTTGTATTCTTTCATACAGGTTGCCACCTGCAGGAGACTCCAGTGGAAGGGAGGCAAAATTCCACCTCTGAGGAGGATCAGTAGTCGCAGAAAGTATTGACTCTCCTGCACCTTCCACCAGTGTAGTTACTTTCACCTCAATGGGTTTCCTTTCAGTTGTAGAATCAGGGTCACAAGCTGGTGAGAGCATCGCACGCGCGCCCGAGCGGCTGGCTGAGGCTGAGACAGCTGAGGCCTCTGACAGTCGAAGCACTGTGGATGGCCAGGCCCATGCTGAGCCCCAGACTGATGACGAGCCTCTGGTGTCGATAGCACAGGGCATGCTGGAGTTGCAGAGAGAGGTAAGGCAACATCTGGCAGAGGTTCCAGATGCCATGCACAGCCATGAGCAGATGGTGGAGGAGTCCATCCATGTCATGAGTGCTGCCATGTCTCAGGCGTGTGAGTGCATGGCTTCCTCCATTGAGAGGTTGGTGACCGTTATGGAGAGCCAGATCCCACAGATGTGCACAGACCTGCACACCATCGCCTTGGCCATGAGTCTTTTCCTGCTCTTTGTCCTTCTCTGGTGAGCAGGGAGGTTCAAGACAGCCTTGCAAGGGAGGAGGAAAGGCTGACCTCCACAGCTGGGGGCTTCCCTCAGGGCGCTCCGAGTATGGACACCAGTTCCTCAGCCCCTCCGCCAGTGAGCCCAGCTCCAGCAGCCAGAATGTCTTAGGAGAGTCCTGCATAGTGCCTCATGCAGCTGGGGCCTTCCAGGCCTCAGGCAGCCAGAGGGCGGCTGCTGAAGTCATCACAGGTCAAAGTGCAGCCTGATCAGCAGCCTGCCTCCAGCCCAGCTGCTGTAGCTGGGATCACACATTGTAGAAGAACCCGCAAACATATTAAGCAAATTACCTAGCTACACTTGGGGAGTCACCGGTGTCTGCCATCTGAAATATAATGATCAACATAAAGTTCTTTTGTTCACGTAATTCATGATCATCATGTAAAAGTCATTATTCCATTATGTCTTAATTGTGAGCTGCTGACTCTTCCTCCCCCCTTTGTGAAAAGTCAATGTAACCTCAGCTCTCATAAACATTTGATCTACCATGGACACGAGCGCAGTTTGCAGCTGGGCACGAGTCAGGGAACACAAATGGAAAGGAGGCAACAGACTACAAGCATTGAGGTGAAACTTTACTGGTTTCTCCGTGAGTGGGCATCAGGTAGGCTGAACGTGGGTAATTACGAGGTTGTCTCTTTCCTCCTTGGCTCAGTCTGCCAGGCCTCCAGTGCAAAGGTTTCAACATCCAAAGCTGCTGGCTCATCTCCCTCCTTCGCGTTGGTGGAGGAGTGTCGCTCAGGCATCTCATCGTCATGTAAGGCCTCCCCCCTTTGCAGTGCTAGATTGTGCAGAACACAGCAGAGTACAACGATATGCAAAACCCTCGCCAGGGTATACTGCAGGGCTCCACCGGATCGATCAAAGCAATGAAATCTCATCTTCAGCAGCCCAATGGCCTGCTTGATGGTCGATTGAGTGGAGCCGTGGCAAGTTTTGTACCTCTCCTCTGCTGCATTGAGAGGGCTTCCTCACAGATGTCGGTAGCCAAGTTTTCGATGGGTAGCCCTTGCCCCTGAGAATGCATCCCAGAAGGCGAGCAGGGGGGTCTGAAAAGCTGTGGTACCTGGGACTGTCGAAGTATGTGGATGCTGTGGCTGCTTCCTAGGAAGTACACCTGCAGGAAACACTTTTGGTGGTCACTGACCAGTTGAATGTTGATTGAATGGAAGCTGTTCCTGTTGATGAAAGCAGCTGGTTGCTCCATAGGAGCCTTGATGGCCACATGTGTGCACTCTATCACACCTTGCCCCCAGGGAAATCCAGTGATGATCTCGAATCCAATGGCCCTCTCGGCCTGACTGTCGGGGTAGGTCTGGCAGCACTCATAGTTGCCAGCCCTCTTGAACTGGGCATTGATCACCTCTTTGATGCAGCGGTGGGCTGCTGCATGGAAGACCCCACACATGTCCCTGGTGGATCCTTGGAATGATCCATATGCATAAAAGTTAAGTGTCACTGTGATCTTCAGGGGCATGGGCACACGGTGACCCTCAAATCCCATAAGCTGCAACCCATCCTGCAGCAGGGTATATAACTCAGTGACGCCCTCCCTGGAGAGCCATAGTTTTCACTGACAATGGTGCTCGGACATTTGGAGGTAGCTGATTTGAGTCCGGCACACTCTGTGGCACAGGTGGGCCTTTCGTGGCATGGTCGGCTGCTTCTGCTGTCATCGTGGAGCTTCATGGGCAGGCACAGCTGTCTCTTGGCCCGCCCTCTGTCAAAGATACCACAATATGCATGGGGTCCATAAAGACAGGATGTATGAGACCCATGCCAGGATGCCAGGTGACCTGCAGACCTTCAGATTGCATCAATATAGAGAGGACCCTGTCCTGCCAACTGAGCTTTTGAAATTTCTCCTGTGAGACCTCCTGATGGCTCTCAGTGCCTACCCTTGCTGATAGATAACTCTCTTATCCAGCAGTATCGGCAACCAAACATCTCACACAACTGCTTGGTCACCCTGTACCATCACCCAAACCCAGGCCCCCTCACCCCTTTGCAAAGCAATTGAGACCCGGAACCCCCTGTCAGAGACTCCGAGACCCGGAAACCCTCTGTCAGAGACCCTGAGACCTGGAATCCCCCCATGCGGATCACACAGCAACACAGTCTGACAATGGCCTGCACACCCCCCTCTTCCCCTATGCAGCACTGCTCATGGTTGCCTCCCCGTTGTGGAACTGAAGCTTCTCGCCTCAGTGCCACCAGCACTCAACAGTTGTAAACCCAAAGGCACGTGAGTGCCACCCCACCCCCGTCCACTAAATCATGAGCCCACAATCAAATTGAGGTGTATTAGATGCAAATTCATTACAATCATCTGCTCAGTAATTTAAATGAGACTCCCGTCGCGTCAAGGCTGCAATGCTGCCTCGGTGCTTTCCTATCGCTGACTTTATCCAGACCTGACATCATGACGCTGGATTTCCAGGTGGACATTCCAATGCGATTCTCCATTCCCCCCATGCCAACATTCCCGCCTTTAATTGCCACATTAAATTCATCCCAGAAGAGACAGAGGAAGGCGTGCAGCAGAAGTGAACCTGTGGTGGAATGGTTACAGTGAGAGGAAGTGCCGTGATGCCTCTCTGGAGATGCTCCTGCAGGTAACGAGGGAACGGGGAGAGGTTCTGTTCCCAGTGGACAGGAGGAGGAGACCAGCAAGCCTCATGAAGAAGGCATGTCTGGAGTGGCCGAGGAAATGAGCAGCTGCGGCGTAGTCATGCGAACATGGGTGCAGTGCTGGAAGTGCTTCCATGACCTAGTGAGGTCTAGCAAGGTGAGTGGCATGCACGATGGCAAGGTGGCAGTCCTGCATGTGTCATATGGTGGCCATGAGATGTGAGGTGAGGTGACTGACCCATGCACAGGGATCACCAAAGACCAGCATGTAAAATGAGCCACATAGTGGCCTCACACCAGAGGACCCATGATCACTCAGAGACACTTGCTGCAATGCCAAGCACGAATAACCACTTGTAGAAGGCATTTCAGTGGTGCAATGGTGGCCATTTAAAGTGCCTCAGTCTGACAAGTACAGCTAGGCCATGAGGCAAGTGTGACACGCTGTATTGCAAGAGAAGCGAGCTCATAATGCTAAGGAGTGGAGATGCACAGAAGGAGGCATGCCCTTCATTGCTGTAGTCACACAGATGGAGGAGGACTCGATGGAGTTTGGATGGGCTGCATCATGTCAGCCTGTCACAGATGGTGAGGCAGATGTGGAGCCCAGAGAGAGTGAGAAAAGCAATGGTCACTGGAGGAGGTAACAGCGACAATGACGGCTGCAGACACTCCCCATTGGAAGAGTGAGGACAGACCCAGCAATGCTCAGCTTCCTGCAGATGCTGAGCCTTGGGGGTCATCAGTGAAGTAGCTGATACTGAAGCAGCAGCAGGAAATGTGTGGATATCTGTCAGAGTTCCCACAGGCTGTTCACTCTCATGCGCGGATGATGGAGGAGTCCATTAATGCCATGAGTGGGACCATGGCTGTGACGCATGAGTGCATGGCCTCTTCCACTGAGAGACTGGCGACCCTCATGGACAGCCACAAGCAGTAGACCAGCCTCCACAGTATGGCCTCATCCCTGAGCAGTGCTGAGTACTTGGTTGGTGATATGGCTCAGAGATGTATGGACTCATTTCTAGGTGTTGTCTCTCTCCAGATAAATGGGGAAGTGCTGCTGAGCCTTGAAGAGGTCAAGGAGAGGATGTCTGAAGGCTATGGGGGCTCTGCTCAAGGCACTTCTGGCATTGACAGCGGCCCCTCAGCCTCTCTATGACGTGATTGCTACTTCCTGCATCGATGGCAAAGGATTTCACTGCACAGATGCAGGTGGCACAGCTTGAGCTGGGCCCCTCTAGGGCACCACAACCCAGAGGTCATCTGCCCTGGGCAGGTCATGCACTGGAGCAGCAAGGGCAGCAAACTGCTGCCATCTCAGGTCCAGCCACTGGGACAGCACACGTAGGAGCACATGGAAGCTGTCATGTAAAGGCACTATTAACATACCGTTTGCCTTTGTTCCATGACCTTCTCTGTGACCTTGTCCTATCAACACCTCTTTTCTTATCTCTTGCTCCACTCCTTCTTTACTTGCTTAAAACCTTTTACATTTCTAATATTTGTCAATTCTGATGAAGGGTCACTGACCTGAAACGTTAACTCTGCTTCTCTCTCCACAGATGCTGCCAGACCTGCTGAGTATTTCCAGGATTTCTTGTTTTTATTTCAGATTTCCAGCATCTGCAATATTTTGCTTTTATTATTATGCAAAGGCACATAGTTGTGCATGGGGTCTCACTGGGTGTTTTTTATTTACTGTGTGCCACTGTGTAATTGCTTTGTGCATTTTAACATTTGTTGAAGTCCATGCTTAGACAGCTCATGTGTTTCTTTCTACCTTTGTGGCCCATGACCAGATGTTGAGGCATTGAGATGGTACCTATGAAACAGTGCCATTGAATGGAGGGCTATGGTGACTGAAGCACCTGAGGTGGTCTCATCAAGGAGCTGCTGACATAGTGATGAAGTTTCATCACTGGCCACCGTGGGATCCACAGGGAGTCGCCTTTCTCATGTCCAGTGGGATGACAGGGATTCTCAGGGAATCGTGTGCGGATGAGGAAGTCACATGTTTCCCATGCACATATGTCAATGGCCATGGCCATCATCCCCTCATGTGCATGTCCATTGCACGCCAGGTTTAGATGCACTTCCCTCTCATCCTCCCCTCCTAGGAGGAGGCAGTGTGCTTAATATTTTCATCTGTCGCCAGTTCAACTCCTCTCTGTAACGCCAGGTTGTGCAAAACACAGCACATCACCATGATACAGGAGACCCTTGAGGGCCCATATTGCAGACCCCAGAAAGGCCTAAACTTCTAAAGTGCATTTTCAGAAGGCCAATTGCCTGCTCGATGATCACCCTTGAGGTGACCCTTGTTGTATGCTTCCTCTGCCTTGATTTTGGGGTTCCACACTGCTGGAAGCAGCCACGTCTTTAGTGGATAACCCTTGTCACCCAGGATCCATCTATGAAAGTGGCAGGTGGAGTGAGGTATCTGGGACAGCCTCAGGACAAATAAATTATGGCAGCTTCCCGGGAATCTTGCTCACACCTGGAGCATCCTCTTGTGGTGGTCGCAGACAATTTGAACATTGAGGGAGTGGAATCCCTTCCTGTTCACGAACACGCCTGGGACAGCAAGCGTAGTGGCTACCTGCTGACCGGAGGCGGGCAGCCATTATAAATAATTAGGGCCCCTTAATGGACCATTTTGCCAGCGGTGGAGTGCCTTCCAGCCGCATCGGGAAGCCGCCTACTACAAGTAGGCAGCAAAGCCTGCCCGGCGGCCCCTCCGATCGCTGGGGCCCACATGCCTGTCCCCAGCAGAGAAAATTATTTCTGACTCCTCTGCGAGGGTGCCTCAAAATGGAGCCGCCCTCCCATTCTCCTTGCAGTCTCAGCAGTAGCCACCTCTCTTGGGGGTGCTGCTGAGGTTGCAGAGCTGCTGTCCCTCTTATTGGGCTCGGGACCTGCATATGGTGCCATTACCCACTTCCAAGAAAAACCCAGCCAATATTTTTCATGTGTAGCCTAGGCATTAAATGTTGACAGGATGTTTGACCACGGGGAAGAATTTAGCCTGGTCCTATGCTTTTATTTCTCTTTGGACCTTTGGTTACCATGTTGTGCTCATCCAGATACAGGAACAATATGGGGAAATTCGCATTTGGGGAGGTGTCCAAACACATGTTGCTTAGGATCCTAATGACAACAAACAACAGAGACTATTATGGTTTTACATTTTGACTCTCAATATTTTTTTCAGTTTCAATGTCTCACACCACTCCCCTCGGTGAGCCCAAGCTCCTGATGACCCAGCTACTTTTACATACCAAATATCCTAATAGTTGCAGTGAGTCCAGGGATCAAACTGAATATCTGTTACGATATTTTAGTTGCCTGGTTATATCATGCACCCGTACATGATCTTCCTCAACTTTAGAGATAGAACAAATGTTCATTAGATCTAGGTAATAACATACTTAACTGATAACTAGATAAGTGAACAGTCGCAGTGACACACTATAGATTTACAGTAGTTACGGGCTTAAATATCTCTCCCCATAAGAAATAAATAAATAGTCACATCTACGGTGTTACAGTTCAATGACAATCCAATCAAACCTAAGGTATCTCAACATTAGTCTTTACATGGTCGCTTGTTGCCAACAATTCACAAAATCTCTCTGACTTATCTAACTGCCTCTTAAATAGCTGCGGCTGGACTGCTAAATTTGAACAAGCCAGGCTGAGAACTATTTTTCAAATAAATGTCACAATAAATAAAATTTAGTCTCTTAAATTCAAAAAAGCTGCAAATCAAATATACATGCAGATCAAGCCCGCAAGGTATTTGTATTTGAATTGCATTGCTTGATACCTGTACTTTACACCTGGCTAGAGACAGCTGCCATTTGCAGATGTTTGCCAACGTCCTGCTGTAATTTCAGTGGGAAGCTTGGAGAAATGGCAGTAATGACTGCTCACATTGTTTGTCTGGTTTTCTGCCAATCTTTCACTGAGGTTAAGGTGGGAGAAAAAGAGATCCATGAGGAAATTCTACTGCAACATCTATATTCTGGGACGATTGTATCAAAACAAACTGGGTCATTTTCTGTGAGTGAATCTGCATTTTTAACCCAAGATGTGCCATGAAAGAAAAAAAGAAACCAATACCATGACACATTATAAACAAAAATGCTTCTCTTGATCGTAGACACGTTCATCTCAGGAGCCTGCACTATATTTGAATCTTTGATTACCAAGATTAATTTTGAATATTCACGTTAATGCCGGTTTTTGCCATTTTTAGAACAAGCAGAATACATTTTTCGTGGTCAAACACTTATTAATTCACATTGACTAAAAACACACATTATTAAATGACAGATCTCATTTGGATAAAGTAGATGACGATTCTACACATTTTGAAGGGGCTCCTAAACGTGCTCAGTATAATTCTATTGAAATTAAGGTTTAATACTTCCCAATGTTCTGCTTAGCTGTGTTCAATTCTGTAATGATCTTGTGATTAAGGAACTGAGGACCTGGATGATAAGAGTACAATCTGCTTGCATAAAGTTATTTTCAAAATGAAAAAGGGTAATTAGCAAACTAGTTGTGCACAAACAGCTGCCATGTTGGCCTACATGACAACAGTGATTACCTTTCAAATGCACCTCTTTGATTGAAAGTGCTTTGGGATGTCCAAGGTCATGAAAAATGCTTATATAAATGCAAGTTCTTTCTTAGCGACTAATTCTTCTCCTTACATGGAAGGGGAGGGGAAAGGGTGTCTTTGAGGTCAAGATGAAATGCCAAATGATGGAAGCTCAAATCCAACTCAACCCTCTGCAGCAAACTTTGTAATTCAATATCTGAACAAGACAGATTCACAATAGTCCACTGCATTGTCAATGATTAACCGGCCAACCTGCTTCTCTGATGGATTCTGAAGAGGTAGACTAGTTACTCAGGCCATAATTATTTGCACTTAACTCCAGATAACCCAGCAAGTCAATTCACCATCAAGTAGGGTGGGCAAGCAACAATACTATGTACATATCAGAGGGTTCAACCTGTACCTAATCTCTATGGAATTGGACAAGTGGAGGTGTCTCCTACAGGATAGATGGCTGAAATTTTGCCAAGAAGGTGAGAAACAGGAGCTGGGATTGTTTTTGGGTTAGGAACCCATCTCCAGTGGGAAATTGATTAAAGTCACAAATTTCCACGGGGATGAGCCCTTAATTGATATGAATTGGGTTCTCTGTCCAATTAGAGCCAATGGAGGCAGGAACGGAAGTGGGTCAGATGAAGTGTGGGACTGATTTAGACTCCTCATGGCAGCCATCACTGAGGTTGCCCGTTGTGCTAAGGGTAACATCTGCGGATTGTGCCAAAACCTTCCATAGTACCAGAGGGAAGTGAAATGTCACAGGAGGGTCAGAGGCCTGGCATCCGGGGCATGGCTGCCCCTCGCTTCATCGATGTCAACCTGGGTCTAACGCTGGAAGCCATGAGAGAGAGGAGGGAGGTCCTCTTCCCGGTAGGAGGAGGTCACAACTCAAACCAAAGAAGCCTAGTTGCTGCTGCCATCTGTGGCAGAAGCGAGATGAGAAGAACTTGGATGCAGTGCCACAAAAGTTTCAACGTTCTGGCAAGGTGAGTGCAATGCCCAACCTTCCGGACAGGCCTCAGCACTTGCACTGTCCAGCAGACACATCACCTGAGCAGCCTCAGGGTGTAAACAACTCTGCAACATGGGAGCAGTGTGTGCCCGGGCCACTACTCACCCCTCTTCTTGTATCTCCCACAGGTGCAGATGTCCAACCCATGGAAGCCTTTCCCTTCCCACCATAGACCCGGAGCAGCAAGAAGGAGATGAAGAAGCACTTGTCACAACTTATGAGCACACTGTCCACCAGCGCAGATACTCTCACCTCGGTGGGTCCTTGTGTGCATTAAAATAGAGTGACACAGGGTGCTGATCACAGCACTAGTGGGCAGAATGAGGTAACAGAGGTAGAGGGATCTGTGGTCAGTTCCCCTCAAAGGAGGGAGGACAGACACTCCCCTCTTCAGCTGGGCTCATGTGCAGGGCCTCAGGAGTCACTACCTTGAACAGCAGCAGCAGATGTGGTCCTGCATGTCTGAGTTCCCTGATGCAGAGCAGGTTCTTGGTTAGAGGATAAAGGAGTCCATCCAGCTCATGTCCACCACCACGGCTCAGGGCTATGAGTGCATGAGCTCCTCCATAGAGAGAGTATCCAACCTCGTGGAGAGCCATGTACAGCATCACTCGGAGTGCATGCAGGAAGTGCTTACTAACATCCACAGGATGCATGAGTGAAGCAAGGTTCAGTCAGTGGCACTGGAGGCACAGAGATCTTTGGCGGGGATGCCAGCTGCACCTCAACTGGTTTCCTCTGCCAGCCATTCGGAGCACCTGCCAGGGGCTGAGGATGTCACGGAGAAGCATGAGGATATCACCCCACACGGGACGCCCTCATCATCCTTGGCCCCTCACACTCAGAGTCATCGAGAGATACAGCACTGAAACAGGCCCTTCGGCCCACCGAGTCTGTGCTGACCATCAACCACCCATTTATACTAATCCTACATTAATCCCATATTCCCTACCACATCCCATCTTCCCTCAATTCTCCTACCACTTACCTACACTAGGGGCAATTTACAATGGCCAACTTACCTATCAACCTGCAAGTCTTTGGCTGTGGGAGGAAACCAGAGCACTCGGTGGAAACCCACACGGTCACAGGGAGAACTGCAAACTCTGCACAGGCAGTACCCAGAACTGAACACGGGTTGCTGGAGCTGTGAGGCTGCGGTGCTAACCACTGCGCCACTGTGCCGCCCACTCAGGGACCATCTGTGCATCAAGGCTAAGTGATGGAGGCTGCCCCTATGTTGATGCAAGTGCAGCAGCCTCTGCAGATGCCCGCGCAGACTCCTCCACAATGAGAACGACCACCACATGCATCTCAGATGCAAGCCGAGATGAGTGAGCAGGCTGCCTATACTTCCTGTGAGGCCACAAGGGAGCACAGCGTAGGTGTAACCCAGCGTGGAGGCCACCGTATTGCCCAAAGCACTGTATGGGTCACTGAGGTGTGTACTTACTATCTGTCTACTGTTTTCCTCTCTTTGCACTGTCTAAATGATGACCCTCTAAACCAAATGTCTGGGACTCCTTTTAATGCAGCCACGACACGAAAAGTGGGATGAGCTGGTGAAAGCTGTGACGGGATCCTCCATAGTGAGGTCAAAGCCTCTCGGCAGATATACTTCCTTCATTGATGTTAAGTGATTAGATGCTCCAGGCTCTCCATAACATGACCCTCCAGATAGGTGTGGACCTTGAGGATGGTGAGGCCCTAGAAAGAGACAGCTCATCAGGGAAAGAGTAGGAGCAGGAAGTGAGTAAGGAGGAGGAAATGGAGGTGAAGGGAGAAGATGCTAAACGTCTTCCATGTATGTGTTAACACAGGCATTTCAGACTCCTTTCCATGCCTCAACCTGAGCAGAGGGGCTCAGTTGAAACATTCCTGAATCAGGAGATCCCTGACATTCATGGCATCCTCACTAGCCTTTAGTGCCCATGCCATTCCTGGCTACCTCCTGCAGCAGGGGCACCTCTCTGTGCAGCATCATCTCCCTTCACCTCCATTTCCTCCTCCTCACTCACTTCTTGCGAGATGTCACTAAGTTCTGCAGCTGGTCCTTGGAAGGAGCCAGAAGTGAAGAAGCGAAGAAGTTCAAGACCACAGTGACTCTGATGGCTACTGGCAGAGCAAGGTGACCAGTGCCGTGAGGTATGAGGTCTTCAGCGATGAGTTCTGTAACCATCTGCCTGGAGAGTCGCAGTCCCCTGCAGCACTGGGTCTTGGTCATTTCCAGGTAGCTCCTTCTTCACCGATAGATCCTGTGTTGGTGTGGCCTCCATGTCCTTCCAGTGTCTCTTTCTTCTCCCGTGCCCTCCTGCTGCTTGTGGTTCTGCCCTTCTTGTGGACAGTGTTGCCCTCATCTCAACTGGGCCCAAAGTCTGACAGTCATGTGCTCATTCACAGCTGCAGCCTTCCTTTTGGACAGATGGCCATTCTATTGTGATTGGCAGCCCTGCCCCTGCTCTTCTACCCCCTCGATGCCAGGGAGTGATGACCCATTCGATGCCCAAACGCCGATTGACTATTCTCCCTGCCACCAGGGCAGCATCAAGGGCACCTCCTTTCCAAAGGCCATGTCCCCCTTTGACCCACTGACCCTCTTATGGGGCTGGGTAATTCCCTGGGGCAGCCATGACTGGCTCCCCACTTTGTAGACACCTCTTTTCAGCTGGTCAGCAATGGTCAGAACGTGTAACCCATGCGCCCCTGTCAAAATTTCAACCTCCACCTCTAACAAACTCTTAACAGGCTGCTTAACAACTTTAATTAGCTTCAATCGGGAGGTGGGTGGGATTGTTGACCTGCCCTGACCCCCACTCCAGTGAACATTGCCGACATTGGGAACGGCATCTCGAAACTGACACACCGGCCAGCACTGGTATTTTCAAGCCTGCCTCCATTCCTGATCTTGGGTGGACCCAAAAATTCAACCCAGACATGTGCACTTTATATTGGGAAAATGGAAACACTATAGATGAGCGTAGATACCTCAGTAGCTCTATCTGGAAAGTTTTAAATGTAGTGATAGTGCTTTGTGCATGTGAGACACCAAGTTGACCAAAAGAAATGATCTGAGACCTGGTGTACATCTGAGGCACATGTGCATCTTTCTCTGGTGGAAAAGATTATAATTACCAAGAGACCCACCTGTCTTGGCAGAATGGATAGTACAGAGTGGTTGTGAAAAGAGTGCGGCATTGACAGAGTGCTGAAATCTGGCATTTGGTACAACTAGGAATTCTCTGGTATCTCTCAAAGTGAAATTTAGTTTAACATTTAGATTTTGACTTAGAGCTTTAGAAACTGTAAAAGGAGCTAGTTAACAGAAACTGCCTGTCAGTGGCAGTTCGCTGTCAATCAGCTGTTAGCTGTAGGTGCTAATTACTGTGAGCAGAAGCTACGTTAGCAGGTGCAACTTGCATGTGACTCATAAAGATCTATATTCGTAAATAGTATCTGCACCACACAGATTAGTTGTGAAAAGGGTAGTGTTAACATGGTGCTAAAATTAGGAATTTGGTGCAAGTGGGAATTCAGTGCAGAGAGAGAAGTAGGCGCTTTTTTTTACCTCCAATAATTCTAGTGGAAGTTCGAGGCAGTAAGTATGTAACATTGCTGTCCACTGTTTAGTGCAAGTTGATATGTAGAAAACTAAAATTTAGAGGAAAACGGAAACGATATATAAATAATTTGCACTAAGTTATAGCAGAGCAGGTTGTGTGGCTGGGCTGCAGTATGTGGGAATTTGTGGACAGCGAGACTGTCCTGAGCAAACACATCTGCAGCAGATGACTCCATCATCAGAGTCATTGAGCTGGAGATACTCCGGCACATAAGGGAGGGACAGGAGTATTTGGACAGTTTGCTCATAGAGGTACAGGTTCAGAAAGAGGTTGGGGTGACTGACAGAGTAATGGAAACCCAGGTCAGATAGAGAATGAGGAACTACAGAAACTTATCCTATCCAACAGATATGACATACTTGCTGCCTGTGAGGATAAGGATAAAGACTGTTGGAAGTACAGCCAGAATGCAGACCATGGCATTGGAGCAGGAGGCTATCCATAAATGGGGGGTTGGCGGTGCAGTGGAGGAGGAGGAGGAGGAAAAGGACGATGTGGTAGGTGTAGGGGATTCAATAATTAGGGGGAAGATAGCATCCTTTCTAAGCGGGATCAGGAGTCCTGCATGAATTGTTGCATGGTGCGAGGAGGGACATCTCAGACCAGTTTGAAAGGATATTGGAGAGGGATGGAGAGGATCCAGTTATTGTGGTCCATGTTGGGAGCAAGAACATAGGGGAAAGTGGGAAGGAGGTCCTTTTGGAGAGTACCAGGAATGAAGAGCTACATTAAAGGATATGCCCTCAAAGGTTAGAATATCTATGTCATTACCTGAGACACATACAAATTGGCACAAGGCTAAGCAGATTAGGGAGGTGAACATATGGCTGATGAAGTGAAAAGGGGGGCTTCCATTTCATGGGTACTGGAAACTGGGACAGGGGGAACTGTACCATTGAGACAGGTTCCACCTGATCTAGGCTGGGACCAGGGTCCTAGCAGAAAGGATAAATAGTGCAGTCACAAGGACTTTAAACTATTAAGTATGGTGGGAGGGAAGGTGGGGAGGGGGTTATTGGTTGGGAAAGGTAGTGTAGATAATCGTTCAAAAACAAACATAAGGGAAGACAGTAGAGTCAGAAAATTTGCTTTAGGGACGAAAGGTAAAAGGAAACCTAAAAGATGTAAAGTAATTAAACCAGGAGAGATAAGTAGGAAATGTGTGCGTAAAACATTACAGCAAAAGGACAGGTTAGGGTGTGTGGCCCAAATACGCATTCTTTATACAAATACACAGTGTATTAGGAACACATTCAATGAAATGCAGGCAAAAATTCAACGTGGAGGGTATGACATGGTAGCTATTATGGATACGTGGTTTCAAGATAGTCAGGACTGGGAACTGAATATACCAGATTATAAGGTCCACAGGAAGCATAGGGAGAGGACAGAGTGGGAGGAGTCACCTTCATGATTAAGGATAAAATCACTTCAATGATAAGAGAGATAAGTAGACAGTGAAGATTTTATGGGTAGAATTAAGAAATATAAAAGACTGTAGTGGAAGTTGGGTATCAGCCCCCTGGTTGTAGCTGTGAAGTAGTAGCTTGTATAAATGCAGAAATTAGACAAGCATTTGGCAAAGGTAGAGTGGTTGTAATGGGGGATATTAACTTCATATAGATTGGGATAAGCAGACTAGCACATGGCAGAAAAGTAGTGAATTTCTTGAGTGTGTCCAGCATCATTTTCTGCAATAATGGGCTGAATTTTCCTGAGGGTTGTTAAACTCCAGAAAGCTTGCTATGGAAGGATAATGCTGGAGCCTATCTTTACTCAGTTTTACATTTATTGTACAGAGTAAAAGGATTAAAAACATGTATCTCCTCACTCAAACCCTCCACCAGTCTCAGTAAATGCCTGCTTCTAAAGTGATCAAGTAAGATCCCAACTAACACCTTCCACATACATATAATCAAACAATTGATACAAAATTAACAGATTAATAGACTCTCTTCTTTCTTTTATAATATAACGTGGATTAACTTGCTCAAACAACATTTCAAAATAAATTTCATATTATGTACAAATTATTAACATTCTTAAACAACATTTCAAAATAAATTCCATATTGGGTTGTCACAAGAGTTTTTTTTTTAAACTGAAAAAAAGGACTTTCTGTGAACAGTGACTGCTGAGACCTGGTGTTTGAAATGCAGTCTGTAAAACTTGTATCCAAGCAACCAGAGAGATTTTATGACGGTCTTGTGACTAAGTTGTTAAAAGTTGTTAGTTCTACGTTGAGAAACCAATTGCTGTTGGAGACCTGGAGTTGCAGACCAGAACAAGAACTCGTCCTGAATGGAATGCTTGTCTCTCTTGGAAAAAAAGAATTTTACATTTGAGTAGGGGCTGTGCTCTGCCTGGAGAGAGAAACGACCCCTGTAGAGGAAAAGACCCAGAGAAAGAGGAGTTTCTGTTCTCTGTGGAAAAAGGCTCCTTTGCTGAGAGGAAACCTGCATTGTTAAAGGTAGCAAAATTCCTATTGGCTCAAGTCTCTGGAAAATCTCTGCCTCAAAAGTGAGTCCTGTTGCCTTTTGTGTTTTGGAAGTTCCTGAAATCTCAAGAATGTTTCTACTGTTAGACTACTACTTTAAAATTTAAGTAGACCTGTTGCTAGAACCTCTTGCTGAAAGATCTGTGTGATGCCTGGTGCAGATGAATTGCCTTGAACACCTACCCATCACAAACTGTTCATCAGTCTCACCTGGAGAGACTTCGAATGGCAACTGACTATTTGACTCTGGGACACCTCATCAATCCAGAAATATCCAACCAGACTGTGACAATTGATTATTTTATTACTCCTAAGAAAGAGTTCTAATTTAAAACATCATTTTAAACCAGTTTTTGAATGTATGTGTGTGCTTGAAGGTTAGGAAGAATAAGAAGTTATAAAATCTTTAAATAAATTTAGATTCATCTCATTATCGTTTCAAACTTAGTTTATTAATAAACAACTTTTTTGTTGTTTAAAGAAACCTGGTCTGGCGTGCTTTATGCTGGGGGATAAATAAACTGTTTAATTTGGCTAATTTCCGGTAGGTGGGAAACTTTACTAATATGCTGTGACTTGTGGAGTAGTGGGACTGAATTAACAGTGCATTACTCCTGGCATGGTTGTAACAGGGTATCAAGTATTACACTGTGAATCGTCCCCCTCTAGCGCCCCTAACAATTTCTTTGCACCAGCATTTCTTTTTGTGAAACAATTGGATAGCTGATGACTTGCATCTACCCATTTAAGTTTGGAGATTTCCTTTCTCTCCAGCATTTGTTTCAATCCAGCAAGGTCAATATGTAATCTTTTTTCACTCACACTTTTTGTAGAGTATACTTTATCCCACAAAGAACGATTATCCACATAACATTCAATGGGTATCCTATCCTCAGTATGTCCTTTGTCCAAAATTTCATCCAAAATATTTGACACATAGAACACCATATCCACTGCCTCCACAAGACCCAGTGTTTCCACAGCTAAAATGCTTTTAACGACCCATTTTATTTACTTAGTCTCTCAAGCTAAAGGACAACATTTCCCATTTTCGCCCATCAGAAATATTATGAAACCAGCTGTACTCGAATGCCTATCTGCAAGATTAACATGTGAAACATCACTAAAAATTGTTAGCTTAATTTTCTTTGGGTCACATAATGGGAACTTCAGTACACATTTCTCCAGATTTAGTTTTTTAAATGTTTTATTTGCCCTTACAACGTCGTCAACTTTCAGATATTTCATCATCGTGCTTAACTCCAGCACATCAAAACTAGCATCAGGCTTAGTCTGAGAGCACAATCAGTTTAATTGACCAATCAAGCTTTGCAATTGCTCAGTCTCTGCTTTAGATATATCATCATCTTTCTGTGATGACCTAACACAATTAACCAGGATGGGAGTAACACTCTAAATAGGATTGTTAATTTACCGTTATTCCAGGCTTGGTCTGCTTAATAGCTAAACCAATACATTTAAAGGCCCCACAAGCCTGACTACCAATCTTAAATTCTGCCCTAATCTTATTAATAACATATTTCTCAAAATCCGCAGTACCACCCCATAAGAAATCATTAACATGCATCATGAAGATGCCTGAAAGTTTCCCTTTAGGATACCAATAAAACATTGTAGGATCTGCTTTTAGTTGAACACAACCAATTTTGAACAAAACAGATCTCAGCGAGAAATACCACACCCTAGAAGCATCATTAAGACCAAAGATGCATTCATGCAGTTTCCATAGTTTTCCTTCTGCATCTGCTGCCTCTTTGGGTGGTTTCAGAACCATTCCTCTCTGAAAAGTATCACCCTGCAGAAATGCGGCTTTTATGTTAATGGATCTACGCTCCCATGAATATGTGGCCAAAAGAGCTAAAATGATTTTCAAGATTACTTTTCCAGCTGTAGAAGCATCCACTCTAACATTGGTATCACCCAGTCGCTCTTCAAAACCCCTCGCAACTAGCCTCGCTTTAGCCTTATATGTTCCATCGGGATGGACATTTTCAGTACAAATCCATTTATGCGACAAGGCTGGCTGTCCACTATCTGGTACCTCATAATAAACTCCAACTCTCTCCAACTCCCTTAATTCCTTCCGGTTTGCTTCTCTTATTAGTTTATCCTCAGCCACTAAAACGTCATGGTCATGAGGACTTCTGCTTCTAGTTCTATTCAGAGACTGCTCTCTAGCCTTCATTTCATGGTGGAACTTGCTCAAACTACGGCCTCTATTAGCACTTTGATGTCTTTGGGAACTACTGCTAGAAGATCTCTCTCGCACATTATCGGAAGCTTTTTCTCCAGTACGTGATCGCTTCCCTTACTCAACAGCCACTTCCAGACCCACTATCAGAACTTGCACTGTGCTTTCTTACCCTCCACTCTTTCACCCCATTCTGTCAGTCCATGGCTCTGGCTTCTTGGCCATCATTTTGAACATTTAACCAATATTTAAACTTGCCTGTCCCACAATTGTTGCACCCCTCCACCTATTAGACTCCTATGGAATATATGTTACCCGAGTACCTACTCAGGGCAATTGTCCTTTGGATGAGATAGCTTACTCTTGAGTGCCATGATCCCTCCCATTATGATCCAACCCTTGATCTACCTTATTCTGTGCCCCAGGACCTTCATCACAAAATTCATGAATATTTGCGGTACAAGGTGCATTGTTTACCTCTACCAACTCCTCAGATTCTGAGATTTTGTAATCAACCCCAATCAATTGTGAGGAATGAACCTTAACAGTGTGATTTCCATGCTTGATAACTACTGTCTTACTACATCAGTACTGATAAATTGGCAGACTCCAGCTATTTTAAATGGAATTACTATCTCTTCAGTGACATCAATATGTTGTCATCACCAAGCCTGAAGCTGGTAGTTTATATTCCTTAACTTTGTGTCGATCCTCACTATTAAATGAATCCAGATAACATTGTAACTAATCAGTTCCACATACTGTCAACGTGCAAACACTACCCAATGCAACACAGGTAAATGAATCCACAACTAACACATTCAACACAGGACTATAACTCTTTATGACTAGTACAATACATTCAGATTCATCAGTATCTCCCTCTTCTCTCTCAGAATTCTCTGCGTCATATGCTATTTCAAGGACACTGACCCTCCTCTTAGGGCAGTTCATTGCATAATGATACTTTGAGCTGGATTTTATTGGGCCCCTGACGTCGAGGGTCGTGGCAGGGAGACCCAGAAAATGCCTCCAGGAGAGGCCCGCCATGGGGCCCATATTGCTGGTGGTGGTGAGGTCTTGTGGTGGCCCCCCCCCACCCCTGTCGCTTGGCGACGGGGCCGTAATGTAATTATATAAATGTATGAAAATGATTGAATTAAATACTTATCCGCTACCACTGTCCATTCCATTGCCATATTGGTGGTGGCGGCCGCCACTCCCGTGCTGTTGGATCTCCATTTGGAGATCTGATGCTGGACACTGGTGAGGAGGGGGAAGCATGGAAACTATTTCAGTTTGGGAGAGAGGGAGCAGCGAAAATGATTCAGATCGGTGGAGGGAATGGTGGGAAGTGGTTGAAGGTAAAAGTTATTGAACTTTGTGGGGGGGGTGGTGGGGGGAAGGTCGTTACTCAAGGTAAGTATTTTAGGGGGAGAGAGGGGAAGGAATGAAGTAAATGGATATTGGGGGTGGGGAGGGGATAGAAACATTTATTTCATTGTTCAAATAAATGTTAATGTGCCTATTCCTTTAAATATTGAAATTCACTTTTGGTGCTGGAAGCCCTTTAAAATGGCACTGGCACCTGTGCAGTGATGCTGGACGCCGTTGCTGGGGACAGATTGTCTACCCCCTCCCACATCATTGTGGGGGGGGGGGGGCGCGGTCCGCCCTGCCCATGTAAATGAGCCGCCGGTTATAATATCGTAGCAGCTCCGCAGAATAAAGCCCGCACATGCGGGCCACCATCTTTTTCAGGCCTTTGAGTCACATCTGAAGCACCTTTAACTGTTTCTAGGGCATTCCTGGGATTCATTCGCCTATGATTGCTGTTCCAATTCTGTCTTCCACTGTCATAGTCTGACCTGCTAAAGGTGCTTTCATCCTTATTCCTCCTGTCTTTAACTCTTCCAATGTACTTATGCCTGCTTCCAGTATCTGGACCATTTCGAAATCCAGTAAACATTGAGTTCTCCATTCTTTGTGTCACTGCAGAACGCCCTGTTTGTTTTGCCAGGGCTGCAGGAAATGACTGTTTCCCAAGGAATTCCTTTAAGGCAGCAGACATTTGATCCAACAGGGAGTCTTTGATCAAGAACCGAACCCTAGTTAGAACCAGTTAGAGCCTGTCCATATCCAACACCCTAGCACAATCTAGCAATTTAAATGCTAGCATTGAACCAAGGATCTCCAAATTGAATTTCCTTAATCTTCTATACAGTCTGTTAAAGTCCATGATATATTTCTCCATTGAATAAGGTCTGTTTTCCGAAATCTATCAAAGTCTGACTATGCCTCATACGCATTCAATAGGTCATCTTTCTTCTAAATTTCTTCCAAGAATTTTAACAGAAGATCCAACCCTTCATCAGTATCCAACTGATGAGCATCCAGTTCACAAAACATTTTACTTCTGATTTTACTTTTGGTAGGAAGTGACAACACCAAGGCCATATCTCGTTTCCTCTTTGGTAGAGATGTAACCCTTGACCACATATCCACTTCATTCTTCCATTGGTCATATGGTTCAGGCTTAGAGAACATCAGAGGGTAATCATACCCTGACAATTTATAATAAAAACAAGAAATGCTGGAACCACTCAGCAGGTCTGGCAGCATCTGTGGAAAGAGAAGCAGAGTTAACGTTTCGGGTCAGTGACCCTTCATCGGAACAATTTATACTTTCTTTCTGTCATATTTTCCACAATAGCCCATGAGATTTTAGTTCTCTATGTAAAAAAAAAATCCAAGTTTCCAACTTCAGCTTTAGGCAGCCATCCTCTGCTACCATGTTAAACTCCAGAAAGCCAGAAAGAATAATGCTGGAGCCTATCTTTACTCAGTTTCACATTTATTGTACAGAGTAAAAGGATTACAAACATGTAGCTCCTCACTCAAACCCTCCACCAGTCTCAGTAAGTATCTGCTTAAAAGTGCTCAAGTAAAACTCCAATTAACACCCACCACCTGCATATAATCAAACAATTAATACACAGTTAACAGATTAACATGGGCATCAGGAACCCTACGTCGGGACCATTTCTAGGTCCCGAGCCCACGTATTACGACAGAGCAGCTGCCAGCTTAATTTTAAAGGAGGCAGCCACTTTGTAGGCCATCTCTGAGCTCGCCATCAATTAGGGATGGCAGGTGACACATGGAAATGGGAAGGCCAATTGCAGTGGACAAAGGGAGGGCCGTCCGGCAGCCCCATTGAGTAAGGTGTGTGCTGCTCAAGCAGATCAAGAGCAACAGGGCGCCACAAGGTGGAGGCGCTCACCTAATGGTCCAAACAGCATGCAAACAATAAGGGTCAGAACTATCAAGGGTATCAGTTTGCAGGGGAAACACTTCCAGATGAACGCATTTTTCTGCGGATGTGCTCATCTTTGTGCACACAATCTTTGTGCTCATTTATAAATGAATGTGTAAAATCATATGATGATGCTTTGACTTCCTGACACGAAGCCACCTCTGATGTGTTGCCTGGCGTCTGACACAGCAGGGGATCCATGTGATACTGGCAAACTTGCCTGCCTATCAGAAAATCGCCGGTATCTGAGGCCTTAATAGCCTTAATTGGGTTCCCTCCACAGACAGATGGGTTGCTGGCATTGGCCCGAGCCCACACTTGGGCAAAGTGGCCAGAGCCAGGGACTCCTAGGGAAGTCGCTTGATGCATTTTCCAACAATTTTTCCAGCTCCCCACCCACTCCTCACCTCCAACCCGCCTCCAAGTGGCCAGGAAAATTCTCCCAATATGTCCTAGAACCAACAAGGGAGGGAGGCCATATTATATTTAGTAATGAGCCAGATTTAGTTAACAGTCTAACAGTGTGAGAATATTTATCTAAAAGCAATCATAATATGATTGAGTTCAAAGGAAGAAATGTGAAACAGCTACTAAAGCTTTTAGCTTTAGATAAAGCTGACTTCAATGTGGTGAGACAGAGACTGTCCACAATAAACTGGGCAAATCTGTTAATGGATAAAATGTCAGAAGATAAGTGTGAGGTGTTCAGAAAAGAACTTAACATGATACACAATGCTAAAGGACAAGAGTTCTACTTATCAAACAACTAAAGATGGAGAGACAACATAAAACTAAAAGAAAAAGAATATAAATATGCAAAAAATAGCACAGATCTTGTCGAATAGGAAAGATACAAAGAGCAGCAAACAGTAACAAAGCAGATAGTAAGATCCACAAAAAGGGAGTATGAAAAGAAACAAAAATTTACAATTCCACTGGGAAAAAATGGATGGTCAGAAGCGATGATAAAATGGTAACGGTGATGTTGTCAATGAAAATAAGGAAATAGCAGACATGCTGAATAAATAAATAAAAACAAGAAATGCTGGAACCACTCAGCAGGTCTGGCAGCATCTGTGAAAAGAGAAGCAGAGTTAACGTTTCGGGTCAGTGACCCTTCTTCGGAAGGTCACTGACCCGAATCGTTAACTCTGCTTCTCTTTTCACAGATGCTGCCAGACGTGCTGAGTGGTTCCAGCATTTTTTGTTTTTATTTCAGATTTCCAGCATCCGCAGTATTTTGCTTTTATTATGCTGAATAAATACTTGGCATTAGTATTTACAGTAGAGGAAGAGGTTAGCTTGTTGGACATCCCAAGGAAATTATTATTGAATCAGGGATAGGGACTTAATAAAATTAATATAAGCGAGGTAACAGTAATGGAGGAATCAAAGGCATTAAAGAATGAAAAATCCCCAGGGCCAGATGGTTTCTATCCAGGATTTTGGAAGAGGTAAGTGAGAACATTGCAGATGCCCTGACTATAATCTTCCAAAGTTCTCCTGATTCAGGAAGCATTCCTTTGGCTTGGAAAATATTGCATGTCACTCCACTATTTAAGAAAGGTGACAAAGGAAAACGAGAAAATTATAGATTCGTTAGCCTAACATCTGTTGTTGGGAATTGCTAGAATCTATATTTAAAGATAGGGTGACTGAACTCCTTGAAGCCAGCATGAATTTGTAAAGGTTAGATCATGCCTGGTGAATCTGATTGAATTTTTTGAGGAGGTGACTAAAGTAGTGGACAGGGGAATGTCTATGGATGTTATTTATATGAACTTCCAAAGGAATTTGATAAAGTCCCTCAAGATACTGTCAGCTAAAGTTGAAGCCCATGAAATTGAAGGCAAATTATTGGCATGGTTCGGAAATTGGCTGAACGAAAAGAGACAGAGAGTAAAGATAATTGGCAGGATATGACTAATGGGCTGGAATTTTACGGTGGCTGGATGGGAGCTGGACTCCGACGTAACAGTCAGTGGCGAACCCGCTTCCGCCTAGCCTGGGGATCCGTCCCGTAAGGATCCCCAGGCTTTAATTGTCCCGACGTGGGACTTCCACCCACTTGAGGGAGGAGGTCCCACCTCATTGAGCTGCCGGCGCAGTGCCACCGGGAGTGGTGGCCACTGCTGGAACTGCAGCCCAGCCGGCGCCATGGATCGAGGAAGGAAGGTAAGTAGGGGCATGCCTCACCAGGGGGATCGGCCCTTCCTTGGTGAGGCTGGAATGGTCCTTTGGGGGTAGGGGGATTTCTTGGGACCCGGGGGTGGGTTGGGAGGCGGGGGTGGCCCTCAATAGGGCACCCTGTGCCCGACTGCCATGCCTCCTCCCCTGGGGCACAGAAAGGCCGGCAGCTATCGCTGGGCGGCCTTTCACATCCCCAGCACACCCGCTTGCCATAGGTAAAATACCCGTGGAGGTGGGCGAGGGCCCTTACGTGGCTGTTAAGTGGCCACTTAAGGGTCTTGATTGGCCACGGGCGTGCGGACCGTTTCCCACCACCCCCCACCCCCCGCCTGACCGCCGTAAACTTGTCCGGAGGTGGAATCGGGGTGGGTAGACCTCCCGGAGCCTGCCGCTCAATTTTACGCCGCACCCACGTCACCATCCGACCCACTGGGGCGGCATAAAATTCCAGCCAAGGTGTTCCACATGGATCTGTGTTGGGGCCTCAAATATTCACTGCATTCATTAAAGAATTAGATGATGGAATAGAAAGCCACATATCCAAATTTGTTTGCTGATACAAAGATAGGTGGCATTGTAAGCAGTGTAGATGGAAGCATAAAATTACAAACAGATATTGGCAGATTGATTGAATGGGAAGAACTGTCAAATGGATTTCAATGTAGGCAAAAGTAAGGTCATTCGTTTTGGATCCAAAAAGAATAGAATGGGGTACTTTCTAAATGGTGAAAGCTATAAGCAGTGGAGGTCCAAAGAGACTTGGGGGTCCAGGTATACAGATCATTAAAATGGCATAAATAGGTTCAGAAAATAATCAAAAAGACTAATGGAATGCTGGCCTTTATATTTAGAGGGACAGAACACAAGGGGTTAGAAGTCATGCTTCAGCAATACAAAGCACTGGTTAGAACACACCTTAGGAAGGATATATTGGCTTTGGAGTGCAGCGTAATTTTACCAGAATGATACCTGGACTTCAAGGGTGAAATCATAAAGAGAGATAACACAAATGAGTATCCCTGGAATTTAGAATGTTAAGGGGTGATTTGATTGAAGTTTTAAAGATATTAAGAGGAACAGATACACTAGATAGAGAGAAATGATGTTCACTGGCATAGTCAAAAGATTATAGCCAGACCTTTCAGGAGTGAAATTAGGAAACACTTCTGCACACACTGGGTGGTAGAAGTTTGGAACTCTCTTTCACAAATGGCAATTGATGCTAGATCAATTGTTAATTTTAAAACTGAGATTGAAAGATTTCTGTTAGTCACAGATATTAAGGGATGTGGAGCAAAGGCGGTTGTAGGGAATTAGGTTGCAGATCAGCCAATGATCTCATTGAATGGTGGAACAGGTTTGAGGGGCTTAATGGCCTACTCCTATTCCAATGTTCTTATTGTTACAACCAGGTGAGAAAGGTGTCTAGGGGTGTTCCTCAGGTTTCACCCAGACTTATTGTAACACGGTTTTAATTTTTAAACCACACCCTGTTTTGAGCTCCCCCTTGGTGAATCCTTGTTCACCACCTTCCAATTATAAGGCAAAGAAATGAGCATAAACAGGCTTTCTTAGGTTTAAAGAAGAAAAGTGAAATTTATTAAAGCCTAAACTCTAATTTGGTTAACGCCTACGGATACACACCACACCCCACGTTAGCATGCATTTGCGATACGCGTTTGCAAATAGAGACAGAAAAGAGCAGAAGAAAAAATAAAGTTGAGAGGCTTGAGGCAATATCAGAAGAGTTTCTTGTTACCGTGCTTCGAACTCACTGTAGTCCTTTTGTGGGTAGTTCTTGCTTGTAGGTAATTCTTGCTTTTCGTTGGGGCTCAGTATTCTTCTCAAACTTTGTTCACTATTGGAGACTTTTCTCTCTTGGAGTTCATGTGTCTTCAATGGGTCTTCAGTTCCATGAGAAAGAGATGGGAGCAGACAGGAGAGAGATGTTCTCAGTCCAGGAGCAAACAGCTTTCTGAGTTCAAATTCTCTGTGGCAAGTTCAAATTCAAAAAACTGCAACAGCCAGTTAGTCATGTGACTAAACTGGTCTGACCATGTCAGTTTGTGTATTCAGCCACCTTAGCAGTTAACCTGGAATGCTAGCCTCTCCACCTTCAATGTCTGGTAATCAAAAGTCCATTGTGGATGAAATTGGAGCAGGGAGTGGCCCCTTTGTCCTTTTCAAGTACTGTCTTACTATGCAAACGTCTTTCCAGTCAAGGGTATGGTGTTTTTTTAAAAACAAGTTCTTTCTTTACTCCAGGAGCAGTTTAAAAATCAATGTTCATGTGGCGAAATTAATGTCTCTCATTCTTGGCAGGTGGGGGCCTGCATGACATTATGTTCAATGTAGAACTGTTGGATTAGAAGCTAATCGATTTAGTAAAGAATTTACAGGCCAGTACACCTCAGCAGAACCATAACTTGAGAAGGAGAAGAGATCCAGATATATGAGCAATTCACATGCCTCAGCCATTTCACTTTGCAGCTGATGATATTAATGTCAGCGTGTCATTGTGTTAGCTCAATGCAGGTTAGTTTCTCTAAAAACTGCTTCTGTCTCAATCTGTTGGTGCCTGAGCTGACACCAGCACTGCCTGGAGAAAGAGAGAGAGAATGCAGAGAGAATGAACATGAGAAGAGAAATGAATATCATGGAATAGAGGGAGAGACAAATACCACCAAATTTTCCACCCTTCCAAATGGTTTGTCTGTTTTATTTAAGTGAAGCCACCAAATTCAATCAGGTCTGCTGCTAATGTGATCGGCCAGGCAGAGAAGATGCCACCACTCAACCTATCCACGCTCCATGCCATAATCAACTCCCCCACCACTCTCTTGCTCTTTTATAAGAAAGGTAACAGTCCATGTCTGAAGGCACAAAATATCATTTAGAAGCCACCAGTATTAAACATAAATAATTCCTTCTCACTGAAAGGACATGCATAATTTGCTGAGTGACAGTGTATGGTTTCTCACAGATATTCTCCCTTTGGCTCTTAGCAACAGCTAATGTCAACATTGCTGCAATATTAATGCACATTTGCAATGCTGTCAGCTTAATACAGGATAAATGAAGTGGATGAAAGCAACAAGTGAATGCATTTGCATGCTATTGTCCAAGTCACCAGGCTAGAATTAGAAATGTATTACCACACATCAAATTTACTGAGAGTGCATTGATAATCAAGCATTTAGAAGCCAAGTAGCTGGGATGGGGACATTCTTAAAATATTGCACAAAGGTCAATTGTAAGTCTAATTCTGCCTCAGTTAGGAATTTTCCTGGAATATGTGAGTCTATCCCAGTATACACGGTACAGAAGATTCACAAAAACGAAAAGAAAAGTGCAGAGGATGGAATTTGGAAACAAAAACACAAAATGCTAGAAACATTGACTAAGTCAATCAGCATCTGTGGAGGGAGAAAGACACGTTAACGTTTCAAGCATTGATCCTTCAGCAGAAGATTCAGATTCCTATCTCTTTAAAAGCAATAAAATTCCCCTTCCTTTTTTCAGTGGATCCCCACTTATTTGATCTGATACTATTACCAACAATTGCCACCTACCATCTCATTTTTAATATAAAGCGATACACCTCAATTGCATTTGATTGTAATGGAAACCTGAAAAACATGAACTTTATCCACTATTGAATTTCAATGGACCTATGCCAGTCATGCTAATAAAACAGGGCTCCAAGCTTGTTTCCTTTCTCTGTGATGTGGTGCTGCTACCAAAATGCAGTCACATTATTAAGATTCCCTTTTTTTTCAATTGTGGAAAAGATGAGAAAGCAGACTTGGCCATTTAGCTTACGCTCCGGCAGACACCTCCCTTCTGCCATCATCACAGTCTGTCTCTTGAATGGTCCTGGGGCTTGTAGGGAATATAGAGTCTGGGTACATGAGGCATTGAGAGTAATGGCACTGGGGCATTTAGATAGTGATGTTACAGTCAAGTGAGGAGGGGTTGAAGGGCTTCCCTCTTTTCTCTCTCCTTGCTAGACCACAACAGGTTTATTTCTTTCTTAAAGTGGATGTACTGGCCAGTTCAATAGGTGTTTAATTACTTGCTATGATCATCACCAGAACCAATCAGACAGGTTTTCTTGAGTTAACAAAGAAAGAGGTTAACTTTATTGCACCTAAACTGAACTAATAAAATAATAAACAATGCACCAACTTTCACTCTTGCACACACACTAGTGGTTTACACACACACACACACACACACACACACACACACACACACACACACACACACACACACACACACACACACACACACACACACACATAGGTTACAGAATGGGGAAAGGTAGATTGGTTGAGTTAGAGTCCATAAAAAAAGATATACAGTCTGTGGAGATTGGTGGTTCGGCTGGCTTCCAGTTGAATTCAGTGGTCCTGAGGCTTTTAGTTTGAAGAGGTGATGAATGGTTTAGTGAGTCTTGTTAAAATAGTGATGATTTCCTCCAAAGGCATTCTGATTGTAGATGGAATATGCAAAGATGGTCAGTCAACAATAGGATTTGAAAGCTTTCAAGTTTGAATGGAGAGAGAGAGTGAGGAACTCCCACTTAGGGTCTGCTCATGTCAGAGTCCAGTTGCTTCTCTTCTGCTTCAGAGAAAACAACAGCTTAAACCCACAGTGGCGCAGTGGTTAGCACCGCAGCCTCACAGCTCCAGGGACCCAGGTTCGATTCCGGGTACTGCCTATGTGGAGTTTGCAAGTTCTCCCTGTGTCTGTGTGGGTTTTCTCCGGGTGCTCCGGTTTCCTCCCACAAGCCAAAAGACTTGCAGGTTGATAGGTAAATTGGCCATTATAAATTGTCACTCGTATAGGTAGGTGGTAGGGAAATATAGGGACAGGTGGGGATGTTTGGTAGGAATATGGGATTAGTGTAAATGGGTGGTTGATGTTCGGCACAGACTCGGTGGGCCGAAGGGCCTGTTTCAGTGCTGTATCTCTAATCTAATCTAATCTAATCTAGATGGGGAGGGGCTTGTCACATGACAGTCACTCAGTCATTCAAACATAGCAGTTAGCAGTATTTCTCTGCTTGCTGAGAGAACAGGTAGTTCCTTTAAGCTTTCTGGGTTTTGGTTCTTGCTGGGATATTAGCAGACGTTTCATCTCTCTCCCCATAGTCCTTTGCAATGTAGGATACAGTGTTGAAAACTAGGTGATCATCTTAAGCTGAAAGGATGACTTTGCTGGCAGCTTGTCTTTTTAAAAATGTGATTTTTAAATTTCTTCAAAAAAAAGACTCAGACCTCCAGTTGGTGGACCAAAGAAAATTATCATTCAACAAAACACCTTGGTGTAACAGTAAGCAGAGTGATGGAGCATGAAGGTTCCCTCCATGCTTTTAGTACAGCTATATTTTTGTTTCCCAGTCTGTATTGCCCACAAGGTAACACAGCCACCACATACAGCATGCAAATTGCGTTGACACCACACAATCACTATAAGCATTGATGACTGTATTCTGTTTCATCAATTGTGCAATATAATGCAGTTTTACCTCAATTCATTTATACTTGAATTTTGTGCTCAGGTGCTGGGCGCGAGAAGGATATTTTTTGAATCTTGTATATATATTGTTCTTCATACTTTATTTATTTATTTCTCGTTGTCATAACCACATTTCTTCAAAGCTATTATATAGTTGGATTTAGTGGAACAGACACTTATCAGATCCGGGGCCATATATCCATTTTCTACAAAGAAATAATTTCTGGATTGTATTATCTTCTAATAATAAAAATGTAATTTCAAAAGCATAGTGATCAGCTTCCATTCTCACCGGCACAGCAGTTTGCAGATTATTAATGTCATTGCAGTCTTTAATTACAGGATCTTGATGGACAAAACATGTCTGAGGATACTCAGACCTAACTACAGCTCTCATTAATTTCTCTGGCAGTTAGCAACATGGGATGACATTTCCAAGATGTTTGGAGGAAGTGGGATGGTACTTGATCAGGTACTGGCAGGGTGGACAGTACCTTTAGTATTGACCTGTTCTTTTTGTCTTCCACCAGATGCCTGGGCTATTGACGTTTGCTCAACCTTGCTGTTTTTTCAAGCTTCCTTTTTTTTTATCAATCCCCCTTTAGCAATTCACATGCTTCCCCAGTCTTATATAGGTCTTCCATTTCTCTCATTATGCCCCCTTTTGCTAAAATTCATTTTTGCCATCTAACCATTTCCTATTCTCCAAACAAGCACGTCACAGGTCATTTTATTTCTTTTCCTGTGTGTGGGTTTTTTCCCCTTGCCCTTGTTATGTTCCTTTTTAAATGTTGTTCATCTTGTAGCAGATAATTGAAGGCCAGTTGATCAGCCACAAGCTGAAGAGGGCCCTGGTTCTCAAGTAAGGGCATGTCCCTTAATTTCACCATTAAGAGGAAGGGTCCTCTAAGAAGGCCCCTATAAGAATGTCACCTTTACAAGGTAATTGCAACTGGAATGGGGAGATACTTTCTCCAGTCAACTCAGCATCAGACTGAGATTCAAGAGGAAGAGGAAAAAGCCTGATAAACAGAGTTGGACACTGAGTTTGTGGAGGTGATCTTTAAAAACCAAAGCCTCCAGTTCACCCGTGAAACCACAAGCCAACTCATTTTGAAGAGCCTGCAGCTCTTAATGTGAAGCTGCAAGGACTGAAGGCAAATTCAGCACAACACAGGAACAAATTGGTCGATCACAACGAGAATCCTTGTAATAATAAGACCTTACAGAAGAAACTGGCTTCTGTGCAGGGGGTCTATCAAAGGGCTGAAAAAAGAGAGGAAATGGTTCATTCACTCAAAGCCTAGTGTTTTTTTCAACTGAACTAGAGTTGCTTATTAAACTGATTCAGGCTTTGGAAGAAAATCAGATGGTCGTTGAAGACCTAGCAAGAAAGAGGAATAAGCGAGTACAGAAGGTTTTTTAAAATTCATTTGGGGGATGTGGGCATCACTGGCTAGGCGAGCATTTATTGTCCATCCCTAATTGCCCTTGAGAAGGTGGTGATGAGCTGCCTTCTTGAAACATTGCAGTCCTTAGGGTGTAGGTAGACCAACAGTGCTGTTAGGAAGGGAGTTCCAGGATTTTGACCCAGCATGAGTGAAGGAACGGTGATATATTTCCAAGTCAGGATGGTGTGTGGCTTGGAGGGAAACTTGCACGTGGTGGTGTACCCATGCATCTGCTGCCCTTGTCCTTCTAGCTGGTAGAGTTCACGGGTTTGGTAGTGCTATCAATGGAGCCTTGGTGAGTTACTGCAGTGCATCTTGTAGATGGTACACACTGCACCCACTGTGCATCAGTGGTTGAGGGAGTGAATATTGAAGGCGGTAGATGGAGTGACAATCAAGTGGGCTGCTTTGTCCTGGGAAGTGTCAAGCTTCAAATAGGTTTTTCCCTCTTGTTGGTTCCCTCACCACCTGCCACAGACCCAGTCTAGCAGTTATTTCCTATAGGACTCAGCCAGCTCAGTCAGTAGTGGTGCTACCGAGCCACTCTTGGTGATGAACATTGAAGTTCTCCACCCAGAGTATAGTTTGTCCCCTCGCCACCCTCAGTGTGTCTTTCAAATGGTGTTCAACATAGAGAAGCACTGATTCATCAGCTGAGGAGGGGCAGCATGTAATAATCAGCAGGAGGTTTCCTTGCCCATGTTTGACCTGATGCCATGAGACTTCATGGGCTCAGGAGTCAATGTTGAGGACTCCCAAGGCAACTCCCTGCTGCCACCTCTGGTGAGTCTGTCCTGCCGGTGGGACAGGACAGACCCAGGGATGGTGATGGTGGTGTCTGGGACACTGTCTGCAAGGTACTAGTATAAAAATCGAGGCACCAGTTGGCAGAAGACTCACAAATCATAGAGTGAGCAGCAAGCTGTTCTTTAACTCTGCTTGATGTTGGAGACACTCAATGAATCTCTGAGGGCTAAAAAGAATGCTCAGTTTCAAAAGAGAGATGGAAGCTGAAAGAGAAAGCAAGTTGCAGCAAGTGATTGTACTCAAAAGAAAAGTAGGAAGGGATTTGCAATCAAAGCATTGTGTTTCCATGGAGTTCAACACAATGAAGGCTAAGGCAAAAGCTGCTTTCAGGAATTTGAGCCAAGTGCTCTGTAATAATCCTCTGCTCCTGCTTCCAGACTTTACCAAAAATACCTCAGAGATGGGTTTGGGAGCTGTACTCTCTCAAATAGTTGAGGGAGAGGAAAATCCTGTGCTCAACTTGAGCAGAAAAACGTTGCCAAGGGAGCAATGGTATGCAGTGGTAAAGAGTGCACATCAATTAAATGGGTTGTAGAAAGCCTAAAGGACTATCTACTTGGATGCCAGGTTCCTGGTAACCAATCATGTATCACTCAAATGGGTGTGGTCTCATAAAGGAAAAAATACCCTTGTTACCTGATAGTTTTTGTCACTTTAGCCCTATTATTTTGATGTGGTACACCAGGTAGGAATGGCACATGGGAACGCCAATACCCTCTCTGGCACATACAGCATCGTGGCACAGGCCGCTAGAGCCAGTGGCTTTATGCTAGGGGGAGAATGTGTAGCAGGCTGATGAGAGCTTTGATCCCAAGTAAGGGTATAGCCCTTTACGAACTCTCATCTTTAAGAGTAAGGGTATGACCTCTTTAAGAATCTCACCTTTAAAAGGTAACAGTAACTAGAGTAAGGGTGCATATAAGGATGAGGTTCAAGAGAAGGAAACAGCTGGGAGTTGGAGAGATTTCTAGGACTACTCTTTGTAGGAAAAAGGACTGTAATATCTTCAAGTCCTGTGGATGAATCTAAGGACCGAAACATGACTGGTTTCTCCACAAATGCAGCCTGACCTGCAGAGTTCTTTCCAGTTCTTTCTGCTTTTGTTTTCAAACACGTAGCTCAGGCCTGATTTGAGGGTCTCCTCAGTCCAGCAGATCAGACTATCAACCAATCACTGTTTTACAATTACCATAGCTAGTGAGAGTTATTTGGTACTGTTTGAAAGCAGGCAATAAGTTGTGAAGAAGAGAGGACCAGAAACACGTGCTTGTGGGTCAACTGTTAACAATGGAACTAATCCTGCTGCTCTGGAGAACTAGACACGGATAGAAGGCCTGACCAGCTGCACAGCAATTTGACTACTCTCAGTTCAATGACATGTAACAAACTTTGCCTAATTCAAATATTCAAAGGGCTCTATTACGAAGCAATAGATTATAATGCACTGACAGACCTGCAAAACATTTGGGTGATTTTAGTATCTTTATTGCAACAGTACTTGTTTAATTAAGGTGGTGGGGTGGGGGAAGGTGGAATTTTATGCTGGTGGGGGGAACCTTGACGTTGGGAGAAACCAAAGCCGAGATCCCCATGTTGCCTCTTTTCTGGAAGCCTGCTGAATTTAGTGCCAATCAGGCACTTAAGTGGACAGTGGGGGGCCTTCCATAGGACTTAGGAGGACCCTGTTGCCGGAAGTCCAGCCTTTGGAGAGCTGCTGGCCAATCAGAGGCCAGCGGGATAAGCGCCACCGTGGAGGCAGTGGCAGCTGCTGGAGGTGACCATCCTGGGGGCCGAGGTGCGTTGCTGAAGCCAGACTTCAGGTAGGTCAGGGCGAGAGGGGTTGTGCAGGGTGGGGGTCGCGAGGAGTGAGGGGTGGGGGGGGTCGGCAGCAAAGGCGGGGAGGGGTGGGGGTTGTGGACCACAATGCGCTCCCCCTTCCCGATGCCAGGTCCCTCGTTCAGGGACACCTACCCTGGTCCCACTCCTGGAGCTGGGAAGCAGCCCGCATGGTTTCTCCTGTTGTGCCTCCTGTGAGGATAATTGTGGCTGCGGCAGGAAAAGGTCCTTAATTGGTGGTCAATTGCTCAGTTAACGGCCTCAATCGGCAGCAGGGCAGGAAGGCTTTTCACAGGCCTTCCCACCCTGGACTAAATTTCGATGGACGTGAGATCGTGGCAGTAGCCGTGCCCCTCCACCCCCCATCATCCCACCCAATTTTAATGCTCTCCCCACCTCCAAACCCGCCGCAGGGGAGAGCGTAAAATTTGACCCCAGATTTCGGGTTATTCTTTCATGAAAGACTTTAACAGAATCAAAACCTCTCACTCTGGAAAAAGCTACACAAAGCTGTCTATCTGTAAAAACAAGCACAGGAATATAAATATAAATTTTGTCAAGGGTTTGACTTGTTTATAGTCAAAGAATATGAAAGTCTAATTGGAAACTGTTTTCTCTTGAGTTGAAAAGGCAAGTTTCCATCTGATGGGCTCAATATTATTTGAGGAATAAACAGTCTATTTCCTTGACATCTGCCTGTTATAATTTCAACATCTATCATCAAAGAAAACAGCTTCCTAACTACCAAAATAAAAGCAAAATACTGTGGATGCTGGAAGTCTGAAATAAAAACAGAAAATGCTGGAAATTTTCAGCAGGTCTGGCAGCATCTGTGGAGAGAGAAACAGAGTTAACATTTCAGGTCTGTTCTGATGAAGGGTCACTGACCTGAAACGTTAACTCTGCTTCTCTCTCCACAGATGCTGCCAGATCTGATGAGTATTTCCAACATTTTTTGTTTTTATTCCCAGCTACCAATCTTGGTCCATGACAAAGTCCTTGTTTAGCATTCAAGTTTCACAGCAACATTATAACTGCTTCTTCCTTGAGTCTAAATTTGTGCGGTGGCATGCCCATTGGAGTTAGACTATGGGCTGGATTTTGTTCTCCCCCAATGTCAGGCTCCGTGGCGGGTGGGTGGCCAGAAGATCGGAGTGGCTGCGGCCCATCACGGAACCTGATGCTGGGATTGCAGTCCCGATCTTTCTGGTGGCAGGCCCTCCGCCATTCTGCGATGGGACCCGGCTTTACATATTTAAGTTAGCTCTTTGCATTCATTAAAATGAAAAGTGGAGCGATCTTACCTGCAGTTCCAGATCTTCAGCGCATTGTGCGGCACTCACGTGCCTTCACTTTCCCGTCTAGGGAAAGCTGGTGCCGCCGAGGTGGGGAAAGGGGGATCTCTGCCTTTGTAGTGTAGTTGCCGGGGGACGGGGGAGGGATCTCTGCCATTCAGTAAGACCCTGACTGAACTTTTATATCAACTCCACTTTCCCTCCCTGTCCCATATCCCCCAATTGAGTACCTTCCCCTGTGGTGTTGCCGTAAGTACAGATCCACTTTGTGACACGAGTGACGGAACCACTGTACCTGAGAGAATACCTAAAGCAAAGGCAAAACTTGTAATAGAGACATTCAAGCTCTGAATACAGAAAAAAAGGACTGTTCTGTAGTACCAAGTAAATAAATTATTAGCATTATGGGGAAAGATTAGAAAAATGTGGTTTTGCAACCTTGAAAGGAAGTGGCTTCTAGTTGACCTTATCATCTTAGATGATCTTAGTGCAGTTGGGGAGGGCAGGGGTCAACTCTGCACTTAGTGCAATTGTAGGGGGAGTGGTCAACACAGCATTGATAGTGTAGTTGGGAGAGACGGGGCAAACATGCATTTTTGGTGTAGTTGGAGGTGGGAACGGGGGAAACTCTGCAGTTTCTCCACAGGGCAGGCAGCCCTTTAAAAATTGTGTCAGCACCTGCGCAGAAACAGTAGACGCCATTTACGGCATTGCCGAGGCCGCCCCCACCACGTGGTTGGGGGTGGCGGCCGCCCTACATACGATAATGAGCCGCCGAGCTCAAGATCGCAGCGGCATGGCATGGCCTGTGTGTGCTGGCCGCCATTTCTTTTACGGGCGGGACCACAAGATTCAGCCATGTGTAGAAACTCTGGAGAGTATAGATTGTTATTATCTCCTTTGCATATAGAATCAATGCTGATGTATTCTTTTAATTCACCTGACAGCTTTTCTAAAACCTTTTCATTCAAATCTAGTGAATGTTCATTTTTAGCACAAAGAATAGCTTTCAAATTATAAAGTTGTATCAAATAATTGTCCCTGCTATTTTGCCACAATTCCATCATCTCATCCACCCCTCTCAAGCCATCCCCTCCCTCCCATGGCATCCCTCTCATTCCAAACGCATCCCATTCCTTCCATGCCATCCTCATCCCACTCTTGCCATCCCCATTCCGCCCATCAATCCTATCCCATCCCTCACAGAAACAATATCTCCTGCCAGGGTAGCTTTGTTGTTGGGCTCCCCTTACGATTTGCTGCTTTTGTTCTCCACCAGGACCCCATCCCCACAAACCCCGCCGCTGCTGTCACCAACTGTTGGTAGCCGCACCTGTGTCATGCTCTCCAGTCCTCTGTTGCCCCATGTGCCTCCACCGCGCCAGGTACCACAAACCAAATAAACCCACCAACAAATGCACCCCTTAAACTGACAAATCAAAACAGTCCAGATGGACAGAAACTGAGTATTATTATTGTAGATTACTCTGAAAAACAAAACAGTCCAAAATAACACACGACAGGCTTTCAAATTGCTACAGCTAAACATTGGTACTTACCCCGTTTTTTGGGTGAGGGAGTCACGATTCGCGATTTGTCTACATCTGTTCCATTGGAGGTGGGCAGCACATACATTTGGTGCTGCCAGCTCATTACCATGAATGTAACGCAGGGCCGAACAGCCTTGTGCTGAGAGCCTTATGTTCTTAAAGGCAGTCTGTCCCTCTTAAAGGGAATCTCCACTGTATTATATTGCTGCAACTTAAAACATGGAAAATGGAACACCAGGCCAGACAGAGGGTTCCAGGGTGACTGATGTGACACTGGAGGCATTAGTGGTGGAGGTGGGCAGGAGGAGAGACACCATGGTTCTGTGGGGGGTCAGGAAACCCTAAAGGAAGACCCTCAGAAGGGAGTGGGAGCAGGGAGGTCAATTCCAAGCATCTGGATCTGAGGACCTGGCAGCAGCAGCACACGAAGTCTAATGACCTCACGCAAGTGGTCATCTTCTCATGACATCGCCTCCCCATCAAACCACCAATCTCCCACACGGCTCAATGCAACATTCCTCCATCAGTCACTCAGCAGCACTCCCTGGGACTCAGGATTCATGCCTAACATCCAGATACTCCATTTCATTCTCACATACCTACCATTACTACTAGCGTGACAGCCACCACTCACTCCAGAGATTTGACTATGATGGGCATATCACCCAAACACAATCACTGATATTCTGCCCTTTCTCTTGCATAGAAACATAGAAAATAGCAGAAGTAGGCCATTTGGCCCTTCGAGCCTGCTCCACCATTCATTATGATCATGGCTGATCATCCAACTCAGTAACCTGTTCCTGCTTTCGCCCCATACCCTTTGATCCCTTTAGACCCAAGAGCTATATCTAACTCCTTCTTGAAAACATTCAATGTTTTGGCCACAACTGCTTTCTGTGGTAGCAAATTCCACAGGCTCACCACTCTCTGGGTGAAGAAATTTCTCTTGATCTTAGTCCTGAAAGATTTACCCCGTATCCTTAGATTATGACCCAATGGTTCTGGACTCCCCCACCATCGGGAACATCCTTCCTGCATCTATCCTGTCAAGTCTTGTTAGAATCTTATAGGTTTCTATGAGATCCCCCCTCACTTTTCTGAACTCCAGCGAATATAATCCTAACTGACTCAATCTCTCCTCATATGTCAGTCCCACCATCCCAGGAATCAGTCTGGTAAACCTTCGCTGCACTCCCTCTATAGCAAGAACATCCTTCCTCAGATAAGGAGACCAAAACTGCACACAATATTCCAGGTGTGGCCTCGCCAAGGCCCTGTATAATTGCAGCAAGACATCCCTGCTCCTGTACTCGAATCCACTCACTATGAAGGCCAACACATCACTTGCCTTATTTACCGCCTGTTGGACCTGCATGCTTAACCTTCAGCGACTGGTGTTCGAGAACACCCAGGTCTTGCTGCATATTCCCCTCTCTCAGTTTATAGCCATTCAGACAATAATATGCCTTCCTGTTTTTGCTACCAAAGTGGACATTATACTGCATCTGCCATGCATTTGCCCACTCACTCAACTCGTCCAACTCACGCTGAAGCTTCTCTGCATCCTCCTCACAACTCACCCTCCCACCCAGTTTTGTGTCATCTGAAAATTTGGAAATATTACATTTAGTTCCCTCATCTAAATCATTAATATGTATTGTGAATAGCTGGGGTCCTAGCACCGATCCCTGCGGTACCCCACTAGTCACTGCCTGCCATTCGGAAAAAGACACATTTATCCCTACTCGTTGTTTCTTGTCCGCCAACCAATTTTCTATCCATTGCAATACACTACCCCCAATCCCATGCGCTTTAATTTTACATACTAATCCCTTATGTGGAACTTTGTCGAAAGCCTTCTGAAAGTCCAAATAAACCACATCCACTGGCTCCACCTCATCAAATCTACTAGTTACATCCTCGAAGAATTCTAGTAGATTTGTCAAGCATTATTTCCCTTTCGTAAATCCATGCTGACTCTGTCCGATTCTACCACTGTTCTCCAAGTGCTCTGCTATAAAATCTTTGATAATGGACTCTAGAATTTTCCCCACTAGCGACGTCAGACTGACTGGTCTATAATTCCCTGCTTTCTCTCTACCTCCCTTTTTAAATAGTAGGGTTACATTAGCTGCCCTCCAATCTGTAGGAACTGTTCCAGAGTCTATAAAATCTTGGAAGATGACCACCAATGCATTCACTATTTCTAGCGCCACTTCCTTAAGTACTCTGGGATGCATACCATCAGACCCTGGGGATTTATCGGCCTTCAATCCCATCAATTTCCCCAACACCATTTCTCTACTAATACTGATTTCCTTCAGTTTCTCCCTCTCACTAAACCCTGTGTTCCCCAACATTTCTGGTATGATGTTTGTGTCCTCCTTTGTGAAGACAGAACCATAGTATGCATTCAGTTGGTCAGCCATTTCTTTATTCCCCAGAATAAATTCCACTGTTTCTGACTGTAAGGGACCTACATTTGTCTTCACCAATCTTTTTCTCTTCACATACCTATAGAAACTTTTTACAGTCAGTTTTTATGTTCCCCGCAAGATTGCTCTCGTACTCTATTTTCCCCTTCTTAATCAATCCCTTGGTCCTCCTTTGCTGACTTCTAAACTGCTCCCAATCCTCAGGTCTGTTGTTTTTTCTGGCAAATTTGTATGTCTCTTCCTTGGATCTAATGCTATCTCTAATTTTCCTTGTAAACCATGGTTTGGCTACCTTTCCTGTTTTACTTATGTACCAGCCAGGGATAAACAATTCTTGCAGTTCATTCATGCGCTCTTTAAATGTTTGCCATTGCCTATCCACCATCATCCCTTTAAGTAACGTTTCCCAATCCGTCATGGCCAACTCGCACCTCATACCTTCGTAGTTTCCTTTACTAAAATTCAGGACCCTTGTCTCAGAATCAACAACGTCACTCTCCATCTTGATGAAGAATTCTATCATATTATGGTCGCTCATCCTCAAGGGGTCTCGCACCACTAGATTGTCAATTATTCCTCACTCATTACACAATACCCAGTCTAGGATGGCCTGTTCTCCAGTTGGTTCCTCAACGTATTGGTCCAGAAAACCATCCCGTATACACTCCAAGAATTCTTCCTCTACAGTATTGTGACTAATTTGATTTTCCCAATCTATATGCAGACTAAAGTCACCCATAATTCCAGATGTTCCTTTATCACATGCATCTCTAATTTCCTGTTTAATGTCATTTCCAACATCACCACTACAGTTTGGGGGTCTATGTACAACCCCCACTAATGTTTTTTGCCCCTTAGTGTTTCTCAGCTCTACCTATACAGATTCCACATCTTCAGAGCTAATATCTTTCCTCACTATTGCGTTAATTTCCTCTTTAACCAGCAATGTAACTTCACCGCCTTTTGCTTTTTGTCTGTCCTTCCTAAATACTGAATATCCCTGGATGTTCATTTCCCATCCCTGGTCACCTTGCAGCCGTGTCTCCGTAATCCTGACTGTATCATACCCATTTACATCTATTTGCGCGATTAATTCATCCACGTTATTGCGAATGCTCCATGCATTAAGGCACAAAGCCTTAAGGCTTGTCTTTTTAACCTTACTTGTCCTCTTCCCAATAGTTTTCACTGGGTCCCTGTTTGATTCTGGCCCTTGATTTCTCTGTCTATCACTTTTCTTAATCCCCTTACTGTCTGTTGTTCTTGTCTTTGATCCCCCCTCCTCTGACTCCTTGCAAAGGTTCCCATCCCCCTGCCATTTTAGTTTAAACCCTCCCCAACCACTCTAGCAAATACTCCCCCTCGGACATCAGTCCCAGTCCTGCCCAAGTGTAACACGTCCAGTTTGTACTGGTCCCACCTCCCCCAGAACCGGTCCCAGCGCCCCAGGAATTTAAAACCCTCCCCCTCACACCATCTCTTCATCTGATATATCCTGCTATTTCTACTCTGACTAGCACGTGGCACTGGTAGTAATCCTGAGGTCACTACCTTTGAGGTCCTACTTTTCAACTTATTTCCCAGCTCCCTATATTCTGCTTTTAGGACCTCATCCTTTCTTTTACCTATGTTGTTTGTACCAATGTGTACCACGACCACTGGCTGTTCATCCTCCCCCTTTAGAATGTCCTGTAACCGCTCTGAGACATCCTTGACCCTAGCACCAGGGAGGCAACATACCATCCTGGAGTCTCTTTCGCGGCCACAGAAACGCCTATCTATTTCCCCTTACAATTGAATTCCCTCTAACTATTGCATTCCCAAACTTTTTACTCCTCCCCTGTGCAGCAGAGCCAACCGTGGTGCAATGAATTGGGCTGTTGCTGCTTTCCCCTGAAAGGCCATTCCCTCCCAACAGTATCCAAACCAGTATATCTGTTTTGCAGGGGAATAGCCACAGGAGATTCCTGCACTGCCTGCCTAGTCCTCTTGCTCTGCCTGGTGGTCACCCATTCCCCTCCTGCCTGTGGGGTCTGAGCCTGCAGTGTGACCACTTCTCTGAACGTGCTATCCAGGATACTCTGTACCTTGTGGATGCTCCACAGTGTCCACAGCTGCCGCTCCAGCTCCGAAACCCGGGCTTCCAGGAGCTGTAGCTGGACACACTTCCTGCACACATGCAGGTCCCGGGCACTGGAATTGTTCCCGGCTTCCGACATGGAGCACGAGGAGCACACCACGGCTTTGAGCTCTCCTGCCTTGACTTAACCCTTTAAATTAAATTAAACCTTCTGGAAGATTTTAATGTCCAATAATATCAGTTACTCTAGGGCCCTTCTTCCCTGGGCCTCATTACTACAGAACTCCCTAAAAAAAACTTTACTTACTATATTTGAAATAAACTTTAAACTTTTCTTACCTGAGATACTTACCCAGCAATTTAGAGCTAGTCCCTAACAGCAGTGACTCACCAACCAATCACCTTGCAGCTCTCCTCTGACATCACTGTTGGCTTTTTTTTTCGAAACTCTGGCGCGCTTGAAGAGCTCCTCTCCGCTCCGCTCCCGGAAGGTAAGAGACTGGGCCTTGATCCTCGGGCTCGATTGAGAGGCTCCGCTCTCGGTGTTCTCCCCACAGGTCCACTCCGCTCCTCTCCTCTCCAAGAAGGTAAGAAGAAGGTGGCACACAAAAGGGAGCAGAGCAGAACTGGGGCCAAGGACACCTGCATCTCCTGAGCCCTACATAGGAGACGGCTCTCAGCATCATGTAGCCAGCTACAACAGAATCCATGGCATCCGGAATAGCTGAGAACATTGAGGATAATGGTATGATCCTGCCTTATGTCCCTCCTCAACTTCCAGCTCACCCTCATCCTGCTTTCTGGCAAAATGAGTAGGTTGCTGATGGAGTGACCATGGACCTCTTTGCTTCCCATCCCACCCCCTTACCTCCCACTAACCTTCCCCTTCAGAGTTCCTGTTTTCAGACACCCAAGAACCTGGGTGCATTGGCATTGCAGTTACAGCAGCCTCAGGAGGAAGAGAGAGAGAAACAGCACAGCATTGATGAAGTGGCCCCGTCCCTTGATCTGACACAGTCAGCAGCTCAGCCACTGGCACTGCACATACCTTGGAGGCTACTACAGAATTGAGATCAACTCATGGTGAGTCACTGGGCATGGGTGGGTTGCAGCCAAGCCAGAGGTAAAGGATGATTTGTTTGCCAGCTAACCACACAGCAAAGTCACAGTCTATGATAAAAGCAAAATATTGCAGATACTGGAAATCTGAAATAAAACCAGTCTAATTCTGCCGCAGAGGACTCAGAAGAGGACCTTGATCGGGTGACATACAGGAAAGTGCTGATAGGCATGCACACTGAGATGCTAGGTGCATTAGCATCCTGCAGACAGTCTCCTATCACTGTCAAGGAGCATGGAGTAATCCGGCTCTAAGTTGGCAAATAATGGCACTGAGTTTGCCCTCTCCACAGCCTCCGATCCATCTCCCTGTCTTGCTGCAGACCCAGAGGCACTGCAGCTGCATGCCCTATACCTGTTGGAGCCTTTGTGTGGACAGGTCACTTACTCCTCTGCTATCCCTGTGAAGATGCAGCAAAAATCTCTGAAAAATCCCGGAAAAGAACTCCAGGAAATGTCAGAATACTTCCGCAGACACTTTGTAATAGCAGACATTCTTCAACATAAACTTACCCACCAAGTTGGATGCCTGTTCTTTAAATAATGCTAGTGCAGTGCCCCTCTTGCAGCTCTACATTTCACCTTTGCAGAGTGATGCACAAATTTGTTGCCTGGACCTGCATGGACCAAACTAAGAGGTGTGATGTCACATCACTTGCCTCCAGTGCATGCAGGGGACACCCATGTGGGAAGCAGCTAATGGCGCAGTGCACACCTCCAAGAGGGTGCAAGGCTCAAGTAGTGCCACTGGAGATGAAATTTGTGCCCTACAACTCATAATTCTAAAAGCCCATTCACAATGGAGACTTTACAATCTCTAAATTTGTTGCTGACCTTTCTCAGAATAACTGCACACCCCATCAGTGTATTTATTCCTGTTGACTTCAGAGTGGCAATGCTGTAATATCGCTACAGAAACCTGTGGGTCATCTCATAATCTTCATGGGTGTGACTGTGATCCTGGTTGAAGTCTGTTAGCACATATACTGATGTTAGGAAGTGACAATGCTTTAATGATGACTGACATCTTACAAGACAAGGAGTGTCATAGATGCTATTCATTTTCCTCAATCTCTAGATTCATCAGATAGAAGAAATCCCCTTGAAGAGACATTTCGCTTGTCACATTGAAACCCAGTTCAGGTGCTTTGAAGGATGTTATTTCCTTTCTTTTACATACAAGTCCCAAAACTGCAGTACATTAAAATCAATGGCCAAAAAACCAGAGGTGCTGCTAATCAGATGCACTGACCCCCACATCTGATTCTCCAATCTTTGTTCCTATTGAATGAACCTGTACATCAGAGGGTAGTCAGGCAATTTTTGACTGTAGTGCCTTATTTCCCTATTTATCTGTTTCTAGCTTGCTGTTGTAGGAGCAGCAGATCAACAACCTTCCTGTTTCAAATTCTTTGGATATCTAGAGCTCCTTATCAGCCAGCAGATTTCCAATCCATCATTCACTAAGTTATCAGGTACAATAACAGGAGGGAGTTATAGGCAGCTGGAAATCTTTCTGATAACCCAGTTCTGGTAACCTTGTCCCAGTAAGCTGTCCTTGACCATGTTTCCCAATATCCCTATCGCACACAGTTTGGGCCCACAATGTTATAGGCTGAATCTCATCTCACTGCACCTTATATAATGATTGTATCCCTGCAAAATGCATGATTGTGATTTTATGCTGCAGGCTACCTCATTGTGTTTAAAACTGAGGTTGAATTTGTGCCTTATTATTCTGTAAAATAGGCATTTTATTTTAAGTGGAGGATTACAGACTGAAACGTTAACTCTGTTTCTCTCTCCATGTATGCTGCCAGACCTGCTGAGTATTTCAAGCATTTTCTGTTTGCATTTCAGATTTCAGTCTTCTGCAGTATTTTGCTTTTGCATTTTATTTTTAACTTTTGTTTGTATTTATTTTTATAAACGATTAATTTTCGGATGGTTTGGTGGCCTGAATGGTCACTCCATTAACGTTCCTACCACTGATTCTGATCTAATTGATCTACAGCTCCCTAGAAATAAAAACAGAAAGTGCTGGAAATACTCAGCAGGTCTGGCAGCATCTGTGGAGAGAGAAACACAGGGCTGGATTTTACAGCCCCTCAGACTTTGGGGGTCATGGCAGGGGCGGAGGGGGGGGGGGTTGCGGGTGTTGCTGGAAAATTGCCTCTGGCAGAGGCCTGTCATGGACCTCAATGCCGGGAAGACCCGGCCGGAAGTTGCCAGCAGAGGCAAGGCCTCGTGGTAACTCCCCCCCCTACAACACCCCACCACGACTCGGCGACGGGACCAAAATTTAAATATGTTAATATAGTAAAATAAATTAATTAATTACTTATCTGCTCCCGCCGTCGGTTCTGGTACCATATTGGCGCCAGTGGCCGGCACTCCAGCGCCTTCAGATTTCTGTCCAGTGATCTAAGGTGGAACACTGATGGGGAGGGGCAAGCAGGTAAGTTTCTCAGTGCGGTGGGGGGAATGGGGTAAAACTAATTTCATTGGTCTAGGGGATGGTGGGAAGAGGTAAAGTTTAAAGCTGATGAACTTTGGGGGGAAGGTCGGAAGCACAAGGTAAGTGTTTTGGATGGTGGGGGGAAGAGGGCAGGTTATTATTTCCATGGCTACTGGGGAGATTGGGAAAGGGTCAGGATACATTTATTTCACTTTTTAAAAGCATTGTAACTTTCAGATTTTACATTATAATGTAGGGCTCACAGCCCTTTAAAAACGGTGTCAACGCCTGCACAGTGGCGCCTGACACCGTTGCCGGGGGCGGACTGCCTGCCCCCTCCACATCATCAGTGGGGTTGTCCGCACCAGCCATTTAAATGAGCCGCCATGCTGAATATCACGGCGAGCTTATAAAATCCAGCCCATAGTTAACATTTCAGGTCTGTAACCTTTCATTTAAATAAAATGCAATGTTACAGAATAATAAGGTATAAATTCAATCTTAGTTTTAAATGCAGTGAGGTAGACTGCAGTATAAATCCACAATCAAACATTCTGCAGGGATTCAAGTTTTGAAATTAACTGTGTTTCTCTCTCCACAGATGCTGCCAAACCTGCTGAGTATTTCCAGCACTTTCTGTTTTTATTTCACATTTCCTGCAGCCGCAGTATTTTGCTTTTATTATAGTTCCCTCGACTTGTTCTATCTCCCTTTTTAAATATAAGAATCACATTAGCTGTCCACATGTCCTCTAGCACTATTCTCTTTTCTACTGAATGTTTATATCTGTATGTTCGTGTTTCTGCTATCTATCTCTTCCCTAACTTCTTTTAGTGTGCGCAGATGAAATCCATCCAGACCAGGGGCTTTATCTGTTCTAAGTTTGATTTGTTTATCAATTATCCAATCCCTTTCTATCTTAATTTTTTTTCTATCTTCTTCTAATATCATGTCCACCATGTTAGTCTCCTTGGTATATACCAAAGCAAAGTAATTATTTAACATTTCTGCCATTTTGCTAGAATTACCTGTGAGTTTATTATGTGCATCTCTCAGTGACCTTAACCTTATCCTGATTTTTCTTTCATTTATCTGTCTGAATAATACTTTGTTTTTTTTATATATATATCATTTTCAGCATGAGGGCACTGCACACAATTGATACGATGAGTACTGATGAAATTTACTCAAAGTACACATGAGAGGCATGCTTTTGGCACTGCCTCTGAACTCAGACTAAATTAACATCTGTCTGATAAATACATTATTTGGCTACATTATAAGGGCAACATTTGTTATGTCCAAATAAACACTTGAATTGGTGGGGTAATAACAAACTGGTTTTATTTGCAGATCTTTAAGACTGTTCCAAAGAATAGCAAATCAATACAAGTGCAATCTTGGAGTATAATTGCTCCAATGTGCTCTTCAGTTAACATTATGGAAGTACCAGACATATCAGTTGAACAGGTACTGAAAATATTCAAAAGCCTAATGGAATGCTGGCCTTGATATTTTGAGGACTAGACTACAAGAGAGTAGAAGTCATGCTTCAGCTATACAAAGCCCTGGTTAGACCACACCTGGAGTACTACAAGCAGTTCTAGACACCACACATTCAGAAGGATATATGGAGGGAGTGTTGCATAGACTTACCAGAATGCTACTTGGACTCCAAGGGTTAAGCTATGAGGAGAGATTAAACAAACTAGGGTTGTATTCCCTGGAATTTAGAAGATTAAGGAGTGTTTTGATTGAAGTTTTCAAGATATTAAGGGGAACAGATAGGGTCGACTGGTAGAAACTATTTCCACTGGTTTGGGAGTCTAGGATGAGGGAGCATACTTTGAAAATTAGAGCCAGACCTTTCAGGAGCGAAATTAGGAAACACTTATAAACACAAAGGGTGGCAGAAGTTTGGAATTCTCTTCTGCAAACAGCAAGTGATGATGGATCAATTGTTAATTTTAAAACTGAGATTGATGGATTTTTGTTCGCCAAAGGTATTAAGGGATATTGGGCAAAGGCGGGTGTGTGTAGGTAGAAACAGGCACAAGGTGTTAAATGGCCTACACGTGTTCCTATATAAGTTCATAAGACTCAGTCTACAGTCCCGCAATGGGCCAAATGACTTCCCACCATACACAAAGGGGTCAAAATTCCACAAGTTATATCAGCATAATCTGGGTGGAGTCAGTCAAATCAATGCAAAAGATCAGAGAATTTTAAGCCTAAGTAAATTACGCTCAAAACCACTTTCGTTTGTTTTTTCCATGATCTTTTATGCTGGTTCAAGATTCAATTTTTCCCTAAACCGGCCCCAACCACAAAACTGACCACACGCCCAAGGCAAAATTGTGAGATTCCACTGACTGCGTTAGTTTGGGAAGGCTCTTCAGATTGTGCTCATTTATTTTAGGTGCGCAGGCACATTTTAACTATGTTTCCATATTAGAAAAAATTTACTAAGAAAATTACTAGTGTACACCATTGAAACTATTAAATGGTTCAGTATAGATTTTCTTAAGTCATTTTGCTCATTTCAAATTGGGTTACTCATAGGTGGCGCACTGCACCCCCTTACTAAAAACGTTTATTTCTGGTGATAATCTATTTTCAGCGATATAAGTAAAACACAACCACATTACCATTCTTAAATACATCAAGGGATACTTTCTAATGAAAACAAAATAAAAAGAACCAATTACATTCTATTCTGCTACCTGATTATATTGGTTCATTGAAATTTTTAAGATAGCTAGCACATTTTGGGCATAATTTCCCAATTGCATCCAAAGCAGAAACTCATAATTTGTATGGTTCTGTCATGCTAGGCTCCCACCTGCCAAGAATGAGGCACATTAATGTTGTCATGATCATTGATTTTAAACGGTTACTGGAGTGAAGAAAGGACTTGTTAAACAGATCAGCTGTGGCTGGAAAATACATTTTTGCATGTTAACAGACGGTGCTTGGAAGGGCAAAGGATCATTCCCTGACACATTCAACACACAATGGACCTTGAAGAGGAGCATTCCATAGACTGCTAAGGTGAGACAATCCAAGATGTGGTCTGACCAGTTAGTCACATGACTAACCTGCTTGGCAACCTGGGTTTTTCTGAATTGTACAAAGAGTTTGAACTGCTTATGGATTGAGACTATCTCTCCTGTCTGCTCTCATCTCTTTCCCACAAGCTTCTGAATCCACTGAAGACACACGAATCCCAAGAGAGAGAAATCTCCTGCAATGAACAAGGTTTAAGAAGAATACTGGGTCCAACAAAAAGCAAGATTTACCTATTATCAAGGATTCTACAGTGAGATCGAAGAACCGTAACAAAAACTCTTCAAATATTGCCTCAAACATTTCCACTTTTTATTTTTCTTCTGCTCTTTTCTGTCTCTATTTGCATGTGTGTATTGTGTATTCATGCTAGCGTGGGCACGTCAAGTATCCATAGGCATCATCCGAATTAGAGACTGAGCTCAAGTTTAATAAATGTCAGCTTTTTTTCCTTAAACCTAAGAGACCCTGTTTGTGCTGGTCTCTTTGCCTTATAATTGGAAAGTGGTGAACAAGGATTCGCCAAGGGGGAGCTAAAAACATGCTGTGTTTAAAATTAAACCCTGTTACAGTAAGACCAGGTGAAGACATTTATTTGGATCCAGGAACAAACTATCACATCCATGCAGCCTTTGATTATGTTGGGGGTTTTGACTTATTTAAAATAAATGAGTTAATAGTTCTGCTAAAATAGCAGAGAAAGGCATTTACCATGAATGTTAAGCAATGTTTCCTACTCATAACTTGCCATGTGTTTTTCTCTGCAATGACTATTAATGTACATCCCTCAACTTCCCTAACTGATGTTCTCCTCTATGTTCTTTTTTCCTAGTCTCTGTAATGAAGGTCAATTTACATAATTTTGTTGTTACTGGCAGCAAATGACTAGGTCTGACCAGAAGAAGAAAGGTAAGGTAATGTAACTAAAAAAATCAAAAACCATTTTCAGATTGTAGTCACAGCTAAAATGCTTCTTAGTTAACCTTAAGGAGTAACTACAAGAAAAAAAAATGTGTTTACTTCAGAATCCAGGATCAGACTAGCTATTGCTCCTTGATGCAAATAAACAGAGAATGGCTTCTTTCTCTAGTATCAAATCAACTTTAATCTTATTCCAAATAAATTTAGTTCAGTCAGGATATTCTGAGTCGTGCCAAAACACATACAATAAAACTACTATTCTTGGACATTTATTCAACAAAGACATTGCTCTGAATTGTTAGAGGCCAAACTTGGTTGGAATACATGGTGCCAGTGTAAGTCTGTGAGGATAGATGAAAAAAACTTAATGCAGAGCAGGATATGGGCAACTGACTTCTGAATAAGTGGGGTTTCTGGAGATAATGAATACAAGACTAGCAAGGAAGATGATGGAGAAATTCAGTACAGAGGTGACAGAAATGTGGATAGAAGTTTTGACAATGGAGTTGAAGGTAGGTGTGCAGGTAATCAACGTGGTGGAGGTTGTGGTGATAGATAGCTCTGGGTCAAAAAAAACCTAAAATTTTGCACAATCTGGTACATTCTGGAGCAGGGGTTCTCAACCTTCTTGCTTCTGAAGGACCTTTCCCATGTTATAAAAATTCCACCGATCCCCTGTAACACTAGTATTTTTCTGTATAAAAATAGTGTTATGTTTACGCTGGGTTACTGGGTTTAGTTTGTAATATCTGATTTAACTCAGAGCAATGCAGATATCACACTTGTGTTAAATAACCAACTGGTTTATTTACAACACATTAACTTAAAAGTTCTTACAGGATTTCAGTACAATCAGAGCAGTGTGTTTTCTGTAGAAGATCTAAACTGTGTGTTCTGTAGAAGCTTCTAGCAGTCTCTTAGTTTCACTTTCTCTCTGCAGCCCCACCCAGAGGCTTAGTAAATCAAACACAGTGGACACAGATAAGTGGACAGACTGATAGAATCAAACCCTGACTGTTCAAACACTACAAATATCACAACATTTTTGATGAAGAGAATCCCATATCCATTGCCTGCACAAGAGTCATTATTTCAGCAGCCAAATTTCTTTTAATGACCCTTTTTATTTTCTTTCCAAGATAAAGAACATAATTTCTCATTCCTAAATATAATGAAACCAGCTGCACTAGAATATACATCAGGAAAATTAGCATGTCAAGCATCGCTAAAAATGACTAATTTCATGTTTATTGTGCCACCTAAGGATGGCAACTGAACCAGTCATTTCTCAAGTTATTTTTTTAATGTCTTATTTGATCTTAAAACATTCTCAACTTTAGAGTGTTTCATCGTAGTACTTAACTCCAACACAGCAGAACTTCATCTGGTCTAGTCTGAGCACCTAACTAGTCCAACTGACCAATCAAGCTTCACAATTGCTTTCTTTTCTTTAGATATAACATCTTTCTGTGATGACCTACTATGGCTAACCGGGATGGGTGTAACACTCTCTAGATAGGTTTGTTGATTTAAAGTTATTCCAGACCTACTTTTCTTAATATCTAAACCAATATATTCAAAAGCCTCATAGCCTGACTCCCAATTTTAACTTCTACTCTAATCTGAGAATAACCCATTTCTCAAAATCCACAGTACCACCCCATAAAAAATCATCAGCGTGCATCATGAAAGTGCCTGGGAGTTTTCCTTTATGGTGCCAATAAAACATTGCAGGATCTGCTTTTAGTTGAACACAACCTATTTTCAGCAAAACATATCTCACCAAAAAATACCACAGCCTGGAAGCATCATTCAGGCTATAGACGCTTTTGTTTAGTTTCCATAGTTTTCCTTCTGCATCTGCTGCCTGTTTGGGAGGTTTCAGAAACACTTCTCTCTAAAATGTGTTGCCCTGCAGAAATACAGCTTTTATGTCAATTGATCTGCACTCCCATGAATATGTGGCCATAAGGGCTAAACAGATTTTCAAGATTAATTTTTCAGCTGTGCAAGGGTCCACTCTAACATCTATATCACCCAGTTGCTCTTCAAAACCCCTAGCAACCAGCCTCCCTTTAGCCTTATAAGTCCCATCTACAAGAATGCTTTCAGTACAATCCAACTATGTGACAAAGTTGGTTGCCCCTTATCTGGTACCTCAAGTTAAATCCAGACTCTATCCAACTATCTAATTCCATTTGTTTTACCTCTCTTATTAGTTGATCCTCAAGTTTATTGGTAGCCACAAAAATGTCATGATCATGATGACTTCTGCTTCTAGTTCTATTCCAAGACCGTTCTGTGGCCTTGTTTCATTGTGTAATCGATTCAAGCTATGGTGTCTACTTGCACTTTTACGTCTGTCGGAACGACCACTTCAAGATCTCCCTCTTGCAGTATTGGAGACTTGTTCTCCAGTACCTGATTATTTTTCGATGCAAGAGTCACTTCCAGACACACTATCAGTACTTGCACTGTGTTTTCATCCGATTTTGCCAGTCCATGGACCTCGCTTATTTGCTATCATCCTGAACATTCAAGCAATATTTAAACTTTTAATTAGCTCTTCTTGTATGACCCACAATTGTTGCATCCATCATTCAATAGACTCCTCTGAAATATTTGTAACCCGAGTATCCGCTCTGGGCAACTGGCCTGTGAATATGATAGCTCTGTCCTGTGTGTCATGGCCACTCATATTACCACTATCCAACCCTTGATCTACCATATTCTGTTCCTCAGGACCTTCATCACAAAACACCAGAGCATTTAAGGTACAAGATGCTTCGTTTACTTCTAGCAACTACTCAGAGTCTGAGATTTTGTAATTAGTTACCAGCAATTGCGAGGAATGACCATTCATAGTTTGATTGCCATGTTTGATAAGTACTGTCTTACCAGAATATCCTATTATCTTACCAGGGCCTTTCCATTCCCTATGACTCTCTTTTTTATAATACATCAAATCTCCTGAATAAAATTCTGTTTAAGATGGTCTTATACGATGCCTCAGTACTCTCCACATTTTCTCTGAGACCTCAGCCTCATTGAAAACCCATCTCCCTGCATGTAAAGTATTCAAATGTGGAGCAAAAATGGAACGAATTGTAGAACCTTTGAGAACAGGAAGGCTATCACAGCACAGAAGGCAATTTGGGATTTTGCCCACAGACTAATTGATAGGGACTATACCCTCCAACTATCCAGAGTAAAATACTTTGCATGAACCGCCCGTACCAGGGTGATTATCAATTTTCTGTCTGCTTGATCAGCTAAAATTTTATGTTGCATTTTACCGATCACCTCATGATGCCTTTCACGGGTACTAATGTTTATGTTTTCACATGTCTCTGAATTCCTCATTGGCAAATTTCCCTCCTTTATCAGTCAGAAACATCACTGGTGTCCCAAATCCAGTCCCTATCCATTTCTCCATGATTTTATTGATAATAATTCTTTTGTCCCTACTAATTATTATTGTAGAAAGACTAAATCTGGTCACCAGGTCTATAAAATGTAGAATGAAAATATTTCTGTCTTAGTCCCATACCTTTAGATCCATGGCAATTACCTCGTTAAACTCACAAGCCAATGGGAGGCTTACAATAAGGCATGGTGCCGTCCTCTGATACTTTTTACAGATTTCACACTTCTCATTAATCTCTACCATTAGCCTCGCATACATCAACCACACCTACATCTTTTAGCAGGATTTTTAACCTTTGACAAGTAGGGTGAGCAAATTGTCTTTGCAACTTGAAGACAATTTGCTTTTTTTTTTCTTTTGGATTCTGAGTACACAATGGGCTGAATTTTATCAGCCCATTAGGGATGAGTAGGGTTCCATTGCGGTCCACAAAATAGCGAGGGAAGGTGGGGGTGGACTGCCCATTGCCTTCCGAATGCCATTCAATTTTGTCAGGGGCGGGGAAGGTCGAGGACAGCCTTCCAACCACCCAAAATCTATCAAAGTCTGACCAAAGATTGATGAGGAGAGAAAATTAGAGTACGAGAGACAGCCTAGCTAGAAATATAAAAATAGATAGTAAGAGTTTCTATAGACATTTAAAGAAGAAAAGTTAACAAAGTGACCTTTGGTCCTATCGAAAGTGAGTCTGGGGAATTAATAAGGGAAAATAAGGAGCTGGCAGATGAATTGAACAGGTATTTTGCATCAGCCTTCACTATAGAGGATACAAGTAACATCCCAGAAATATATGTAAATCAGGAAATGAAAGGGAGGGAGGAACTCAAGAAAATTGCAATCACCAGAGAAGTGGTACTAAGCAAGTTGCTGGAGCTGCGGACTGACAAGTCCCCAGGTCTTGATGGACTTCATCCCAGGGTCCTAAAGGAAGTAGCTGGTGAGATAGTTGATGCATTGGTTTTAATTTTCCAAAATTCCCTAGATTCAGGGAAGGTTCATCAGATTGGAAAATAGCAAATGTAACTCCTTTATTCTAAAAGGGAGGGAGACAGAAAGCAGGAAACTACAGGGCAGTTAGCTTACACGTGTTTTAGGGTAAATGCTAGAAACTATTATTAAAGACATTGTAGCAGGGCACTTAGAAAAATTCAAGGTAATCAGGCAGAGTCAACATGGTATTGTGAAAGGGAAATCATGTTTAACCAATTTATTGGAGTACTTTGAAGAAGTAACGTGCTCTGGATAAAGAGGATGTACTGTATTTTGATTTCCAGAAGGCATTTGATAAGGTGCCATATCAAAGATTATTGTGGAAAATAAAAGCTCATGGTGTAGGGGATAACATATTGGCATGGATAGAAGATTGGCAAGCTAACAGGAGACAGAGAGTCGGCATAAATGGGTCATTTTCTGGTAGGCAAGATGTAACGAGAGGTATGCCGCAGGGAGCAGTGTAGGGGCCTCAACTTTTTACAATTTATATAAATGACTTGGATGAAGGGATCAAAGGTATGGTTACTAAATTTGCTGATGACACAAAGATAGGTAGGAAAATAAGTTGTGAAGAGGACATACGGAGGATACAAAGGGATATGGACAGGTTAAGTGTGTGGGCAAAGATCTAGCAAATGGAGTATAATGTGTGAAAATGTGAAATTGTCCATTTTGGCAGGAAGAATAAAAAAGAAGCATATTATCTAAATGGTGAGAGATTGCAGAGCTCTGAGATACAGAGGAATCTGGGTGTCCTCGTGCATAAAGGTTAGTATGCAGGTTCAGCAAGTAATTAGGAAAGCTAATAGAATGATCTTTAATTGCGAGGGGAATTGCAAGAGGGCGGCACAGTTGTTAGTACCGCAGCCTCACAGCTCCAGCGACCTGGGTTCAGTTCTGGGTACTGCTTGTGTGGAGTTTGCAAGTTCTCCCTGTGACTGTGTGGGTTTCCACTGGATATTCTGGTTTCCTCCCACAGCCAAAGACTTGCAGATTGACAGGTAAATTGGCCATTGTAAATTGCCCCTGGTGTAGGTAGGCGGTAGGAGAATGGTGGGGATGTGGTAGGGAATATGTGATTAATGTAGAATTAGTATAAATGGCTGGTTGTTGGTCAGCACAGACTCAGTGGGCCAAAGGGCCTGTTTCAGTGCTGTACCTCTCTATGAATTGAATACAAAAGTAGGGAGATTATGCTTCAGTTATACAGGACATTGGTGAGACCACATCTGGTGTACAGTATTGATCTCCTTATTTAAGGAAGGATGTAAATGCATTGGAAGTAGTTCAGAGAAAGTTTACAGACTAATACCTGGAATGGGCAGGTTGTCTTATGAGGAAAGGTTGGACAGGCTAGGCTTGTATCTGCTGGAGTTCAGGTGATTAAGAGGCGACTTGATTGAAACATATAAGATCCTAAGGGGCCTTGACAGGGTGGATGTGGAAAGGATGTTTCCTCTTGTGGGAGAATCTAGAACTAGGGGTCACTGTTTAAAAATAAGAAGTGGCCCATTTAAGAGATTAGGAGAATTTATTTCTCTCAGAGGGTTGTGAGTCTTTGGAACTCTCCTGCTCAAAAGGCAGTGGAAGCAAAGTCTTAAAATATTTTTAAGGCAGAGGTAGATAGATTCTTTATAAGCAAGGAGTTGAAAGGTTGTTGGGGGCAGGTGGGAATGTGGAGTCGAGATTACAATCAGATCAGCCAAGATCTTATTGAATGGTGGAACTGGCTCGAGGAGCCAATTGGCCTATTCCTGCTTCTAATTCATATGTTCATATCACCATGCCGCATAGGTATTTAACAGATCATTTTTCTTGGAGATTTCATTCAAGATTCTAGTAGAATATCCACACCATCATCGCTCTCCAACTATGGGTATCCAGCTCACAAAATACTTTACTTCTGATTTTGCTTGTAGGAAGTGACATCACCAAGGTCACACTTGTTTCCTCTTTGGTAGGGATGCAACCCATGTCAACATATAAACTTCATTCTTTCACTGGTCATATGGTTCAGAGTCTGAGAACATTGGCGGCTAATCGTACCCCAAAAATTTAAACTTACTTTCTGCTATTTTCCACAATGGCATCTAAGATTTTAGTTTTCTGTATGAATTTTTTTCTCCTTAGTTTCCAAACTTCACCTTTATGCAACCATTCTCTGTTACCATGTCATACTCCATAAAGCCAGTTGGTGAAGGATAGAACTGGAGCCAATCTTTACACATTTTTACCATATATTTACAGAGTTACACATTCCAGGCACATGCCTCCTAACCCAACAACCACTGTTTTGGTCTGTGTGCATTTATAGGGGCACTAGTGAATCCCCAGTTAATGCCCACCACCTGCATACAATTAAGCACAATTAATATACAATTATCAGAGGTGCAGGCAGAGTGAGTAAGGTCCACATTCTACACATCTCTGGCTGTTTTTGGCAAACACCTTGAAACCTTCTGGTGGATCCCCAGGCCTTAGGTGTCCTGGACCTCCGGTTGAGAACCCATGCATTATCCCAAACCATATCCCATTAACCCATCACCCTGTGCTAACTGATGTACTTTGGCTGCCAGTCCTCCAACACCTCAAATTTAAAATTCTCAGCCTTGTGTTTAAATCCTTTAATGGCCTCCCATCTTATAAAATTCTCCAGCTTTAGAATCCACAAAGTACTCTGCATTCTTCCAACTCTGGCCTCTTGTGCATCCCTGCTCGCTTTACCCCACTATTTACAGAAATGGGGGAAGGGACAGATATTGGGATCAGGAGGGGTGGGGTAGGGATAGATGTTGAGGCTAAACTGATTTAATCATGGTTGAGAATTTTAAACAAGGTGTTGAGGGAACAGGAGCCTATGTAGATTAATAGGGTCAAGAATAGGCCATTCAGGAGTAGGCCATTTAGCCCTGTGAGCCTGTTCCACCATTCAATGAGATCATGGCCAATCTGCAACCTAGCTCCGTATACCCGTATCTGACCCATATCCTTTAATATCCTTGGATAACAAAAATATATCAATCTCAGATCTAAAATTAACAATTGATCACGCATCAATTGCCAATTACAGAACAGAGTTCCCAACTTCTAATACGCTTTGTGTGAAGAAGTGTTTCCTAATTTCACTACTGAAAGGTCTGGCTCTAATGTTTTAATTATGCCCCCTTGTCTTAGACTCACCAACTAGTGGAAATAGTTTCTCCCTATCTACCGGGCAGTGGGTAATAGGTGAGTGGGACTTGGTGTCTAAGATACAGGCAGCAGAGTTTTAGATGAGCTGTAGATACTTGAACAAAGATAATACTGGGTCTCTAATAGTGGAAAATCGCTCTTCCTGACAGTATGTGTGAGGAAGTCGGAAAGTAACCTATTGGATGCTGGGACTGAGCAAACAGCTGGTTCCCAATTCCACATTAAATAATAACTGCTGTGCAAAGCCAAGCTACCTTCCACCCACCCCCCACCCCACTCACCCCGACCAACACAGTCTAACGGTTACTTTTGTCCCAGACAAATATAAATGGCATTTTTTTTTACAATAAAGAGAACAGGGAAGGGTGGCAAAAATCATCATATCAGAACACGAGGAGAAGAGACCACCTTTAGAGACAAGGACCTGAATTTTAAGGGACCATTAGAAACTGGAATGGAAGTGGAGGGAGGGGGTCATAAAATCAGGACGGAAGACGTCAGACAGGAAGTTCAACGTGTTGCATCTCGACATCCCTTCCACATTTTACTACTGGCATGTATCATGGAGGGCAGACTTTGCACATCCATGTGGCAGGAGGGCAATTAAGGTATTTAAGAGTCCAATAGATAGCAATTTTACTTAATGGGTTCGATTTAACTGATGGTGGATGGCAACCACGCAGCTTCAGAGCCTCGCCTGGTTAAAGGAGGCGACGAAGAGGTGGGAGCTCAGTGTTGGCTTCACTGGGAAGCCATCGGGAGCGGCAGCATCACTTGGCAGCGAGGGCATCGGGAATCGCTGTCAGGAGTGGGGGCAAAGATACCAGCACTACAGAGGAGCAACACTAGGGTGCCATCGGGGCAGTGCCACCTCAGCAGACATGACAAGTGAGTGGAAGGGTGTGTCGTTTACCATGACAGCCTTATGCACAGTGAGAGCCAGCTTGGCTCATTCACCTTGGCTTCTGGGCCCCCATTGAAAAGGAGGAGCAGCAGAGAGGAAGGGAGGTTCAGGCACATGCAGGGCAGCAGCAACTTGGGGGGCCCATAGGTGGGCCAGCCTCGGAAATGGGAGGCTGAGAAGGATGGAGAATAGCATACCAACAAACTCCTTCATGCAGAAGAAGCTACCCTTCAGGAAGAATCTACCGCCCCAGCCTCAACTACCTGCAGATGTCCGAGCGACAGTGTCTCCAAAGGCTCCACCTCTCCAGGGAGGCCATCACTGACCTGTGCACCCATGATGCAGGATGAGCTTAGCCCCGTGGAACTTAGTGGACACTCGATGCCAGTGTTGCTCAAGGGCACTATGGCACTGAACGTCTACACCACCGGATCATTCCAGGGATCCACGGAGATACGTGTGGGATCTTCCAGTCTGCGGTGTATTGGCACATCAAAGAGGTCGCCAATGCCCTGTTCAGGAGGGTGGGCGACTATGTGTAATTTTGCATTGATCCAAACAGTCAAGCTGAGAGGGTTACAGGGCTCAGGGCCAACGCTGGATTCCCCCAGGAAGAGAGTGTGATCGACTACATGCATGTGGCCATCAAGGCTCCCGCAGACCATACAGCAGCCTTCATCAACAGGAAGGGCTTCCATTTGCTCAATGTATAACTGGTCTGCCACTGCAAATGGATCCTGCAAGTCTGTGCACACTTCCAGGGAAGCAGTCTCGACACCTAATTACTTTGGCTGTCCAAGGTGCCAGAACTTTTACATCCCCTCACCTGCCTTCAGGTTTCAATACTGGGAGACAAGGGCTACCCACTAAGGACATGGCTACTGACGCCTGTGAAGAACCCACACATGGATGCAGGGGAGAGGTACAACACCTGCCGTGGGTCAACATGAGTCACCACAGAGCAGGTCATTGGTCTGCTCAAGATCAGATTCCATTGCCTGAATTGATCTGGTGGAGCCCTCCAGTATGACCTAGCGAGGGTCTCGCGCATTGTGGCGGTCTGCTGTGCACTGCACAACCTGATGCTACAGAGGGGGAGGTGTTGACCAGTGAGGATATCGTGGAGCGCGATGTCTCCTCTGATGATGAGGATGTGGAGCAGGATGCTGCTGAGGCATTGCAAGGTGAAGGACCTCAGGGACAGCAGGATAGGCACTATGAGATATGCAGAAGGGAGACTTGAGATGGCCTTATACATTCACGTTTCCTATGGCCATTACCATTTTCTGGAACTGCACCAATAAAGCCTTTCTTGAAGCAGCCCTGTTATTGCCTCTTTCCTTCTGCACTCCAGCGCCCAGGGCCTATATGCACATCGCACAGTGGCAAGGCTTAAGCATGGAGGACTTGCACCTTGGTCCTTTGATCCCTCACGTTCAACCCCCTGAGAGGCAAGTTCCAACAAGCATCAGCAATAGGAAGGAGATGTAGTGAGAACAATGCATGTCTGTATTCTGCAAGACACCAAACATAACCCCATTCTTCTGGAATGTACCTTCAACTGTGAACCCCTAAGTGTTGTTTCTAAATCTTTTCCAGGTGCTCCTGTGGGGTTCTCCCCATGCGCTGTCAGCTAACGTGGAGGCAGGCTGCTGACTTTGCTGCTCCATAGTTTGGGATGACCTTGGCGGCCGTGCTCTGGCTGCCTGACTCCTGGAGGGCACCGGCAAGTTGAGGGCCTCCTGCACAGGTGCTGGACTCTCCTCTGTCACTGGGGAAGATGGTGGCACTTGGTGGAGACGCGAAGTGCCTCGTCCCCCTCTTCCCTTGCCACTGCTGTATTAAGCTCATGGACAAGGCGAAGGTTTGCAGTTTTGTACACATCTCAGGCAGTCACTGAGTGATCTGCTGGAGCAGGCTCTCCATGAGGGTCACCAATCTCTCGATGGAGAAAGACACGTGTGCACCAGTCAGAAACGTGGCAGCACTCAAAGCCTGAATGGCCTTCTCCATCATCCGAACCTGGGCATGAATAGCCTCTGGCATTTCTGCCAGATGTTGCCTTACCTCTCGTTGCAGCTGCAGCATTTCCCATCTTGCCCGCTCCTTTCGACTGTGTGCTGTCTTCTCTTGCAAACGCAAAGTGATGCAAAGTTATTCCACCAGCTGGTCCAATGGCCTATGATGGGGGCACGCGAATGCCTCCTGCCTGTGTCCACTCTTGAGGGACTATGCAGGGAATGCACTGACAGACGGGCACCTCTCATTGAGATGCAGCCATGCCTCAGGCAGTATTTCCAACTCCCTAATCCCATTACCCATGGCTGGGTAGTCACTCCATCACTACCAAATGCACCCTCTTGCACTGCCACATGCTTGGCCCAAAGGGTGGGAAGTGTATGGAGCATTCACCTTGGCAGTCCAGAACAGGTTATTGACCCATTTCCAGCACTGGATCCTGGTCTTGCGGGTGACCCCATGGTTGTTGACCTCCTCTGTTATCTCTGTCCAGACTTGCTTGGTCAGGTGGGCTGGTCTCCTCCCATCTTTGGGGAAGAGGACGTCCTGCTTTACCCGTGCAGCCTGGAGGAGAGTCGGAGGGAGACATCATTGAACCCCGGGGTCTGCCTTCTGCCATTCTGCTTGCAGGCTTCCGATCAGATCCTCAGCAGTACTGAATGCAGGGGCTCTGGAACAGCAGGCAGCAGTCAGGAAGGGGCTCTAGAACAGCAGGCAGCAGTCAGGTAGGGGCTCTAGAACAGCAGGCAGCAGTCAGGATGGGCTCTAGAACAGCAGGCAGCAGTCAGGAAGGGGCTCTAGAACAGCAGGCAGCAGTCAGGTAGGGGCTCTAGAACAGCAGGCAGCAGTCAGGATGGGCTCTAGAACAGCAGGCAGCAGTCAGGAAGGGGCTCTAGAACAGCAGGCAGCAGGTAGGGGCTCTAGAACAGCAGGCAGCAGTCAGGATGGGCTCTAGAACAGCAGGCAACAGTCAGGTAGGGGCTCTAGAACAGCAGGCAGTGTCAGACAGGGGCTCTAGAACAGCAGGTAGGAAGGGGCTCTAGAACAGCAGGCAGTGTCAGGCAGGGGCTCTCGAACAGCAGGCAGTGTCAGGTGGGGGCTCTAGAACAGCAGACAGTGTCAGGCATGGGGCTCTAGAACAGCAGGCAGTGTCAGGTAGGGGCTCTAGAACAGCAGGCAGCAGTCAGGATTGGCTCTAGAAAAGCAGGCAGTGTCAGGCAGGGGCTCTAGAACAGCAGGCAGTGTCAGGCAGGGGCTCCAGAACAGCAGGCAGCAGTCAGGAAAGGGCTCTAGAACAGCAGGCAGTGTCAGGCAGGGGCTCTAGAACAGCAGGCAATGTCAGGCAGGGGCTCTGGAACAGCAGGCAGTGTCGGGCAGGGGCTCTGGAACAGCAGGCAGCAGTCAGGAAGGGGCTCTAGAACAGCAGGCAGTGTCAGGCAAGGGCTCTAGAACAGCAGGCAGCAGTCAGGAAGGGGCTCTAGAACAGCAGGCAGTGTCAGGTAGGGGCTCTAGAACAGCAGTCAGCAGTCAGGAAGGGGCTCTAGAACAGCAGGCAGTGTTGGGCAGGGGCTCTGGAACAGCAGGCAGTGTCGGGCAGGGGCTCTAGAACGGCAGTCAGCAGTCAGGAAGGGGCTCTAGAACAGCAGGCAGCAGTCAAGATGGGCTCTAGGACAACAGGCAGTGTCAGGCAGGGGCTCTAGAACAGGCAGCGTCAGGCAGGGGCTCTAGAACAGCAGACAGTGTCAGGCAGGGGCTCTAGAACAGCAGACAGCAGTCAGGCAGGGGCTCTAGAACAGCAGGCAGCAGTCAGGCAGGGGCTCTAGAACAGCAGTCAGCAGTTAGACAGGGGCTCTAGAACAGCAGGCAGCAGTCAGGCAGTGGCTCTAGAACAGCAGGCAGCAGTCAGGCAAGGGCTCTAGAACAGCAGGCAGGGGCTCTAGAACAGCAGGTAGCAGTCAGGCAGGGGCTCTAGAACAGCAGGCAGCTGTCAGGCAGGGGCTCTAGAACAGCAGGTAGTGTCAGGCAGGGGCTCTAGAACAGCAGGCAGCAGTTAGACGGGACTCTAGAACAGCAGGCAGCAGTCAGCAGTTAGACAGGGGCTCTAGAACAGCTGGCAGTGTCAGGCTGGGGCTCCAGAACAGCAGGCAGCAGTCAGGAAAGGGCTCTAGAACAGCAGGCAGTGTCAGGCAGGGGCTCTAGAACAGCAGGCAGTGTCAGGCAGGGGCTCTGGAGCAGCAGGCAGTGTCGGGCAGGGGCTCTAGAACAGCAGGCAGCAGTCAGGAAGGGGCTCTAGAACAGCAGGCAGTCAGGCAAGGGCTCCAGAACAGCAGGCAGCAGTCAGGAAGGGGCTCTAGAACAGCAGGCAGTGTCAGGTAGGGGCTCTAGAACAGCAGTCAGCAGTCAGGAAGGGGCTCTAGAACAGCAGGCAGTGTTGGGCAGGGGCTCTAGAACAGCAGGCAGTGTCAGGCAGGGGCTCTAGAACGGCAGGCAGCAGTCAGGAAGGGGCTCTAGAACAGCAGGCAGCAGTCAGGATGGGCTCTAGGACAGCAGGCAGTGTCAGGCAGGGGCTCTAGAACAGCAGGCAGCGTCAGGCAGGGGCTCTAGAACAGCAGACAGTGTCAGGCAGGGGCTCTCGAACAGCAGACAGCAGTCAGGCAGGGGCTCTAGAACAGCGGGTAGTGTCAGGCAGGGGCTCTAGATCAGCAGTCAGCAGTTAGACAGGGGCTCTAGAACAGCAGGCAGCAGTCAGGCAAGGGCTCTAGAGCAGGCAGTGTCAGGCAGGGGCTCTAGAACAGCAGGCAGCAGTCAGGCAGGGGCTCTAGAACAGCAGGCAGCAGTCAGGCAAGGGCTCTAGAACAGCAGGCAGGGGCTCTAGAACAGCAGGCAGCAGTCAGGCAGGGGCTCTAGAACAGCAGGCAGCTGTCAGGCATGGGCTCTAGAACAGCAGGTAGTGTCAGGCAGGGGCTCTAGAACAGCAGGCAGCAGTTAGACAGGACTCTAGAACAGCAGTCAGCAGTTAGACAGGGGCTCTAGAACAGCTGGCAGTGTCAGGCTGGGGCTCTAGAACAGCTGGCAGCAGTTAAACAGGGGCTCTAGAACAGCGGGCAGCAGACAGCAGTTAGACAGGGGCTCTAGAACACAGGCATCAGTCAGGAAGGGGCTCTGGAAAAACAAGCAGCAGTTTGACAGGGGCTCTAGAACAGCAGGCAGTACTGATTGCAGGGATATCAGCCTTTTAAAATGACACTTGGAGCTTTGCCACCTTCCCCATCTCTGCTGTTGCCTCCATCCTCTCACTGGACAGTCCCCATACCTCCTGATTCTTAATCGGCCAGCCGCCGCTCAATTGCGTTCGACCGGTCACTCAGTGCCTCAATGGAAGCCACACCTGCTTCCGGTCCCAACATTGGGACCTATGGCCTACAAGTAAAATTCAGCCTGAGGTGACATAACCAACACTTGGGTAGAAAGGAAGAAAATGAAAGAAGCAAAAATATAATGGGCACTGAGCTGTGGGACTAAATTAAACTGCGGAGAGATAGCAAGAGGGTTGGGCCAGCCCGCCTTGCTCACTCACTCATAGTTGATTCACTCGCTCTGATCTCCTCTCAATCCAAACTCCGCACACCCACCTCCTGAATTTGAATCTTACAGTCCCAGCCTCCTTGGCTCATTCCACTCCAGAGACACAATGCAGCTCGAGGAACTGCTGCTTTGAACAATTAGTCAACTGTTTAAAGCAGATTCCTTTCACTGACCACTGGACGACCTGTGAAGTGTATTTTTTTCTGACAAATAGATATTGGAAAGGAAATGTCTTTTCGTTTTAAATTAACACAGTGGTTAGCACCGCAGCCTCACAGCTCCAGCGACCCGGGTTCAATTCTGGGTACTGCCTGTACGGAGTTTGCAAGTTCTCCCTGTGACCGCGTGGGTTTCTGCCAGCTGCTCCGGTTTCCTCCCACAGCCAGACTTGCAGGTTGATAGGTAAATTAGCCATTGTAAATTGCCCCTAGTGTAGGTAGGTGGTGGGAGAATGGTGGGGATTTGGTAGGGAATATGGGATTAGAAGAGGATTAGTATAAATGGGTGGCTGTTGGTCAGCACAGACTCGGTGGGCCAAAGGGCCTGTTTCAGTGCTGTATCTCAAAATAAATAAACAAATTCAAAATCAGAAAATGTAGTTTGAAGTATAGTAAATATTAGAGCGGGAGAGAGAGGCATAGGCAGATTGCACAAGGTCCACATTCTACACATTCATTATTTTTGGCGGACCCCTTGAACCTTCTCACAGACCCCGTTGGGGCCACTGACTCCTGATTGAGAACTCCTGCTCTGGAGCATTGTTTATGTTATGGGCTGAAAGCAAAGGTGTGAGACTTGCCAATGTTCAGTTGGAAGAACTTTTGACTGATCCATGACTTGATGTCAGGAAGGCAGGTAGGCAGTCTGGCAGCACTGGCATGATCATGGAACCCAAGGAACTGACACAGAAGTAGGGCTGGGTGCCGTTAGCAAATGTATGGAAGCTGATCTGTGCCTGCAGACACAATAACCAAGGTAATGAGGAGAGGGCCAAGGTAGGACCCGAAGAGACTGTTTAGGGGTAGAATGAGAAGTCATTGCCGGAGATGTTCTGATGAAAGGTCACTAACCTGAAACGTTAACTCTGCTTCTGTCTCCACAGATGCTGCAAGATCTGCTGAGTATTTCTTGTTTTTATTACTGGATATGTACTGATTGCATTGGGATGATATACGTGACTATATTAAATGTCGCAGAGAGGTCGCGAAGAACAAGCTGACAGAATTCACCATGGTTGCAGTCACAGAAGATGCAATTTGTGATGTTGGCTAGTGTGGTCTCAGTGCTGTGAGCAGGGTAAAAACTGATCTGAAAGGATTTGAACAGGATTTGAGAGGGATAAGTATGGAGCTCAGAAATGAATAGCAAATTTGAAGACTGTAAATGGAAATTAGACAAGGGCAGAGGGATCAAAGTGGGCGTTTTTGAGGAGAGGTTGAGAACTGCAGTTTTGAAAGGAAGATAGATGGTGCCAAAAGAAAGAGAGCCAGTGTAATATAGGGCAACCATTCTGCTGAGTCTGGGACAGACTTCAGGCTTCTGAAGATTAAGATACGATGGTAATTAGCATAGACAGGTGCTATGCATTTGATCAGTATTACAATCCACCTTAGTTTTGAAACTGGGAGCTTATATTTAATCAGACCAAAGCAGCTGAAATAGGCTTCAGTGGACAGATACTGAGATGTGTCTTATCAGCTGGAAGTTATTGGCACAGAAAATCAATTGAGAATAAAGATTTATGAAAACTCAAAAACTTTTGAAATTTCTTTGTAAAATTGCTTCTTTACTCTTGATGACTAAAGTATATTAAATTACTGTGCAAAAAAATCAGCCACTAAAAAAAATCTATTTGGACATGAATAGACAATAATCAAGATTTCTGAGGCAGCAGGAAAATAAATAAAGCTGTATATCAAAGAAGGCCTCAGAACACAGAGCAGGGCAAGTTCAATGCATAAAAATGGCTACGTATGACACCAACATTCTTAAAATAAGTCACTGCTGTGATTATTCTCTGCTAAAATATCCCTAAGCAATATTTTTCCTCAATGGAATAATAGCAATTTCTATTTGTATCTGGAAGTTGAATAAGTGAATAAATATATAGTTAAACCATGTAAATAACTTTTTGGATTGGACTGCATTTTTAAATTTTAAAATTGAGACAATGAATTCAGCAATATGTTATCTTGGAACAACGTCACCTGGTGCTATGTTATATAAAAATTATACTTCAATTGGCCACTTGAGATTTAGTTGTATAACTTAAGGTAGAACAACAACAAAATATCTATCATATTTCATGGTACTGACTATTTGATCTGACATTTAAGTTGAATGACCCAATCAGATGACATGTGCCAGGATAAGGACCAGGTACAAAAAGAATCCCCTCCATCAGTTTGTATCTGAGTTCTCCCTGAAGAAGCCCAGTCTTTCTAAACTAATTGAACTCAGCTGTAACACTACTTCACATATAACCTCAGATTACAGGCACAAAAAGACCTTGGTGTACTTGTCCATAGATCACTGAAGGCAGCAGCACAGGTAGATAAGATGGTTAGGAAGGCATTTGGGACACTTGCCTTTATTAGCCGAGGCATAGAATGTAAGAGCAGGGAGGTTATGATGGAGCTGTATAAAATGCTAGTTAGGCCACTGCTGAAATTTTGCGTACAGTTCTGGTCACCACACTATAGGAAGGATGTGATTGCACTGGAGAGGGTGCAAAGGAGATTCACCAGGATGTTGCCTGGGCTGGAGCATTTCAGCTATGAAGAAAGACTGAAAAGGCTAGGGTTGTTTTCCTTGGAGCAGAGAAGACTGGGGAAGACATGATTGAGGTGTACAAGATTATGAGGGGCATTGATAGGCTAGATAGGAGGAGACTTTTTCCCTTAGCGGAGGGGTCAAGAACCAGGGGGCATAGATTTAGGGTAAGGGGCAGGAGGTTTAGGGGAGATTTGAGGAAACATTTTTTCAACCAGAGGGTGGTTGGAATCTGGAACGCACTGCCTGAAGAGGTAGTGGAGGGAGGAACCCTCACAACATTTAAGAAGTATTTAGATGAGTACGTGAAATGCCATAGTATACAGGGCTACGGGCCAAGTGCAGGAATATGGGATTACAATAGTTCGGTGCTGTATGGCCAGCACAGACACCATGGGCCAAAGGGCCTGTTTCTGTGCTGTATAACTCTATGACTCTATGACTAGTTTACAAATGACAGATTAGATGTAGTCAAAAATTAAAGAAATACTCCAAATTTCATTGGGCTCAGAACTGCTGAGAGCTTGATGTCAGGAAGCTAATACTTAAGAAGCCCAATGACAATTCTGTCAAGAGACTCTCTGTCAATGAGAAAACCTGACCAGAAGATTAATGAATTGATATTAGACAGATTTCACTTCTAACTACATTTCAAATGAACTAATTTTAAAGCGGCACAGTGGCGTAGTGGTTAGCACTGCAGCCTCATAGCTCCAGGGACCCGGGTTCGATTCCGGGTACTGCCTGTGTGGAATTTGCAAGCTCTCCCTGTGTCTGCGTGGGTTTTCTCCGGGTGCTCCGGTTTCCTCCCACAAGCCAAAAGACTTGCAGGTTGATAGGTAAATTGGCCATTATAAATTGTCACTAGTATAGGTAGGTGGTAGGGAAATATAGGGACAGGTGGGGATGTTTGGTAGGAATATGGGATTAGTGTAGGATTAGTATAAATGGGTGGTTGATGCACAGACTCGGTGGGCCGAAGGGCCTGTTTCAGTGCTGCATCTCTAATCTATATGTTTGGACACAGAACCTAAGCATAGTAACAGGCTGTTCGTGCCAACTCATTGAATTCTTTGAAGAAGTAACACAGAGGGCAGAATCTTCTGCTCTTAGGCCATGAGTATGGGTCGGGACCAGGAACTGGACCCTACTCTGACTGTCAGGGCACCCAGCTGAGAGATTTTCCCAGAGGCGACCAATTAGGAGGCCCCCTCCAGAACCACCATCCAATTAAAGATGGAAGGCGGGTCCCTGAGGCTGCAGGCCTAATCAGAGGGCCTGCAACATTGGAAGGATGGCAGCACCAGCAGCAGAGATGGGCACTGCCACTGTAGGGTAGGGTAGGGTAGGGTGGGACGGTGGGAGCGGGGGGGAGCACAAGGGCGCCTGCCTCTAAAGAGGTATTAACTTCAATTAAATAAATGATACCACAGTTGTGGGGCCATCCCTGTGGTGGGAAATTCAGAAGAAACCTCTACCCAGCAAGTGGTGCGAATGTGGAACTCACTGCCACAGAAAATAGTTGAGGCGAATACATGCATTTAAGGGGAAGTTAGATAAACATACGGGGGAGAAGGGTACAGAGGATAAGGCTGATTGAGTTAGATGAAGAAGGATGGGAGGAGGCTTGAGTGGAGCATAAATGCTGGCATGGACTGGTTAGGCTGAATGGTCTATTTCTGAGCCTGTGCTGTATATTCTATGTAATTCTGTTTATATAATTTTATATAACTGGTCTATGCTGGCATTTATGCTCCACACAAGCCTTTTTCCTCCTCATTTCATATGACCCTATCATCAATCCTTCTATTTCTTTCTCCATCATGTGCTTATCTAGCTTCCCTTTAAATGCAACATATAAAAATAATCCACATTTATAAATGAAACCAGCTGTTCTCTATTTCAAGCACGATTAAGACTTTAGAAAGCTACATTCCTGCATGATATTTCTAGCTAATCAGTTAGTAGATGAAGACACATTCAACCTCCTTGATCTGCTCTGTAATGAGCCACAGTTAACAAGCAGTGACTTACCTGGATAGGACCACCCTCCAAAAGAGTCAATGCACCATGCTTGTAAAATCAATCGAGATGAAAGGTTAGTGGGATTTAATGAGACTAATCACTTCATTTAAATGACGGGGCACTTTAGTTAGAAGATTCAGTTAGGGCAAAGGCAGTAGTTGCTGGCATATTCTTTTCACAATAACCAAAACATTCCTGCTACGTTATGTGCATTCTATTTTTAGACAAATACAGGATGCTAATTGATATTAGTAACTGAATTACCAATCTAATCAAGGGGCTCAGATGGCATCTTCTGTTTCCCACACCAGCTGTTCTGTAACCTTCCTGAATGTGCTGCCATCAAAATGTTACTTTTGAAATGTTTTATATTCTATTGATCTAATGTCTTGCTGAGGTCTTCAAAATCCTGTGGCTTCCAGTTTTCAAACTCCAGCAGGAACTCTATTTGCATTGACCTCTGCCTTCACAATCCTTTCCCACCTCTGGGACATCATACTAGCCATCATGTCATCACTTTTATACAAACAGAGGTGGAAAAATTCCTTCTAAGCAAAACAGATTCAGCGGGTACAGATAGCGCTGCTGGCCACTACCTGCAGGGCCCGTGTGGGTTTCCTCAATGATGTCAATGGAAAAAGCCCCATGGCCTGTGCAGGTAGCGGGTAGTAGCTCTGTCTGCCTCCAGCAGAATCTATGTAGTCTATGCTTCAAAGTGGTACTTCACGAGCACATTTTTTCCCAGTGCTTTCTGGGGATGGGACTTGGGTGCTAAAAGAGGAATATATTGAGAGCCGTAAGCCATTCCCCTTCGCCCTCATCTACAATTAGAGAGGAGGTGCAGTGGTTAGCACAGCAGCCTCACAACTCCAGCGACCCGGGTTCGGTTCCGGGTACTGCTTGTGCGGAGTTTGCAAGTTCTCCCTGTGACCGCGTGGGTTTCCGCCAGGTGCTCCAGTTTCCTCTCATAGCCAAAGACTTGCAGTTTGATAGGTAAATTGCCCCTAGTATGGGTAGGCGGTAGGGAATATGGGATTAATGTAGGATTAGTATAAATGGGTGGTTGTTGGTCAGCACAGACTTGGTGGGCCGAAGGGCCTGTTTCAGTGCTGTATCTCTCTATGACTCTCTATGACTCTAGGAGGGCTTAAGGTAGGCAGGTGTGAGTTGTGGAGGATATGCTGAAGAAAATTGAAGTGGCCATTTTTCGAAGTGAAGGATCAGTGGAAGGCTGCTCTGCCCCATCTCCCTTGCCAGACCAGCTTCTATACTGCTTGAAGATTTAATTAGGAAAATCCAGGTCTGAGTGTTTGAGGGTTCAGGTATGGAATATGTAACGGAAGAAAGACTTGTATTTAGATAGTCTCTTTCACAGTCTCAGGACATCCCAAAGCGCTTTACAGCCAATGAAGTGCTTTTGAAGTCTAATTACTGTTGAAGGAAACACCGTGACCAATTTGCGCACAGTAATTTCTCACAAACAGCAATGTAATAATGACCAGATTGATCTGTTTTTAGTGATATTGAGTGAGGGATAAATATTGATCAGGTTACCGAGGAGACCTCCTCTGCTGTTCGTCAAATTACTGCCATAGGATCTTTTATATCCACTTGAGAGAGCGGATGGGACATTGATTAATATCTCATCATAAAAGAGCACCTCCGACAGTGCAGCTCTCCCTCAGCACTGCACTGAAGTGTCAATCTAGATTTTGTGCTTAGGTCTCTGGAGTAGGACCTGAACCCTAACCTTCATGAGGCAGTGGCATTGAGCCACAGCTGACACAGAAGGTTTGTACAGAAACAATGCTAAGAGAAGAGCTGTGGGATCCAGTGAGAGAGACGTTCAGATAGAAAGAGTAGAAAAAACAGAAAAAGTAAGGAAAAATAGATTGCAGCATAAGAAAGAAAACAGAAATCGAAATAGTAAAGACCAAATACACTTTTACTTGTAATATCCTTCGTCCCCAATAAGCTTTCTATCCAGTCCTCTTCCCCCTTCAAATAATGATGGTACCATAGATTGCAATAAAATGAAAAAATCATGTCTGCCATCAGGGCAACAGTTATTTACATGGATAATTTTGTGCTTATAATCACAGACCAGGTATATCCTAACAAATTGGAAACGTTTCCCATTCATGAAGGCTGTGGGAATAGTGGTTTCCTCCCATCACAGTTAAATACATGCCATCAATAATGTCCTGCAATACAGGAGAAGTGCAATGTTTTCTCATGCTGTTGTTCGCTTTGCATTGGGAACTGTTTTGAAAGAGTTAATCCGAACAAACAAGCATCTGTCTTCTGCTTGATAGATCAGTGCATTGCTGGTTGTAAAATGTGCCATTTATCCTCTACTGTTACTTGGAATGGTCCAGTTGCATAGAAGTTCAAGGCTGTGGTCACCTTGACAACCATTGGCAAACTGTTTGTCGTACAAGTTGGCTGATGATCTAACTTAATGAACTGGCACATTCCCATCACTGCCCACTGCCTGCCTAATGAAATATTTTAAATGGGTATTGAATGACGTCAACACATCTGATGCTAGAAATGTGAAATGATGGCAGCAGGTAATTTAAATTAATCACCATAATTTCCAAGGGCTAATCAGGGGATCGCATCAAAGTGCAATTGTCCTTTGACCCTAGATTGGAGTCTGGCTGCAATGTGTGCTTTGGGCAAAAGGCTGTTCTAAGGTGTCCCCTGCAAATCTGCTTGGTACCGATTTCACTGCATTATCAGCTCCTAAATGTGATTTCATGACATTAAGCTGTGATTCCAATTTAATTGAAAATGTCTTAAATCTGCTTTGAGGTAACAGATGGAAGTTGTAAAATGATTCGATATGTGAAGCTGAAAGGCCAACTGACACAAAATACCATAATCATGTCTAATAAAGCAGCTGCACCTCTTTTCAATAAAGACATTTTTCCAAAGAGAGTACATTAAAGCTTGCTTTGAAGTATTCAGAACTTTATTTGCTCCTTGTTTTTATTATTGTTGAACGTTTGTGTTAATCCTACTTCCTGCATCTCTGACTTTCCAGTAAAATTAGATTGGAACTGTCATCTTCATTGAAAACATCAAACATCAAGCTTTTAGGCCTTGTGCTGAAATCTTAGTTCAGGTCACTCCAGCCATCACCCCTGTGTAAGTCATTCCATTTTTTGCCCCTGCCCACTTCCATGTTAATAGCGCATTTGCAGATAAAATATAATTCTCTGATGCTCCTTTCACTGAAAAGAACTGTATAAATGAATTTAGTCATAAAGACTCACCCAGCTCAGCAAATTCTAAATCAGAATTCTTTAAATACTTTGGGAAGTTACAGAAATACAGAAATAAATTTCCACAGCATGAAAGTGACATCTGCATTCATTAACGCATACATTTAATTGACAAATAGGTATGCTAAGTTTATCAAACTGCCGAGTGTGCCTTATGTATTTAGCAGTGGTTAGAGCCATCTTGCTGACTTCCATCACTCTACAGGCTTTGATGGTAAACTAGGTGTGCAATAGGGTCACATTCTGACCCTAATTCAGTGCTTCAGATGCAAAATGTAATAGCAGAAAGGCAGGAATTAAAGATTGGTCAAATATGATTAAAATTCAATAGCTCGCGCCAGAAACAGAATAAAATATTGTAGTGGGTTAGTTTGTTTTTGGAATTTAAGTTTAACTTTACTTGTATTATGAAAAAGAACTGCAGGTTCTGACCTCAATACATATGGATGCACGATGGGGGAGGATGAGCCGAAGGTGGCTGAAGAACCCAGCAGGCCAGGGACGCTGATGTCCTGCTGACCTCCTGGCAGGACTGCATTAAATTTTTTAGCTCCCCTTCCCATCTGATAGATGGCCAAATGGACAACCTGGCTGGCAAGAAGGAGGGAATACCAGTGTAGGGGGCCGCAGCCAGGCAACCTGAAGGACAGTCCCCGGCAAACAGAAGGTGGTAGAGAGCCCGCGATTGGGGAGGGAGGGGAGATAGAGGTCAGCAATTGGGGCTAGATTGGCAATCAGGTTGGGTGGTTGGGGAGGTCAAAGTCTTCCTTGAGGAGGAGCACTCCTGCTGCTATTGGCCCATAAGAGACAGAATCTTAACAGGCCAAAGGAAGCAGCTTTGGAGGCGGGGTATTTTTGGAAGTTGCACGTCGGGTTGGTTCCCCTACACGTTCCTGTCTGTGTTTGATCTTGCTAGAGGTGGGTTGCCATGGGAACTAGCAACCTGCTCCACAGAGGCACAGAGAATTAGGGCAATTAAGACTCCACTTAGAGACCATTTCCAGAATCTGATGCTATCCTCCCGACATTGGATGAGCCCTCCGCTGAGGCCTGACCCAGTAGATACCTGGAGGCGACCTCCTGATGGCACCAAGCCACTGGGATGAGAAAGTCACAGCTGCAGCCACAAGCAATCCTGAGAATGGGTTGCCCATCCACAGTGAAGCTCCTGAGAGCTGTGGGCTTTCTTTATTTTTAAATTTTCATTACACTTCAGAGAACTCCTCCTGTTTGAGGTGCCCTTGCAGTCACACCCACTTCTCCCAGTGGAGCTGCAGGCCCTCTGATTGGAGCTCCCACCTCAGATACCCATCAACATCCTTAATTGGATGGTGAACAAGGAGGTGGCCTGTTAATTAGCTGCCACTCAGAAGATTCCAACTTCCGTGCACCTCTGACCTGTGCAGGGTTGGGACCTGGAAATGGTCCTGATGCCTGAAAGTTTTCAAAGCGTAGAAGATTCTGAGAGATGCACAACCTTGTGGAGCTGAGAGTTCCTGTCTCCTTTTTTTGACACCTGGGAAACCCGTGTAGCAACTTTCAATTTTAAATTGGGCTCCCAATTGCACAGTGGAGGCCTTATTGAAATATGTTAAATAAGGTGGAATAATCCTGTGTGCCAATATTCAGTGTGTTGGGGTTGCATTCCCCATATTTAACTTTTTTAATCCCACTTGACCCTCTTCCACTCAATGTGGGTGGGAGGGTTATATTCAAGGTCAATATTTTGCTCATAGCTGGAATGACTGCTTGATGCCTTTGTATTACCGAATGTGTAGCACAGTACCAATGCAAGAAGGTGGGAGTTACTTTAGGCCCATTTTCAGGCATGAAATGGGCACTGCACATATAACATATGCTCCCCTTGGGAGGCCCAAGGTCTGTTTGTAAATGGGCATTGGGCCTCAGTAACATTTGTTAGGCAAACTACTCCATTTGTTGCCTCACTAGCAGCAGTCCGAACTAAAGTCCTGGGGAATATGGAGCGGAAATGGGAGGACAGATCAGTTGAGATAGTCTGAAGTTGAGGAAGCACTCCTGCTCCTTCTAGCTTCACAGGAACTTTAAAAAAAAACTCATCTTTTGTTGACAGCCACTGCTTAGACCCCAGCAGCCACCGAAGAATGTGGAGCGGAGCAAGCCTGACTCCTGTTCCACTCTGCAATGTACAGTCTCATAAAGGGGCCCTTAAACAGGCATTAGGTTCCCTCATTTGTTTACTTCAGAGGCCTAATGCCTGGTTTAGGTGGCCACCAGTGACACCTAAGCTTTCTGTTGGCATGGGACATTGGTTTCCAAAATTGGGCCTTGTTGCTTTTGTTTGAGATTTGTGACAAGTGCAACAAGTTACAATTGCTACTCCATCAAGCAATCTCTGACTGTACATTTCATAATTTACAGACTTTACATTTTACAATTCATAGCAAAGACATTCATGTCACAACAAATAAGGCCACTATCTGTGATACTAATTGAATTAATCTGTGATACTAATTGAATTATTCAACATCACTAAGTACCAAGTACTCCAATCGGCAGAAGCAAGTGATGCATGTTCACTGGATGGAGCTCAAACAGACACAATAGAGGCAAGATAGTCAAGGCAAAGACCCAATACTACCTTCTTAGGGCAACTGGGGATGCCCAACAAGTGTGGCCTTATCAGTGTTGTCGATACGCAAAGTATAAAAAAAAAAGCACAGGGATATGCAGAAGTTGCTAATGAAGGAGTAATGATGACAAGAGGAAACTAGAAAAGGATATAACAACAAGTGCAAAGCATAATACCAAAATTATCAACTAATTCCAGAATTTAAAACCTAAAGGATTGAGTTGAACATGAAAATGAACAGTAGATAGTTAAATATTACTTCCTGATTTTTTTTTCAACTCTGTAAAGCACTCTGGGGCATTTTGTTACATAACACTGCAATGTAAGTACAAATGATTTCTCTGCAGCAGTTGCATGATATTGATGTAAAATAGACCATTTTGCTGCAGTATTAATTCTTCTCCAGTGTGTGACAATGTATAAGAATGGCCCAGATTTTGCAGCCAGCGGTGAGATGCTCACCAGTGGCTACGAGGTAAGTCTCGCTGAAAGACCAAGCAGTCTGTCTGGTGAGAATTTCACCTCTATCGCTGTGCTGTGTTGCAACTGGTTATAGCATTTTTTACTGAGAATTCACAGCGTGGAGCAACAGTGATGTCATCAGGCTGGCCAAGCAGCCAATCCCATTCAAGGATTTTCACAGCCAGCTAAACAGGAAACTAAAAGCTGTAAAATAAAATTTAAATTTTAAAATTTTTACAAGGAGCAAATTAAAGATTTGATCATACACATCGGGTGAAGGTAGAAGTTAAAATATTCTGAAAAAATAGTTAAAAAATTGTTTGAAAAATTAGCTTAAAAATCTAATAACTAATCATTTATTTATTTAGAGATACAGCACTGAAACAGGCCCTTCGGCCCACCGAGTCTGTGCTGACCAACAACCACCCATTTATGCTAACCCTACAGTAATCCCATATTCCCTACCACCTACCTAAACTAGGGGCAATTTACAATGGCCAATTTACCTATCAACCAGCAAGTCTTCGGCTGTGGGAGGAAACCGGAGCACCTGGCAGAAACCCACGCGATCACAGGCAGTGACTTGCAAACTCTGCACAGGCAGTGCCCAGAATCGAACCCAGGTTGCTGGAGCTGTGAGGCTGCGGTGCTAACCACTGCACCGCTGTGCAACTCCACGATTATAAAATTATTTTCTCAGGGCCAGTTCTGCTGTTCATCAAATTTTATTAATTACATTGTCATTAAAAATCCAGTTACACCCGATTAAACAACGTGTAAGTTTTTGTGGGGTTTCTGACGGTGAAGTGGGAATGGGAAAGTTGAAATTCTTGCTGATTTCAGTGATTGCTGGCTCTGGGTGGGGTCCACAGTGCAGTCTGTAGCTGAGTAGTGAATGACAGGCTGCAACTTCAGGATTTCCAGGCTAATCTGCACATGCCCGACATCCTGAAGTTTTGTTCAGTTTTAGAGGGGTAATGCTGGCAAACGCTGTCAATTCACTGTCAACCTCCCACTGTAAGATCCAGTCCGATGTCTTCTTAAAATACTCCATAAACAAGAGGTTACAATGATGTAGCTAAACATTCAAATAAGCCACTCAAAGTGTTCACAAAAACAAGGAGAGTTATCTTACGACAAGAGTGTCTTAGCTTTTTATCTCCGTGAATCACTTAATGCCTATCATGAAGCTTTGGAAGACAATGGGCTACTTCTGGTCCCTGGTCTGTAGTTTGGATATTTCTGTTTTATAGAATGATGCAGGCCATTTAAGATAACAACCATTGGTGACTAAAACAGTAAAAACCTTGTTTATTTTTTGCTAATTAACCCCCATTTTTCCTGACTTGCAGACTTTTCCACCACTCATCAGTGTGAGAGAGCTGCAAGGGCGGATTTGACTCATGAGTATTATTATTATTACTTTGTCGTTGACTAGCAGGTGGCAATTCAAATGGGTTACCAGAATGAAGTCAATTTTCCCATTCAGTAGTCTGGAATAGCAGATATCCAGCAATCCAGTCAAGAACTGCTGCAATCATGCAGCAGGCGTGAGTTTAATTCACAGTTATCTCCAGATCTTTGTCAATGTTATTTCACATGTTAGCAGTACTTACTTTGTGCTGTCCTATTGCTTTGAGTAATGGATCACAAATTAAATTAAATCAGCTGATGAGTGAGTTTTAAATGTCTTGCATGATGTTTTGTTTTATTCGTTTGGGGAATGTGGGCTTCGCTGAATATTTCCCATCCCTAATTGCCCTTGAGAAGGTGGTGGTGAGCTGCCTTCTTGAACCACTGCAGTCCTTGGGGTGTAAGCACACCAACAGTGCTGTTAGGAAGGGAGTTCCAAGATTTTGACCCAGCAACAGTGAAGGAACGGTGATATAGTTCAAAGCCAGGATGGTGTGAGGCTTGAAGCGAAACTTGCAGGTGGTGGTGTTCCCATGTATTTGCTGCCCTTGTCTTTCTAGTGGTAGAGGTCACGGGTTTGGAAGGTGCTGTCAAAGGAGACTTGGTGAGTTGCTGCAGTGCATCTTGTAGATGGTACACACTGCTGCCACTGTGCGTCGGTGGTGGAGGGAGTGAATGTTTGTGGATGGGGTGCCTTCCAAGTGGACTGTCTTATCCTGGATAGTGTCAAGCTTTTTTATTGTTGTTGGAACTGCACCCATCCAGGCAAGTGGAGAGTATTCCATCACACTCCTGACATGTGCCTTCGAGATGGTGGACAGGCACTGGGGAGACAGGAAGTGAGTTACTCCTGCAGAATTCACAGCCTCGGACCTGCTCTTGTAGCCACAGCACTTATGTGGCTGGTCCAGTTCAGTTTCTGGTCAATAGTGACCCCCCCCTCCCCCAGGATGTTGATAGTGGGGGATTCAGTGGTGGTAATGCCAGTCAACGTCAAGGGGAGATGGTTAGATTCTCTCATGTTTGAGATGGTCATTGCCTGACACTTGTGTGGCATGAATGTTATGTGCCACTTATCAGCCCAAGCCTGGATGTTGTCCAGGTCTTATTGCATCTCGACATGGGCTGCTTCAGTATCTGAGGAGTCACGAATGTTGCTGAACATGGTGCAATCATCAGTGAACATTCTCATCATGTTTACCTTTAATTTGATGGTACTGAGCATTCAAGCCTCAGTGACCTGCTAATTTTCTTGTATTATTTTACAAACATACGAACATACGAATTAGGAGCAGAAGTAGGCCATTTGACCCCTCGAGCCTGCTCCGCCATTCAAAACGTTCATGGCTGATCTGTTTGTGTTTCAAATTCCACATTCCCATCTACCCCCGATAACCTTTGATTCCCTTGGCTAACAAGACTCTCTATCTCCGCCTTAAAAATATTCAATGACCCCGCCTCCACCACCTTCTGAGGCACAGAGTTCCAAAGTCGCACAACCCTCAGAGAAAAAATTCTCCTCATCTCTATCTTAAAAGGGCAACCGCTAATTTTAAAACAGTGCCCCCTCGGTCTGGACTCACCCACAAGAGGAAATCTCCTTTCCACATCCACCTTGTCAAGACCGTTCAGGATCTTTATATATTTCAATCAAGTCTCCCCTCACTCTTCCAAACTCCAGTGAAAATAAGCCCAGTCTATTCAACCTTTCCTCATTAGGCAATCCACTCATTCCAGGTATCAGTCTAGTAAACCTCCTCTTAACTGCCTCCAACACATTTACATCCTTCCTTAAATAAAGAGACCAAAACTGCACACAGTATTCAAGATATGGTGTCACCAATGCCCTGTATAACTGAAGCATAACATCATTACTTTTATTGTCAAATCTTCTCGTAATATAGGATAGCATTCCATTAGCCTTCCTTATGACTTGCTGTGCCTGCATACTAACTTTTTGTGACTCATGGATTAGAACACCTAGATCCCTCCGCACCTCGGAATTCTGCAGTCATTCTCTGTTTAAGTAAAACTCTGCTTTTTTATTCTTCCTGCCAAAGTGAACAACTTCACATTTTCCCACATTATACTCCATCTGCAGATCTTTGCCCACTCACTCAACCTATCCATATCGGTCTGCAACCTCCTTATGTCCTCTTTACAACATACTTTCCTATCTATCTTAGTGTCATCTTCAAATTTAGCTGCCAAGCCATTGCTCCCCTCATCTAAGTCATTGATATAAATTGTAAAAAGTTGAGGTCCCAGCACAGACCCCCAGGGGACTCCACTCATCACATCTTGCCAATCAGAAAAGGGCCCATTTATGCATACTCTCTGTTTTCTGCCAGCCAGCCAATGCTAATATGTTACTACCTATACCATGAGCTCCTACTTTGCGCAATAACCTTTTATATGCCTTCTGGAAATCCAAGTACAGAATGTCAATGAGTTTGCCTTGATCCACAGAGCATGTTACTCCTTCAAAGAACTTGAATAAATTGGTTAAACATGATTTCCCCTTCACAAAACCATGCTGACTATTCCCGATTAGCTTGAGTTTTTCTCAGTGCCCAGCTATAGCCTCCTTAATGATCGATTCTAACACCTTTCCTACGATAGACGTCAAGCTAACTGGCCTATAGTTGCCTGTTTTCTGTCTCCCTCACTTCTTGAATAGAGGGGTTATATTTGCTACTTTCCAGCCTGATGGAACTTTTCCAAAATCCAGCAAATTTTGAAAAATTAACACCAACGCACCTACTACCTCATTAGCCACATCTTTTAAGACCCTAGGATGAAGCCCATCAGGACCTGGGGAGTTGTCAGCCCATCAGTTTGCTCAGTACCGTTTCCCTAGTGTTTGTAATTTCACCAAGCTCCTCTCTTCCTTCCATCTCCTGATTTATAGTTATTACTGGAATATTTTTTGTATTCTCTGCAGTGAAGATAGATGCAAAATATTTGTTCATTTAATTTGCCATTTCCTTACTATCGACTATTATCTTCCCATTCTCACTTTCTACAGGGCCAACACTCACTTTACTTACTCTTCTTTTTAAATACCTGTAGAAACTCTTGCTATCCGTTTTTACATTTCTAGCTAGCTTCCTCTCATACTCTAATTTCTTTCTCCTGATTAACCTTTTAGTCATTCTCTGCTGTTCTTTATATTCTGACCAATCATCTGACCTGCCACTCATCTTTGCAAGATTATATGCTATTTCCTTAAGTTTGATGCTTTCCTTAACTTCTTTACTTAACCACGGATGGTGGGTCCTCCCTTAGAATTTTTCTTTATAGTAGGAATATACTTATTCTGAGTATTCTGAAATACCCCCTTAAATGTCTGCCACTGCTTCTCTATTGATCTGTTTCCTAGCCTAGTAACCCAGTTCACTTCAGCTAGCTCAGCTTTCATGCCCACATAGTTGCCCTTATTTAAGTTTAAAATACTAGTCTCAAACCCATTCTTCCCTCTTTCAAACTGGATATAAAATTCAATCATATTGTGAATGCTGCTACCTGGAGGTGCCTTTACTCTGAGGTCATTAATTAATCCGGTCACATTATACAATACCAAGTCTTATATAACCTGCTTTCTGGTTGGTTCCAGAACATGCTGCTCTAAGGCACTATCTCGAAAGCATTCTATGAACTCCTCATCCAGGCTACTATTGCCAATCTGATTTTTCCAGTTTATATGTAGATTAAAATCACTGATGATTATTGCAGTCCCTTTATCACAAGCACCCAATATTTCTTCTTGTATACTTCGGCCTACATTGTGATTACTGTTAGGGGGTCTGTAGACCACTCCACTAGTGGCTTCTTTCCCCTACCATTACTCATCTCCACCCAAACCGATTCTACATCCTGATCTCTCTAACTATTGCACCAAAGTCATCCTTGATTAACAGTGCTACCCCTCCACCTTTACCTCGCTTCCTATTATTCTTGAATGTCATATACCCCTCAATATTCAGGAGCCAATCCTTGTCATTTTGCAGCCATGACTCTGTAATGGCTATCAGATCATATTTATTCACTTCAATGTGCAGTATCATTTCATCTACTTTGTTATGAGTGCAACATGCATTCAGACACAGAACATTTAGTTTTGTCTTTTTGTTATCTTTGTAACATTTAGTCTTAACTGTTGGTGTGGTCTTAGGTTTTTTTCTCTCTGTCCCTTCCTGCCATTCTCTGACCTTCATTTCCAATATTACAATTCTGCTCTCCTGCCTTGACTCTACCCCTTGATTTGCTACATCTACCCAAGCTTGATCCCTCTTCCCCCTTGTTTAGTTTAAAGCCCTCTCTACTTGTCCAGTTATATGGTTTGCTAGAACACTGGTCCCAGCACGGTTCAGGTACAGACCATCCCAATGGTACAGCCCCCACTTTCCCCAGTACTGCTGCCAGTGCCCGATGAACTGAAACCCACTTCTCCCACACCAGTCTTTGAGCCACGTACTCATTTCACTAATCTTATGTGCCTTCTGCCAATTGGCACGTGGCTTAGGTAATAATCCAGAGATTATTACCTGTGTGGTTCTGCTCTTCAATTTGGTACCTAACTCTTCATACTGACTAAGCAGAACCTCTTTCCTAGTCTTACCTATGTCATTGGTACCTACAAGGACAATGATAACTGGATCCTCCCCCTCCCACTCTAAGTTCCTGTCCAGCCCTGAGCAGATGTCCCGAACCCTGGCACCAATTAGGCAATGCAACCTTCTGGACTCACGCTCTCGGCTGCACAGAACAGTATCAATCCCCCTCATTATACTATCCCCTACTACTACATTCCTTTTTGCTCTCCCCACTTGAATGGCTTCCTGTACCACAGTGCCATGGCCAGTGTGCTCATCCACCCTGCAGACCTCGCTTTCGACCGCACAGGTTGAGAGCACCTGAAACCTGTTTGACAATTGCACAACTGTTTGCTGGGTCCCTTTACCTGCCTCACTCACGGTCACATCCTCCTGTCCCTCACTGCTGACCAAAACACATTTGAAGCTTATCCTTCACCATCAGTTGGATCCCTCCTGGACCATGCAACTGTGTGTCCACTGGTTGTAAGCAATGTCTCGTCAACCATGGTTCTTGGTCTGACAGAACTGTGACACTTGTAGTTGTGTCCAATTTGAAATTTGTAATATGTCTATTGAGATAGATGTCTGTTGTCCAAAATCCTTGATTGGGGTCATTAATTTCCTGTAGGAAGTCTCCTGGTTTATCTTCCACTAGAAGTTGTTCCACCTCATTTTCCACTCTACTTGTGAAGGCTTTTTGTTTTGTAACTTTGAGAGAAGAGGCCGTGCTCTTGCACATCTTTCCGAAGTTGCCTGTCCTTTTGCAATTAAAGCATTCTGCTTTATTAACAGGACACTGATCACATCTGTGGGTCTTTTGGGCTCCACAGGACTAGCATGGTTTCCAGGTGTCTAGTATCCTCTCACTGCTGTGTACCTTCTTATCCAGTGATTGCTTTTCCATCCTGGGCTTCAGGAACTGACCATCATCCTATTTTGTTCTGATCCAAGGCCTCTCTTCAGGCAACAGAATGGCTCTGTTTTGTCTTCAGACTTCTGCCTGTCGCACCATTTGAATCGATTTCTCAAGAGTGAAGTTATCTTTGGACTGCAAGAGGTATGATAAGGACACATCAGCTATTCCCACTACTGTGCGATCCCTGATCAACTCAGACTTCAGTTCTCTGTATTCACAGCCCTCTGCCAATCTGTACAAATCATTAATGAAAGCATCCAGGGATTTTGGACACTCTCTTATTAAACTTTGCTCTTTCCAGGATTTTATTATTTCTCAAATTAAAAAAATTGTTGAATGCTTGTAACACATCTTCAAATTTGTCTGTAGCTTCATTTATGCCTTGCCTTATAATCATGTCATCAGCAATGGCACTCATGAAGTATAAAAGAGTATTAACTTGCCCAGCTGTGTAGCTGAGAAGCTATTCTAAATCTTAGGAATCTTTTTCTCCACACTGATGAATTCTGTATCTGATTGGGTCCTTCCCAATTCTGGAAGCTTTCAGGTATCATATGTTTCAAATCGATTTTTTGTAGACTTTTTTTTAGGGTGTTTACCTTACTTTAAAAAAAACATTTTTTCAGGGTGGATATCTTTCTTTCAGGATTTTTTTCTTTTTAGGCTTGATTGCTTTAATGGAGGTGTCCCTGCTCTGGTTGGGAGGTCCCATGAATTTTTTGGGGTTTTCCCGCTCTTCGCAATTCCTGCGCTTTATTGGAATTTTTCTGATCTTCGCCCTTGTGTTCCCCGAATTCAGGATTTGGATTTTCTTCATTTTTTTTCTGTGCACAATGCTGTCAGAAAATTAGTACAACCTTTTCAAAAGGCTTCTTACCCGATTCCCGATCGTCGGTACCGTGACTCACCCGATCGATGAATTATTCTTGTTGCAGGCCACCATGCTTCTGTGGTGCAGCCTGTATTTCTGTGCACTGACTCCATGACTGTCCATGTCAGAGCAGCTGCAGAGAGCTTCACAGTCTCTCCTGCAGGTAAGCAGTTTTCTTCAGTATTCAGGCTGTCCTGTATCAGCTAATATTTTTCTTTATATTCTTTGGTTGTTCACCACTGCCTCCATATTCTTGTACCGTAGACTGAATGTTGTTTACAGAAGTCTCAGAGTCTTTATAGGACAGATAACAATTTGCGCTCTCCACAAGCCTATCTAACCAACACAACTCATGTGCTGCTTCTAGCTTCTTCCAAGCCTAATACCCAAGTGACTATTACCCATCGTCACTACAGTGGGAGGGGTTTACTCTCACTGTCGCAAACATTAACCTCTTCAGGCCCTTATACTACAGGTAGGACACGCAAATTGACAGCCCCTTGGATGTCACAGAGCATACAGGGTAGGATAAGGCATAAAAGGAAAGCTTAGGTCAGATACCAAGAGCTTAATACTGCAGAAAGCCTAGAGGAGTATGGAAAGTGCGGGGCTGAAATTAAAAACTAAACACATGAAAAGAAGTAAAATCAAGGAAAATACGAAGATGTTTTATAAATATATAAAGAACAAAAGGATAACTAAGGGAAGAGTAGGGCCTATTAGAGATCAAAAAGATAACCTATGTGTGGAGGTGGAAGATGTGGGCATGGTTCTTAATGAATACTTCAGTGTATTTTCACAGAAGAGAGGGGTGAAGCAAACATTATAGTTAAAGAGGAGAAGTGTGAAATACTGGATGGGGTAAACATAGTGAGAGAAGAAATATTAAGGCATTAATCATCTTTGAAAATGGGTAAATCGACAGGTCTGGACGAATTGTTTCCAAGTTTGTTAAGAGAAGAAAGAGAGGAAATTAGCGGAAGCTCTGACCATTGTTTTCCAATTCTCTCCATCTATAGGCATAGTCCAAGAGAACTGGAGGGCTGTTAACATTGTACCACTGTTTAAAAACGGGAGAAAGGGATAGATCAAGTAATTATTGGCCAGGTAGCCTAACCTTGGTGGTGGGTAAATGATTGGAAAAAATTCTGAGGGAGAATAAAAATCATTTAGAAAGGCATGGATTAATCAAAGATAGTCAGCGTGGTTTTGTTAAAGGAAGGTGTTATCTGACTAAGTTGATTGAATTTCTTGAGGAGGTAACAGAAGCGTCGATGAGGGTAATGGATTTGATGCGGTCTGTATGGATTTTAGCAAGGCTTTTGACAAGGTCCCACATGACAGACTGGTCAGAAAAGTATAAGCCCAAGGGATCCAATGGAAAGTGGCAAATTGGATCCAAAATTGGCTCAGTGGCAGGAAGCAACGGGTGATGCTTATTGGCTGTTTTTGAGACTGGAAGATTGTTTCTAGTGGGGTTCTTCAGAGTTCAGTACTGGGTTCCTTGCTGTTTGTGGTATATGTCAATGATTTTGGCCAAAATGCAGGTGCATGATTAAGAAGTTTGCAGATAATATGAAAATTGGCTGTGTGGTTGATACTGAGGAAGAAAACTGTAGACTGCAGGAAGATATCAATGGGCTGGTCATGTGGGTAGAAAAGTGGCAAATGCAATTCAATCCAGAAAGATGTGAGAAAATGCATTTGGGGAGGACAAACAAGACAAGGGAATACACAATACATAGTAGCATACTTAAAATGTGTCGAGGAACAGAGGGACCTTGGAGTGCATGTGCACAGATCCCTGAAGGTAGCAGGACAGGCAGAAAAGGTGGTCAAAAAGGTAGAAATACTTTCCTTTATTAGTCAAGGCATAGAATGTAACAGTAGGAGGGTTATGCCAGAACCATATAAAACACTAGTTAGGCCACAGCTAGAGTATTGCATGCAGTTCTGGTCACACTACAGGAAGGATATAATCGAACCAGAGAGTGTACAGAGGAGATCTACGAGGATGTTGCCAGGACTGGAGGATTTTAGCTATGAGGAAAGATTGTTTAGGCTGGTCTTGTTTTCTTTGGAATAGAGAAGGCTGAGGGGAGATTTAATTGAGGTGTATAAAATTATGGGAGGGGCCCTGATAGGCTGAATACGAAGGATCTATTTTGTTAGCAATGAGGTCAATAACCAAGGAGCATAGATTTAAAGTAATTGGTAGGAGTTGAAGAGATTTTTTTTCACCCAGAGGGTGGTAGTGGTCTAGAACTCAATGCCTGAAAGGGTGGTAGAGCCAGAAACTCTCATTTCATTTAAAAATACTTGGATATGCACTTGACATGATGACTTGATGCACTTGTTAGCTGACATTGTTAACAGTTCTTTCTGTTCAGGTACTGTCTCTCTCCTTTAAATCTTCCATCATCACTCCTCTTCTCAAAAATCCCCTTGACCCTTCAAGCTATTGCCCCATCTACAACCTCCCTTTCCTCTCCAAAATCCTTGAACATGTCATCGTACAATAAAACCATGCCCATCTTTCCATGAAATCCATGTTTGAATCCCTCCACTCAGGTTTCTGCCCTGCCACAGTACCGAAACAGCTCTTATCAAACACATGCTGTGTTTATTTTAAGCAATACAGATACTGGTACAGTGTGACACAACCTGTCTGGGCACAATTCCATGGGTTTCTGTTTAACTCGTGACCAAACAGTCACTGACTTTGTGGCTCCAATCTTTATCTTTTTAAACAACCTTTCAAGTCCAATTAATACTGTGTGTCTGACCCGGATCCAACCCAACCTAGACCCGGCCCGACCCGACCTGAGCCCGAAAGCCGGACCTGGAAGAGCGACCCGACCTGACCCGAACCCGACACATGTTGTCGGGTCCCGTCAGGTTCGGGTCGGGTAGCAGGCCTTTGGACCACACCATCCTCCTCCAATGCCGCTCCACTGTCCAGCTGCTTGGGACTGCTCTTGCCTGCTTCCTTCTCACCTACCTAATCATAGCCAGAGAATCACTTGAAATTGTTTCTCGTCCACCTCCGCACAGTACTTTTGGTGCCACAAAGGATCTATCTTTGGCCCCCTCCTCTTCTCACCTCCATGCTGTCCCTTGGCGACATCATCTGCAAGCACAGCATTAGTTTTCACCTGACGACACCCAGCTCTACCCCACCTGCACCTGTCTCGACTCTTCCACTGTTGCTAAATTATCAGACTGCTTGTCCAACATCCAGTACTGGATGGGCAGAAAGTTCATCCAACTAAATATTGGGAAGATGAAGGCCATTGTTTTCAGTCCCCACCACAAACTCTATTCCCTAGCTACTCACCCAGTTCCTCTCCCTTGCAACTGTCTGAGACTGAACCACAGTGTCCACAACCTTGGCGTCATATTTGACCCCAAGATGAGCTTCCGACCACATATCTGCACCATCACTAAGATTCATAACATCACCTGACTCTGCCCCTGCCTCAGCTCATCTGTTGCTGAAACTCTCACCCATGCCTTTGTTACCCCTAGTCTTGACTATTCAAATGGACTTCTGACCACCTTCCCACATTCTACCTTCTGTAAATCTGAGGCCACCCTAAACTCTGCTGTCCATGACCAAACTCACAGCAAATCCTGTTCACCCATCATCCCTGTGCTCGCTGACCTGCATTAGCTCCCCGTCAAAGCAACACCTCAATTTTAAAATCCTATCATTGTTTTCAAATACTTCCATGGCCTCGTCCTTCTCTATCTCTGTAATCTCCTCCAGCTCCACAACCTCCGGGATATCTGCACTTCTCTAATCCCTGATTTTAATGCCCCACCATGCCTTCAACTGCTTCGGCCATAAGCTCTGGAAATCCCTCAAAGACTCCGCTGCCTCTCTATCTCTCTTCCCTCCTTTAAGACACTCCTTAAAACTTCCCTCTTTGACCAAACTTTTGGCCATCTGTCTTAATATTGCTTTCTGTGGCTCCAATTTTGCTTCATAAAGCTCCTGTGAGCATCTTGGAATGTCTTATTACATTAAAGGTACTTCATAACTGCAAATAGTTGTTGTTGTTGATGTGCTGTAAACTATGAGGCTCTGGACCAGGAACTGCAAAGTGGGATTAGGCTGGATAGTTAATTTTCAGCCAGCACATAAACGATGGGTTGAACAGCCTCTTTCTGTGGTGCAAATTTATATGATTCTATGATTTACTTAGACACGAGGCAGTAAAAGGTATACTCTGGATCATAGGGGACATGAGGTTTACTTATAGGAGTGGTCAATGACGCTGAACTCGATAAAATATCTTATGTTAAACCCTAAAACGATGACAGCTGGCTTCAACATTCTGGGAGGTTGCAAGGGCACAACCTTGTGGATTAGGAATCGCAGACTTCAGAGCTGCCCAAAAGTCTGCTTGGACAGATCAGTGGACAATTGAGTGCCAAGCCACAGTGCTAGTCCTGCAGCAGTAACTGATCAGGCGTTATAACAGACAGGCCCTAAAGCATTCCTGCTCAAGTGACAGCGAAGCTGCCTAAAGCAGCAGGATATGATTCCTGCAGATGCCGGGCTTTTACAATGCACATTGGAAGCAGGTCTAGTGCTATCTACAGCCTGGCAGCAAAATCCTACATTCTGTAACTGAATGGTTACATTTGACAACTGAATATTTGCTGTTTGACAATTGAACATTCATACATTTCACCTGACAATTACAGACCACATCTGGCATGTGAGTATAACATCTGTTAAAAGGACATTGGACCTGATAATTGCATACAGCATTAGACAAGTATGAGAATCAGAGTCTGATAACTAAACACATAGATCTGAGAACGATTGCCTACATTTGACAATTACAGCCCTGACACAACATATAATACGTGCAGGTTTCATGCACACCATGTGTGAACACACAAATAACTGAGCACCTGGCTCATTAGAGATCAGAGGCTGAATTTTGTAGGGAGGCTGCAGGTCCTGACGGTGGCACCAGGAGCAGGTGCTGCTGTCGCTCGAGTGTCAAGAGGCCGGCCAAATGAGATCACATTTTGGCCGGACAATTAACTGCCGGGATGCACGGGGCTTGTCCAATTAAGGAGTGGAGGCAGGAAAAGAGGCGCTGTCATCTGACTGAACGGCACGTGTTGGTTCTATATTTAAAAGGCTGCCAGGCCTGCATTCACTGCTGCCTGGATTTAAATGAGTGCTTGACCTACTGTGCTGAAGACCCCTCCTGCTGTCTACAGACCCGAAGACCCTTCCTGCTGATTACAGTCCCAAAGACCCCTCCTACTCATTACAGTCCCAAAGACCCTTCCTGCTGATTACACTCCCAAAGACCCCTCCTACTGATTCCAGTCCCAAAGACCTCTCCTGCTGACCACAGTCCCAAAGACCCTTCCTACTGATTACAGTCCCAAAGACCCCTCCTACTCATTACAGTCCCAAAGACCCTTCCTGCTGATTACACTCCCAAAGACCCCTCCTACTGATTCCAGTCCCAAAGACCTCTCCTGCTGACCACAGTCCCAAAGACCCTTCCTACTGATTACAGTCCCAAAGACCCCTCCTACTGATTACAGTCCCAAAGACCCCTCCTACTGATTACAGTCCCAAAGACCCTTCCTGCTGATTACAGTCTCAAAGACCCCTCCTGCTGACCACAGTCCCGAAGACCCCTCCTGCTGATTACAGTCCCAAAGACCCCTCCTGCTGACCACAGTCTCAAAGAGCCCTCCTGCTGACCACAGTCCCAAAGACCCCACTTGCTGACTACAGTCTCAAAGACCCCTCCTGCTGACCACAGTCCCGAAGACCCCTCCTGCTGACTACAGTCCCAGACCCCCTCCTGCTGACCACAGTCTCAAAGACCCCTCCTGCTGACCACAGTCTCAAAGACCCCTCCTGCTGAGCACAGTCCCGAAGACCCCTCCTGCTGAGCACAGTCCCGAAGACCCCTCTTGCTGACTACAGTCTCAAAGACCCCTCCTGCTGAGCACAGTCCCGAAGACCCCTCCTGCTGATTACAGTCCCAAAGACCCCTCCTGCTGACCACAGTCTCAAAGAGCCCTCCTGCTGACCACAGTCCCAAAGACCCCACTTGCTGACTACAGTCTCAAAGACCCCTCCTGCTGACCACAGTCCCGAAGACCCCTCCTGCTGACTACAGTCCCAAAGACCCCCTCCTGCTGACTACAGTCTCAAAGACCCCTCCTGCTGACCACAGTCCCGAAGACCCCTCCTGCTGACTACAGTCCCAAAGACCCCCTCCTGCTGACCACAGTCTCAAAGACCCCTCCTGCTGACCACAGTCTCAAAGACCCCTCCTGCTGAGCACAGTCCCGAAGACCCCTCCTGCTGAGCACAGTCCCGAAGACCCCTCTTGCTGACTACAGTCCCGAAGACCCTTCCTGCTGATTACAGTCCCAAAGACCCCTCCTGCTGACCACAGTCTCAAAGACCCCTCCTGCTGAGCACAGTCCCGAAGACCCCTCCTGCTGACTACAGTCCCGAAGACCCCTCTTGCTGACTACAGTCCCGAAGACCCCTCCTGCTGACTACAGTCCCGAAGACCCCTCTTGCTGACTACAGTCCCGAAGACCCTTCCTGCTGATTACAGTGCTGATGTCCCTGGTGGAACTGAATGGGAGTCTGATTTAACAATGGCAGAGGGAAAGCATCAGTTTAGTGATGCCTCCCTGCAGGTTCTCCTCCAAGCTGCAACAGCCAAGGGACAGGAAGGAGACTCGATGGGCCAAATGGCCTCTTTCTCTGCTGTTATGATTCTAAGAGATCGTCCCATCTGATCAAGCAAGACAGAGATTGCAGAGGAGGCCTGCAGCCATGGGATCACCCCTGCCGAACCTGTGTGCAGTGTCGCAAATGGGTCAATGACTTACTGCCCTCTGCCAAGGTGAGTTCTCCATAGCGCTTTCCTCTTTGGGGCTTGCATGTGGCAACACATGAGGGTGCGCTAGGTGGGAAGAAACTGACCATCTAGTCAGTAGCAAGGGGGTCAGGCAGCAGCAGATCCTGAAGGATGCATGGCTGCATCTACATGAGAGACGGCCGTCTGTCATTGCCGACTCCCCTAAAGGTATCTCGAGTGCAGATGTATGGAGGAGGCATTCATGAGCCCCATCATGGGCCAAAGGGCTTCCACCAGCCTAAGTGTTGTGTTAGTCTTCGTAGGGATACTAACAGTGTTCCTCCTTCTGGTTGCAGGAGAAATGGGCACACACCAATAAAGAGAGGGCCAAGACTGGTGGAGGCCTCCTATACCTGCGTATCCTGACCCCGCCAGAGGAGGAGGCCCTGGAACTGGCTGGGTCTCAAGGCAGCTGAGCAATTGCTGATGGTGAAATAGGAGTGCCATCATAGGAGAGTGAGTGAATGAGTGCAGTGGCACGAGGCTGCTTCCGGCCAGCGCAGCAAGCCCAGTGCTCATGTGTGCACCATTGGACACATGGAGCTCCACATCACATATGGTCGGGATGAGGAAAAGGGAAGCCTTTAACTCCTAAATGTTTGTGTTCTCTCCATGCAAGTCTCAGTAATCCAGTAGGACGTGCAGCTAGAGAGACAGGGGGCCAGCCGCCCACCTCTGAGGTGGAGAAGAGGTCCTCAGAGGGTGCAGCGTCATAACATTTCCCGCACCCCCCACCAGCGCAGATACTCATGTTGGTGGGTATGCATTCGCAAGTAGATCCAGGGTCACAAGCTGGTGAGCACATCATAATCGCGTCTAATCAGCTGATGGAGGCTGTGACAACCAAGGCCACTGACAGTCTAAGGACTGTGGGAGAACAGACCCATGCCGCACCCCAGTCTGATAGTGTGTCTCTCATCGGCAACACGGCACCTGCTGGAGCTGCAGCGAGAGGTAAGGGAACATCTGGTGGAGTTGCCAGAGGCTATGCGAACCCATACGCAGCTAATGGAGGAGTCCATCCAGGTCATGAATACTGCTGTGTCTCAGGCGTGTGCGAGCATGGCTACCTCTATCTAGAAGTTGGCGACCCTCATGGAGAGGCAGGTGCAGCAGATCACTCAGTGGATGCTGGAAATGCATGAAGACCTGCATACCATCACCTTGTCCATGAGCTTGATGCAGCAGTAGCGAGGTGAAAGGAGGATGAGGCTCCTAGAGTCTCTACCAGGTGCTCGTCCTTCTCATGTCAGCAGGGAGGCACTGGAAATCTCATCTTCAGCAGCCCAATTGCCTGCTAGGTATTCACCCTCTCCTCTGCTGCAGTGCGATGGTTCCTCACAGGCGTGAGTAGCCATGTCTTCAATGGGTCGCCCTTGTCCCCAGGATTCAATCCCTGAAGGCGTGAGGGTGGCCAGAACAACTCTGGTGCCTGTGACTGCCCGAGTATGCAGGCGTTGTGGCTACCTCCTGGGAACTGTACACATACCTGAAGGATCCACTTTCAGTGGACGCAGACCAGTTGTACTTTGATGGAATGGAAGCCCTTCTTGTTGATGAAGGCTGCTGGCTGGTCTGTAGGATCCTTAATGGCCACACGCGTGTTGTCGAAGACACTTTGCACCTAGGACAATCCAGTCATGGTCCCAAACCCAAAGGTGCATAAATTGGTCATGGCCTCCCTGGAGAGCCTCAGTCTGTGCTGACACGGATACTCGGATATCAGGAGATAGTTGTGTCGTGTACAGCAAAGTCTCTCTCGGAGAGAGGACCTTCTTTGTGTGGGATGCTGCTGGCGCACCCTCTGCACCCTTCCACAGCGTGCTCCTGGTGTTCCTGTTTGCCCCCAATGGTGCGTGGACCTCCCCCCCTCTGCGCTGTTCCTCCTCCTCAGCGAGGGGCCATGAAGACTGGGTAGAGCAGGCCCATGGCAGATGGACTGTTTCTTAGTCCTGCAAGTTCTTTGCAGCCCACCTCCCCCAAGACCTTTGCCTGCCTGGTCCTTTTGGAGCAGGTGCCACTGCCCCTCTGTCACCCTTGCAGCACGCCCCCGACCCCCCCCCCCCATTAGTGCATTAGTGCTGCCACCATCACACGCTCCCTCCGTTAATGCTGCCACCATCACTCGCTCCCTCCGTTAATGCTGCCACCATCACACGCTCCCTCCGTTAATGCTGCCACCATCACTCGCTCCCTCCGTTAATGCGGCCACCATCACACGCTCCCTCCGTTAGTGCTGCCACCATCGCTCGCTCCCTCTGTTAATGCTGCCACCTTCACACTCTCCCTCCGTTAGAGCTGCCACCATCGCTCGCTCCCTCCGTTAGTGCTACCACCATCACTCGCTCCCTCCATTAGTGCTGCCACCATCACATGCTCCCTCCGTTAGTGCGACCACCATCACACGCTCCCTCCGTTAGAGCTGCCGCCATCACATGCTCCCTCCGTTAGTGCTACCACTATCACTCGCTCCCTCCGTTAATGCTGCCACCTTCACACTCTCCCTCCGTTAGAGCTGCCACCATCGCTCGCTCCCTCCGTTAGTGCTGCCACCATCACACTCTCCCTTTCTCAGTGCTGCCACCATTACACTCTCCCTTCATTAGTGCTGCCACCATCACACACTCCCTCCATCAGTGCTGCCACCATCACACACTCCCTCCGTTAGTGCTGCCATCATCACACGCTCCCTCCGTTAGTGCTACCACCATCACACTCTCCCTCCGTTAGTGCCTTCACCATCACACTCTCCCTCCGTCAGTGCTGCCACCATCACACTCTCCCTCCGTCAGTGCTGCCACCTTCACACTCTCCCTCCGTTAGCGCTACCACCAGTACACTCACCCTCCATTAGTGCTGCCACCTTCACCCGCTCCCTCCATTAGCGCTGCCACCATCACACTCTCCCTCCATTAGTGCTGCCACCTTCTCTCGCTCCCTCCTTTAGTGCTGCCACCTTCACACTCTCCCTCCGTTAGTTCTACCACCAGCACACTCTCCCTCCGTTAGTGCTGCCACCTTCACTCGCTCCCTCCATTAGTGCTGCCACCTTCTCTCACTCCCTCCATTAGCGCTGCCACCATCACACTCTCCCTCCATTAGTTCTGTCACCTTCTCTCGCTCCCTCCTTTAGTGCTGCCACCATCACATGCTCCCTCTGTTAATGCTACCAACCTGACTGCACTTCTGCTGCCATCGGGCAATGGCCTCCGTTCCTCCATGTTGGCTCTCAGTGTCGCTGGTTGGCAGAGGCAGCACTGAACTCTTGCCGGCTTTCTTGCCGTGTCCTTTAAGCAGGCAGGTCTCTGAATCCATTCATAAAATTCTAAAAGCACTGTAAAATTTGTGTTAATTCCTACTTTAACTGCCTTAATTGATGTCCTGGCACACTGTGGTGAGAAGCCATGGTTCCTGCCCCACGTAAAATTTGGAAATAACATTACAATGTCGGATGTGCGGCCAGACGTGTCCCGACATCATTTTATGTTGCCCCCACTGGCAAGTCTGCTCTCAGTGGCCCAGCAAAATTCCGGCCCAGGTGCGTAGAAAAAGATACACCAATTTGCCATTGCCTGTTTGACTCCTTCGAGCTTGGATTACAACACCAAGTGCTACCATCAGCATTCAGAATCGTGTTCATGCTGTGGTGCTTGCTGCTGATTTTTAAAATGGTAGCTACCAAAATAATAAAGAAATTCAATTCTGTAATAGTGACACCGCTATAACCAGCAGGAATAGCACATACAAAGCTTAATGAGTTACTGTAAATCAGACTGACTGTTTGACCTCCCTGATCTAACATATAGCTTGCCCACTTTAGTCTTATTTAACTAAACAAACTTCCCTAAAGTCTCTCTCACTTCACATTTGTAGATTTTTCAGTGTGCACCACCGTACTGTAGTCAAGGTGGTCAAATATTAATGCACATACACAAATGTAGCCTCCTGAATCTTCTGGAGATATAGTGTCACACAAATGTTTTCCTTCTATGCTGTACTACCAATACACAAATAAGCCATGCAAACAAGCTCAGCTCACTTATGCAAGAAGCCTGGACTGTACTGCTAGAGTGTGGGAAAAATAGTTAGAAAAACCACATGGCATTTTTATCATGGTGGTGCTGCACGTAATTATCCTATTTACATCATCATATCAAACAAGAACACACAAGAAAAGGGTTTCTAAACACTTGCCAGAGAGTGCTGATGCTGCAAATCTGAAATAACAATAGAAAATGCTGGAAAGACTCAACCGTTCAGTCAGCATCTGTGGAGAGAGAATAAAGGAGCTGACATTCCGGGTGTGGATGATTTGTCAAAATTGGAAGATATCACAGATGCACAGAAATGATGAATTGAAAACAAGAAGGAAAAGAGAAAGCAATGAAGATGAACAGGGTGAAAGAGACAAGCAGAAATCGAGTTGAAGAGAGGAACAAAACCTGTTCAAGGTGGATATTGTTAGAAGAGAAGTTGCAGTCAATTGAAACAATATACAAGCAAAGAACTTCGGAAGCTGGGAATCTGAAACAAAAGTAAAAAATGCCAGAAACACTCGATGGATCAGGCATCATCTGTGGTGAGAATGCAAGTTTACATTGCCAGTTCCTTCCCTTTGTGTTCTTAATCCTTTGCTCTGTGCACCCGTAATATCTTTTACTTTTACATTAATAATGTCCCTTTAAATCAACATCTGGTCTGACATGTTAGGATGCTATTATATTATCAGGAAAGCAAAGGCCTCCTGTGGTGTCTTAAAAATACAGAGATGGTGGAAAGTGAAATCCAGAAATAAGAGAAAGGCAGCTGAACCCATTAGGATCAGATGCAAATAACTATTTGCCTACTGTTAATTTTTTTCTAAAGTAAATATATCATGCATTTACTCCTCATCTTGTGCATTTTGTGCAGCATAAGTGCCTTTCCTTAAATATAATGAAATGTCAGTGCTAATAACTCAGGCACTGCATTAATCAAACCCTTGGATTTTCAAAAAAGCCTTTGATAAGATGACATATTTGTCAAGGTGCCACAGAAAAAGTTATTTATTTATTTAGAGATACAGCAGTGAAACAGGCCCTTCGGCCCACAAAGTCTGTGCTGACCATCAACCACCCATTTATACTAATCCTACATTAATCCCATATTCCTACCACATCCCCACCTTCCCTCAATTCCCCTACCACCTATTGCACAAATTAGGGATCATGGGATTGGGGATAATATATTAGCATGGATTGAGGATTTGTTAATGACAGAAAAGAGAGTAGGAATAAATGGATCATATTTGGGTTTGCTGTAACTAGTTGGGTGTCACAACAATCAGTGCTGGGACCTCAGCTATTTACGATCTATATTAATGACATAGGTGGGGAGACTGAGTGTAATGTATCCAAGTTTGCTGATGATACAAAGTTAGGTGGGGCAGCAAGCTGTCAGGAGGATGCAAAAAGGCTGCAAAGGGATATAGACAGGTTACGCGAATGGATAAGAACATAGCAGATGGAACTGAATATGGAGAAATGTGAAATTATCTGCTTTGGTCGGAAAAATAGAAATGTTGGTATTCAGAGAGACCTGGGTGTCCTTGTATCATAGAAGGTTAACATGCTGGTACAGAAAACAGTTGGGAAAGCAAATGATTTGTTAGTCTTTATGACAAAGGGATTGGATTAAATGAGTAAAAAAATCTTTCTACAATTATATAGGGCTTTGGTGAGACTACACTTGGAGTACTGTGCACAGTTTTAGTCGCCTTACTGAAGGAAAGATATACTTGCCTTTGAGGGTGTGCAACAAATGTTCACTAGGCTGATTCCTGGGATGATGGAATTGTCCTTTGTGCAGTGACTGAATAGACTAGGACTACATTCCCTCGAATTTAGAAGAATAAAAGGTGATCTCATTGAAACATTGAAAATTCTTAAGGGGCTTGATAGGGTAGATACTGGAAGGATGTCTTCCTTGACTGGGGAGTCTAGAGTCAGAGTCTCAGAATAAGAGGTCAGCCATTTAGGACAGAAATGAGGAAAAATTTCGTTACTCAAAGGATTGTGAATGTTTGCAACTTTCTACACGAGAGCTGTGGATGTTCAGCTGTTGAGTATCTTCAAGACAGAGGTTGATAAATTAAGGGATTTAAGGGATATGGGGATAATGCAAGAAGGTGGAGTTGAGGGAGAACAGCCATGGTCATATTGAATGGTGAAGCAGGCTCGAAGGGCCAAATGGCCTACTCCAGCTCCTATTTCTTATGTCTTATGGTCCCACTGTACCATAGCAAGTGGGAAATTATAAGTTGTGATTTTTGTTACAGCAAAAATATTTTTCTGTCATGAAATGCTGAAGAAAGAGATTGTTCCTGATATTCAACAGAGAATGAAGCCTTCAGACAACTTGGTAGTTCTTGACTGCCAGTCTCCTGCAGAGAATGTCATGGTTACATTCAATTAAATACAGAAAAATGTATTCTTCTCAGCCAATTAAGAAGTGGCTTTATCTTACCCCACTAAATTGATTTTTTATCAATTCATGGGATGTGGATGTCGCTGGCTAGGCCAGCATTTATTGCCCATCCCTAATTGCCCTTGAGAAGGTGGTGGTGAGCTGCCTTCTTGAACCACTGCAGTCCTTGGGCATTGGTACACCCACAGTGCTGTAGGAAGGGGGTTTTAGTATTTTGACCCAGCGACACTAAAGGAACAGCGATATAATTCCGTCAGGATGGTGTGTGGCTTGCAGGAGAACTTGCAGATGGTGGTGTTCCCATGCATCTGCTGCCCTTGTCCTTCTAGGTGGTGGAGTTCACTGGTTTGGAAGGTGCTGTCGAAGGAGCCTTGGTGAGTTCCTGCAGTGCATCTTGTAGATGGTACACACTGCTGCCATTGTGTGTCGGTGGTGGAGGGAGGGAATATTTAAGGTTGTGGATGGGGTGCCAATCAGGCAGGCTGCTTTGTCCTGGATGGTGTCGAGCTTACTTGAGTGTTGGTGGAGCTGCACCTATCCAGGCAAGTGGAGAGTATTCCATCACACTGCTGACTTGTGCCTTGTAGATAGTGGACAGGCTTTGGGGAGTCAGGAGGTGAGTTACTCATCGCAGTATTCCTAGCCTCTGACCTGCTCTGTAGCCACACTATTTATGTGGCTACTCCAGTTTAGTTTCTGGTCAATGGTAACCCCCAGGATGTTGATAGTGGGGGATTCAGCAATGGTAATGCCAGTTAACATCGAGGGGAGATGGTTAGATTCTCTCTTGTTTGAGATGGTCATTGCCTGACACTTGTCTGGCGTGAATGTTACTTGCCACTTATCAGCCCAAGCCTGGATGTTGTCCAGGTCTTGATGCATCTGGACACAGGCTGCTTCATTATCTGAGGAATTGCAAATGGTACTGAACATTGTGCAATCATCAGTGAACATCCCCACTTCTGACCTTATGATGAAGGGCTGATTTCTTGTCTCCTCCCCACCAACCCCCACTTTGTCTAGGTACTAGACAGACATAGTTGTTCCGTACCTGTCCTGACCATTCATGAATTTGATTAGCCTCATCATTTGAATAGCCCAGTCATCTCCCTAGAATCAGGGACAAAAATACAGGCACAGCTGCAGATGCCTGAGAGGCCTACAACTACAGGCATGGCCAAGAGGCTTGGGGTCTTCTGGCTGGTTAAAAGCTAGTTGGCCTCTAGTCTTAAAGAATCATGGGAACCTGGAAGAGGAAGGTATGATTTAACTTTCCAGGTAACCTTTGCCTTGCTGCTGGGTCCAGGCTCAAGGCCCTTGCCAGCCTTTTCAGGGGACCTTGGGTAAAACTTTGTCTGGACCCGTTTTCCATTACTATTTGCCTGAGGCAAGCGGCCTAAGGGTTGATAGATGTTGGTCCTTGGTCCTTGACTGCATACATGCTGATTGCACTGGCAGCTCTCCCAATGCGGAAGTGTCAATTCAAGGCTGCTTGCCTCGGTGGAAGCAGCTCTCAGGTAAGTTCTGGTAGTGGGGTAGGGGGCAATGCGAGTGTGAGGGGACTGGCTATCACAACACCTGTGAAATCAGGGCAGCAATCCTGCTCCTATAGACTATATAGGAAGGATTTTGAAAAAAATGCTAATAGTTTTCATTGAGGCTGTCAAAGAATCCTGAATGGAGAAACCCTGTTCTTTCTTCAAGGGGTCCTTCAACATGCGATAGATCCCTAATTGACATTTTCAAAAGGCCTAACGTCTGTTGGTGGACGCCCCGCAAACACCTGTGCAGATTGTGTGTAGGCTGTCTCACTGCTACACTGCTGTAATTTGCAACCGTTTTATGGACTCAATTTCTACCTTCCCTATGCCTAAGTGCTTTTCCAATATACGTTTAAGAATGTGAGGTTGATGGGCTGAGAATACCCCCTCATCCAATTTAATTTCGGGTGGCACAGTGGCGCAGTGGTTAGCACCGCAGCCTCACAGCTCCAGTGACCTGGGTTTGGTTCTGGGTACTGCCTGTGCGGAGTTTGCACGTTCTCCCTGTGACCATGTGGGTTTCTGCCGGGTGCTCCGGTTTCCTCCCACAGCCAATGACTTGCAGGTTGATAGGTAAATTGGCCATTGTAAACTGCCCCTAGTGTAGGTAGGTGGTAGGGAATATGGGATTAATGTAAAATTAGTATAAATGGATGGTTGTTGGTCAACACAGACTCAGTGGGCCGAAGGGCCTGTTTCAGTGCTATATCTCTGTAAGACTGTATAATAAGTCTCTGCCTATATTTCCTGCACTATGCTCTATCACCTTGGATATATGCCACAGAACAATAGGCCCCATAGATGGCGAAATGGAAAGGCTTAAAGCTTAAATGGTGGGCTGCATTTTATCAGCCCCCGACATCGGGGGTCATGGCGGGAGGGCCCATAAAATCCTATGGGGAGAGGCCTGCCACGGGCCTTGATGCCAGGAAGGCGCCGCCCCATTTTACCAGTGACAGCGAAACCTCATGGCAGCCTCCCTGCTGCACGGTGACAGAGACTTCATTTAAATATGTTAATTACATTACAATGAATGACTAATGACTTACCTTGTAATGACGGCCGTCCCACGCTGATATTCTGGCTGGTTACCAGAAGTCTCCATTGGGAGATCCAAGACGTAACACTGATGGAGCGGGGGGGCAGAGTGATATTTTCAGGTCGGGAGTGGGGGGAAGGAATGGCAAAAATGAACGCTATTGGTTGAGGGGATGGTGGGAAGGGGTTGAATGTCAAAGTGCAGAAAGTTTGGTGGGGAAAGGTCAGGATCGGAAATTTACTTTTTTTTGGGGGGAGGAGAAAAAATTATTAACTGTTTATTCATTGTGGGGGGTGGGGGTGGGTGACGGGATTACAGGTGTGGACAAATTTTTATTTAAATTTTTAAACCAAACTGTGCCTTTAAAAATTGAAATCTCACTGAAGGGCTTGAAGCCCTTGAAAATTGGTGCCGCCGCCTGCAAGGTGGCGCCGGATGCCATTGACGGGGACAAAGTGCCCATCTCCTCTAAGTTATCGGGGGCAGGCGTCCGCCCCCTCCATGTGCGGTGCACAAGTCGCGCGTGTGCCACGCCTTTTTTCACGCTCGCCACCGTGATCCGCAGCGAGCATTCAAAATTCAGCCTGGCTTGTTTGGCCACAGGAGAACATCACTGAGGTAAAGGAGAAAAAAAATGCAGTAACATTGTACCAGAAAAGATAATTATAATACTGGATTGCCCTGTTAATGTCATCCTTGGCTCAGAGGTAAAACTCTCACCTCTGTCAGCAGGTAATTGATCAAAACCTGAGCATATAATCTACGCAAGCAGTCCAGTCTATTACTGAGGGAGTGCTGCACTGTTGACGATACTGCCTTTCAGATGAGGTGTTAAACCAGAGCCCTGTCTGCCCTCTCAGGTGGATGTAAAAGATACTTTGGCAAGATTTGAAGAAGAGGAGTGGAATTCTCCTGGCATCCTAGCTAACATTTAGCAGCATTAAATCAGATTATCTGGTGATTAAATACATTGCTGATTTGTAGGGCCTTGCTGTGGGTAGATTGGCTGCCATATTTTCATTACAACAATGACTATAATTTAAAAAGTAGTATTCTATTTTACCTCCTAAAATGCTTCTCAACCAATGATGTACCTTTTCAGGTGTAGTCATTGTTGTAATTTAGAAAACGTGATTGTCAATTTGTACACAGCAAGGCCTCACAAACAGCAATGTGATAATAAACATGTAATCTGTTACAATAATGTTGATGGATAAATGATGGTCATGATACTGGGGAGAATTCCACTGTTCCTCTTCGAAATAGTGCTTCAGGATCTTTTATGTCAACCTAAGAGGTTTAAGTTTCATCCAAAAGACAGCACCTGTCTGTGCTGCCCTTTCCCCTTCACTGAAGTGTCAATCTTGTGCTTTAGTATCTATTTTTAACTGTGAATAACTAATTGAAAGTCTTTTGTGGGATGCACAATGTATTTCAAAGTCCAGCTGCTGAAACGCTAAATCGCAGCCATTGGAATACAAATTACAGATGTCAATCAAACATTTTTTCACGCAGTTATAATTAGAAAGACTGCCATTAACCCAGATACCACCACAGAATTGTAATTGCTGAACACTGCGGTGAAATGACATCAATACATAGCATGTAACGGCCAATCTTAAATGCTGCCATGTGAAAAGGTGAGGAGAGGGATTGAATTTAAACAAACGCTAAATAAAACCCACTGACATTGATGACTATGTAGCAAAACATGTCCAACGACATGTTCTGTAACTGGCTGACCTCCTGGAAGTTGAATAGTTTTACACTTTGATTTATTATTTTGAATTGTCATTGTAAGTGGTGATGTGCCCTTTAACAGTACCTATCAACATGCTGGTTGGCAGACAAAATTTGGAAAGGGAGCAGGAACTTTCTCCAGAGGAAGAGGGAAATATACTGTTCGAAATGTATATATTGTTATACCATCTGTAAAGTGTCAGGAACTAATTAGCTGGGAACAAGTTGTTATGTGTAAGTGTTCCAGTGAGGGGGCGGGCCACATTCATGGCTTCACTGGGGAGTCATGTGATATGTAACACAAGAACCGGTTGAATCAAGTTTTATAGCACAGAGCATGTTGCTGTAATAAACAAGACTGACTCCAGCCTTTTCCAAGTTTGAAGTGTGATTCTTTCCAACATCTGGGAACCAGAGATCAACATAAAGATGAAACATATACTATCCTGTTACAGCTAAGGAGCTAACTGAATTGCAGATGCAACTGGGCACAGATCAAAGTGCTCCTGAGGTGTGTGCAGCTATCATAGATCTTCGGCACCAGACTTTCACCTTCTTAGTGAGGGGCAGCTGCCAATTATGAGTGTGTTTTTACTTGTGATAAATGACAGAGGGTGCATTGAATCCTAGTGGGTCAGTGAGGAGTGGGCAATAATTAGCGATAGTGTTACACTCATTTTCACTGAAAAGTCTATTGTGTGCATGAGACTTGGTATCTATGGTGCATTATTTTGTTTCTTTTCCTGTATCAGCCTTCGTTCAGTTATAGTACTCTTGCACCTGAGTCAGAAGTTTCTGGGTTAAAGTGCCACACCTGGATTTGAGTACATAATGCAGGCTGATACTTCAGTGCAATACTGAGGGGATGCTGTTGGAGGTGCCATTTGTCAGATGAGGCAGGAGAAAGATATCATGGCACTACATTAACAAAATGAGGGAAATTTTTGTGTTTTCCCTTAAAACAGTTTAATTGGTTATTTATTTAATTGATGTTTATGTGACCTCTCTGTGCAAATTTGCTGCTGGATTTCTGAACATTACAGCAGAGATAGACTTCACAGGTAATTTAATGGGTGTAAAATGCTTTGGTACATCTTGAGATTGTGAAAGACACTATGTAAATGCAAGTTCTTTCTATTTTTCTTTTGCCACAGTACCTGCAGGGTTAACATCCAGGCTTGGGCTTATAAGTGACAAGTAACCTTTACAACACACAAATGCCAGACAATGACTATCTCCAACAAGAGAGACCCTAACCACCTGCTATTGATATTCAAGGGCATTACCATCAGCAAGTTGTCCACCATAAACATTGAGGATCACCATTGGCCAGAAGCTCAACTGGACCGGCCACATAATACCATGGCTGCTGGAGCAGGTCAGAGGCTGGCTATTCTGCAGTGAATGACTTACCTCCTGACTCCTATCCCGGGAAGCCGCTGTGAGGATACTTCCATGCAGCTGGTGGCCTACCCATGCGGTGGGGAAGAGGCTGCTCTGCTGTGGGCAAAATGTTGGCAGCCCAGGAAAATGGCCCTTAATTTGTCCTTTAATTATTTAAGTTGGCCACCCACCTCTCATTGGTGGGCAGCAGAGCCGCTGCCGTTTCCATCGCTGTGTAATCTTCCCAACAGCGTGACTACATCATGGAGCCTCTACAGCTTTCCTGTAGGATGAAGACAGTGAGAAGAGGATGCAGGACCAGAGGAGGTCATTTAAGCAAATTATTTTACTTTCACTATTGGGTGAGCGATACTGCTGTCAGTTTGGGAGAAATGGACACTGTACATACGCAGCTCCCTAACAGTTGTGGCTTGCAATCAAACTGTGTTGTGAGCTATGACGGTCTCCGCACTATTCAGAACTCACTGCTTCATTGCTAGTTGTGAGAATGACGGCATCGGGGCCAATGAAAATCATATTGAAAATCTGAATCCTGGGTGAGCAACTGGGAGAGACAGAGATAGGAACATAAATTGAGGAGAGAGAGAAATATAAACTGGAGAAGAGGAAAGAGGGAGAGAGAGAAACAAACACAAATTGGCAAGGGAGGAAGGGAGGAACATAAACTGGGGAGGGAGAGAGGGAGGGAGGGAGAAGAGGAGAGAAACACAACTGGGAGGGAGGGAGAAACACTAATTAAGTGCTTTGGTACTGCTCTCTGAGGACAGAGCCTTATCTCCCTGAAGCTGTCGCTTTAGTGGTGGAGGATATTGGGTGCCTTAAGAGTGATGTCCCTTTAAGATCTCAGTATGCTAAAAAGCTCAGTACAAGTATATAGTCATGTGACTCCAAGCCAAAGTCACTCTGCAACTGTAACATCCATATGAAGGTTCTCTAAATAGTTTTCTCTGTACTGTATATACTTGTCTAGCTGTTAATAAACCTGTTAGAGATCTTCAACAAACTGGACTCCACCCATCTCATTATGTTGCACAAAACAACATAAAGAGCTCATTATATGGAGGCAGCTGTGGTGAAAGCCAATAACTAAGACTGAAGACCAAAGGTAAAATAGCTGTGAAAATGACCCTTCCTACAGCCAAAAGAGAGCAAGTTCAAAAGAAATACTGGCCCAAACAGTGGAAAGAAGAAAGAACTTACCTCCAGCTGTAGAAGACAGAGTGCCGAATGAAAGGCTGCAAGTAAATTCTGATGATCGGGTGAGTCATTATGCTGACAATCAAGGAATCCTCGTGTGAAAAAACAAGCTTTGAAGTGCTTAAAAAATTGAATTTTTTTCAAAGGCTCCATGGGAAAAAAAAAGAGGAAAACCTGATTCCTCTCCCAGGCTGATCGAGGTCGGCGCCATTACAGGAGGCATCCAATAGCAAAAAGTGTGGGAAACCTCCAACATTGCAGAGTCTCCATTCATGCAGCCAAAGTACAAAATGTAATTGAACCACTCGAGCATGAAAAAGAGTCTCCATTCATGCAGCCCCAACTATAAAAAAATCACTAAACCACTCGAGTGTGAAAAACATAAACAAACTCTAACAAAAAAAAGCAATTGAACTGCCAATTGAACAGCTGGTAAACAGACAAGCTAGAGTGCTGAAAGCAAAATAAAGAGAGAACACTGTCAAACACTTGCTACTCTCCATCAAAGCAGCCAGTCTAAATAACAGAGAATTTCTTGAAGGGGAAACAGCATAGAGTGGATAGAACAAGTTTTAAAACCAATTTCAAACCACAGATAGAAAAGTCATAATAAATACAGTGCTGTAGGCACACACAGAGCTGAACAAAGTTAAATATAGAGCAGAAAGCAAAAGAACAGCAGAAAGATGGATACCAAATTTCCAAGCATGAACTCGAAGGCCATTGATATCCTATCCGAGCTCAAACCTTTTAAACAAAGAATGTAGTTATGCTTCGCAGACCAAGTGATTGTCGAACAGGCTGTGAAAATACTGATAGCAGTTGGAAATGAGGGGTTACACAGAATCAATAACTCTGGCTTATCTAAGGAGGACCAGAAAGATCCCACAAAGATATGGGAAGTGCGAGAAGATCAGCTCCGGTTAAGAGTGAATTTTAGAATTTACCACCTAGAATTGATGTCCTCCAGGCAACAGCACAGGAATCAATCAATCAGTTCATCAGTAGATGCTGTAGTAAGGGCAACGAATGTGATTTTTCAGAAACTGAGCTGTCGGAGTGACTAATGGAGCTGGTGATTGTCTCAACACCTATTGAAGTATTTCAAAAAGACCTCTTGGGGGAAAAATAAAGGTCACAGAAATGATGCGCTGCTAGAAGATGGCAGGAAATACGAAGCCATTGTAGCTGGACAACAGCAACTAGGTGGAGCCAACAGTATCAGAACGATAACCAGGTTGAAAGTAACAAGCAAGCTGTGTGGTATGTGTGGTTTGTCCCACTCACCGCAAAGTTGTCCTGCATTTCAAGACCTGTGCAAGGCGTGTGGTGCAAAAGGACACTGGGCCCATCTATGCATGAAATCTGGCTCCAAAGTCGCAGCCAGAGTCCCAGTAGGACACAAATAAACAGAAGACAGGCACAGCAACAAGGTAACATCAGCACGGAGAGCTCCAGAGACCTGCGTAAATGCAAGCCGATACATGAAGTCCACAGCAAAACAGACCTGAGACAAGACTCAGAGTGGATTAATTCTCAGCCAAAAGACTAGCAGGGGTTTCACATTGTGAACCTGACACATTGTGTTGGTGAAGTCAAACAACTGGAAGCTTTTGCTACTATTAACATCATGTGCCCAAAGATAGTTGGCAAACATACACTCAGGATCAAAATTGACACCGGAGCTAGTGCAAATATCCTACTAGTCTGAATCCTGAAGGATATGTACTGGAGTCATCGGAAATTAATGATACAACTGACAGTTGCAAGGTTAACTGCACATAATTGGTCACCCATCCCTTGCACTGGCACACTAACAATGCAATGCAGTGTCATGCAGGCCCCCACCTGCCAAGAATGAGGCGCATTAATTTCACCACATGACATTAAATTTCAAATTGTTGCTGGGAAGAAGAGAAGGCCTGTTACAAGGGGTTACCAAGTTCCTGGCTATAAATACTTTTTTGCTTATTAACAGACAGTGCTTGTATCAAAGGAGCTAATCCCTGCTCCAATTCAATCCACAAACAGATATGGTCAGACCAGTTAGTCACATGACTAACTGGCTGTTGCAGACTTTGAACTGAGAATTTTTATTTGTAGAGACAGTGTTTGAATTGGGAGAAAGCTCTCTGCTCCTAGATTGGAAAGACCTCTCCTGGCTGGCTCGCCACAGCCTCACAGAACTCCAAAAACTGACTGATGACACATGAACCCCAAGAGAGAAAAGTCTCCTACAGTGAACAAGGTTTAAGACGAATGCTGGGCCCCAATGAAAAGCAAGAACTACCTACAGTCAAGGACTATACAACAAGCTCGAAGACCCATAACAAAAACTCTTCAGATATTGCCTCAAACTTTTCCACTTTATTTCTTCTGCTCTTTTCTGTCTCTATCTGCATGTGTGTATCGCGTGTGTATCGCGTGTGTATCGCGTGTGCATGCTAGCGTGGGCGCGTCGTGTATCTGTAGATGTCAACCGAATTAGAGTTTAAGTTAAAATTTTAATAAATTTCAATCTTTCTTCTTTAAACCTAAGAAAACCTGTGTGTATGCTGGTTTCTTTGCGTTATGTTTGGAAAGCGGTGAACAAGGATTCACCAAGGGGGAGCTAAAAACATGGTGTGTTTAAAAATAAAACCCTGTTACAGTAAGACCAGCTGAAGGTGAAAGGGAACCTTAGACTTCTTTCTCACCTGGTCATAACAGCAGCTATTGCAAGTCAGCTTGGAAACCACAAATATTTGACCCAGTAGACACGAGTGAACCAGCAGTGGCAGCACGACCAGCGTGTAAGGACCTCAACATCGTGACAATCCACGAGGTCGTCAAGGTACCCATTACAGCATAAGAGACCAAGGGTACCTGCATTGAGTCAGTTCATGACCTACAACAAATGTATCTGGACAGGTTCGACATCATAAGAGATTTCAAAGGCGATGCCGTACTGCACCTCAGAGAGGATGCAATTCCATCAACCAACCCTCCTAGAAAGTGCAGTGTGTACATACAAGAAAAGCTTAAGCACGAGTTGGATGACATGGAACGCAATAACATCATCCGTCGTGTGCATCATCACACAGACTGGTGCAACTCAATCATGTGCTTACTAAAGAAGGATGGAGCAATCAGGTTATGTCTAGATCTGAGGCATCTAAACCTCTCCCTAAAGTGATGCCCCCAGAAGATTTTGACTTTAGAGGAATTGAATTCCAAGTTTACAGGAGCTAAATTCTTCTTAAGTTGGATGCTAAACATGGATATAGATCAGTACACCTAGCTAAAGAATCTCAGGAAGTCACCACCTTCAGAACACCATTTGGAAGTTATTACTTCCAGAGACTACCCTTCAGCTTATCTATCAGTCAAGATTTGTTTCAACAGCATATGGACAGAATTATAGAAAACGTTAAAATAAAAGCAAAATACTGCGGATGCTGGAAATCTGAAATAAAAACAAGAAATGCTGGAAGTACTCAGCAGGTCTGCAGCATCTGTGGAAAGAGAAGCAGAGTTAACGTTTCGGCCGAAGAAAGGCCACTGACCCGAAACGTTAACTCTGCTTCTCTCTCCACAGATGCTGCCAGACCTGCTGAGTATTTCCAGCATTTCTTGTTTTTACTATTATAGAGAACGTGCCTGGATGTATATGCATTGCTGATGACATTGCGGTAACGGGCAAAACCAAAGGAGAGCATGATCGAAATCTTCCTTCACTGATGGCAGTAGCTCATTGTGAAGGGCTCATTTTTAACAGCAAGAAGTGCCAGGTGAATGTAAGTCAGATCAATTTCTTTGTCTCCATCTATTCAGGTTGTGTAATCGGTCCAGACCCAGGCAAAATCGAAGATGTAAGGCACATGCCGACCCCACAAGACAAGGAAGACCTCCAGAGATGTCTTGGATTTTTTTCAACTTCTTAGCACCATACATTCCAAATTTTTCTGACAAAACATCATTGCTGAGAGAGCTCTTAAAGAAAGATGTACCATTTGTATGGCAGGAGGACAATCAACATATGTTTGAGTCTCTCAAACAAGCATTGTCAGCAGAAACCTTTACCCTGCAGTACTATGATCCAAGGAAGAAGACAATTCTGGAAGTCTCGTCTCACAGAAAGGGCTAGGAGTGTGCATCCTGCAGGATTGCAAACCAATTGCATTCGGACCCAAATGTTTATCCTCAGCACAATCCAATTACTCAAACATAGAGCATGAAACACTTGCTCTGGTGTTTGGGATCACAAGGTTCCACACCTACCTGTTCAGTAAGCAGTTCACGGTGGAAACTGACCACAAAGTATTGGAGATGATCTGGCACAAACCACTGACAAACGCAACACCTCGACTACTGCGGCTCTTAGTGAAGGTACAGGGGTACAACTTCGATGTCTGCTACAAACCAGGTACCAAAATGGTCACCTCAGATACGCTGAGCAGATTACCAAACCTGAACAAGAATGAGGAAGTTCAACTTGATTTACAAGTAGATAACATGGACATCAAGGTGGAAAATGTGCTCACAATCGATTTATTGCATTTTGGTCAGTACAAATGTGACCAACTACAATCAGAAACAGACAATGACTCACAACTGAAGGCACTGTGGAGCTTGGCCTGATATGGTAAAAGAGGTGCCAGAAACCCTCAGAGGCTTTTGGCCTTATAGAGATGAACTCGGTATCTCGAGAGGTGTCACCTTCAAAGGAAAACAAGTGATTGTGCCTAAAGCTCTCTGAGAGGGAATTTTGTCACAACTTCACCAAGGCCATATGGACATAGAGTGAACCACGCAACTGGCACGAGACACCGTTTATTGGCCAGTGACTTTGAAAGGTTAGTGAGGATGTGCGAGGCATGACAGAGCCACCAGCCACAACAATGCAAAGAACATCTACACCCCCATGACATTCCATCAGTCCCTTGGTTCAAAATCGCCACTGATCTATTTTCCATAAATGGAGATGACTTTATCTTAGTCACCGATTATTTCTCCAAATTTCCAATTGTCAGACAGGTAAAAGACATTTCAAGCGTGGTTGTCGCAGACACATTGAGTGCCACGTTCAGTGTACCTGAAGAAATCATTTCTGACAAAGGGTCACAGTATACAGGCAGACTTTTCAGGGATATGTGTGCCAAATGGGGCATAAACCATATTCCCTAGATCTAATGGTCTTGCCGAGTGAATGATTCGCCCATTAAGCCTGAAGTGTAGGGCAATGAAACAAGATTTTCGCATTGCCATGCTCCACCTCAGAGCTACACCTATGGATATGAGCTTTCCGTCACCAGCAGAGATCATGTTTGGCAGACAAGTGTGAATGACTCTGCCAAACCATTATCTATCCAAATTCTCCGAGATGCAGGAGACACTGCTTGATAAACAGGGGAGAATGAAGATGGTGCATGACCAACACGCAGGGGTGGAACTACCTCAGCTATACATAGGACAAAAGATCAGGGTCATATACCCCACAATTAGAACATGGTTACCCGCAGAGATATCCAAAGTATGCAGTGAGCCGAGCTCCAACAAAATTACAACATCTAATGGAGTAGTGTTGAGAAGGAACCAAAGTCAACTAAGAGAAGTGTGCAATACTCCAATTGCGCACAGCGGACTCAAAAGAACACGCTCCGATGATGAGGGTGTGACGGAACAACAGGACAATAACCAACACATATGGCTGCAAAACAAAAACAGCCAAGGGTGAAATCCACATCCCCAGAACAAGATCTGGAAGAGTTGTCAAACCCCCAAAACGATATGTGGACTTTTAAGCCTCTGCACTTGTAAATTTTATAATCTCTATCCCTGTACAACTAATTTTGATGCTATCCAATTTTATGTGCTTTTTACGTGTAGCATACGCGACCTATCTTTGGAAAGAAAGGGGATGTTGTATGATCATTTTAAAAGTGATGTCGCTTTAAGATCTCAGTATGCTAATTAGCTAAGTACCTGTATATAGTCATGTGACTACAAGGTATAGGTACTCTGCAACTATAATACGCAGATGAAGTTTCTGTAAATAGTTTTCTTTGTACTGTCTATACTTGTTTAGCTGTTAATAAACCTGTTAGAGATCTTCAATGAACTGGACTCCATGCATCTTATTATGTTGTGCAAGACAACATAAAGAGTTCATCACAGAGGGCGGGAGTCAGTGAATTGAATTAGGCTTAGTTTTGGTTTTATTTATTATTTTTATAACCCCTTTTTGCATTTTGTACAAGGTCATCAAATTGTACAATAACTTTAGTTAGAAGTTTTTTATATTGATGTTTTTATTCAGTCAGTTGTACTTCCTCAGTGCTTTTCATTGTGGTCATTGCTGTAGAAACATTACAGAAGTAGATTTTTATTTAAACGTTACTTTTCCTTAAATCTTTCTATACTTTGAGTTTTTTTATTTTAAAATTATGTTATTCACCTCACTATAAATGAAAAAGTCAAATATTTTATTTGTGGCTTGGTGATACTGAGACATTCAACTAAGGTAAATGAGATAACATTTGCAAACAGTGATCAAATGTCCTGCGATTGAGCATCAGATGAGCAGTGCCGCATGATTAAATATCACATGACCAGAGTTGGCAACCCTACCATGACTCCCTCCTTTTCTTTCCCTTGAAATCCTCTTTGTCTAACTTCCCTTTTTACAGGTGAACCTTCCTTTGGTGCCAGCTTGGTTTCTGCTCCTGCCTGCTGGCCAGCTGCTGCTTCCCAACCATTTCTGGAGGAATAGGTCCCCAAGTCACATGCTGCCAAGGGTAGCCATGTTTGGTGCTTGCCTCATGCCCCTGCCGGTCAGAATCCCATTCCCAGTTAAAACTCCCTTTTCCGTGTTAGCGAACCTTTACAGAATAATAATCAGGGAATGCTTTTCAAGATTCTGGATGGAATTTTTCCCTTGGCAGATGGAAGCCGTCAACGACTGAAAAGTCGGTGGCGAACCCGCCTCCACCTGGCCTGGGGATCTGGACCACATTTTGCAGGAGGTCCTGCCTAATGGAGCTGCCGGCCAATCAGAGGGCCAGCAACTCTCTGCCCCAACAGCGCCACCGAGAGCGGTGGCCACTGCTGGGACTGCAACCCAGTTGAAGATGGCAGATGTCCGGAAGCCCAGAGAACGGGTAAGTTTTTGGGGCCTCGCCGGGGGCAATCAATCGGGCCCCAGCAAGACAAACTGTACCACCTCAAATTCAGTTACACCAGTTCCAGATGCAAAGTCTGATGCCTGAATTCTTCAGAGCATGTGTTGTATAATAATATTGGCAGAATGACTGGGTTTGAGTTGACCAACACCAGCTGCTGTAGTTCAGGAAGCCATCAGATATGTTACGTAAGTACACAACTGTATGAAACCAATTCTTAGGCACAGTTTGTGAGGCAGAAATAAAGAAGTCACAAGGGAGAGAAGAAATTAATCTGTATGCAGGGAATAGGAAATTTCTTTACACTTCCTCAGTCATGGAATGACAATAATTGTGGTAACTGCTCCCAAATCACTTATTTCTGGGAAAATATAGATATCTCTGAAAGTCAGGGGTCTCTGGCTACAGACCTATAGGAACTGCATTGCTATTGTTAGGTTTTACACCTTAAGGATCTGACCTGGTCGGCATCCATTCTGGTCTTATTTCCAGTGTCTTTCACAAATGCATTCTGGATGTACGTGATGAATGAATAAACAATGCCACTGCCTGCCTGATGTTTAAAATAGGATGCTGTAACTGAACAGCTGATACTTATCAATGGACTGTTGGAAATCAATGTATAATTTTAATTACAGGGTGTTGAGACTGAATGGCCAATGTTTAAAAATGGAGAGAGAAAAGTGAATGCCTGATGCTTGTAATGGGGTGATTTAATTGCATGCTCAATAGATTTAAATTGGCTGAGGTTAGACTTTGTGAAAAACATTCCTATAGAATGACAGAATCATTTCAATCCTGTCCTATGGAACTATGTGATCAATACATTATTCAAATATTTTTATTAAAGGAACTTCATTTTATGATTAAAGGTGATGCTAAATTGCAAGTCATGCTTGGCGAATATATTAAATCATCAGGGATGAGTTCTGTTAATCATTATTTGTAGCAAAATCTAAAAGCATTCCTTAAAGACGTGCATATCAAATACAATGCAGAAATTTACACCCCTTAAATGTACTATTTAGGAAGTGGAAACTGAAGGGGTTTGCTGTCATCCAGCATTGCGTCGGCAGAAGATTCTGAGGTATAAGAAATAAATAACTTGCATTTGTATAGCACATTCTGGGACTGTCCTAGAGTGCCTGACAATTGGCATTTATATCACATCTTTAACATAGAAAAAATTCCCAAGGGGCTTCACAGAAGTTTAATCAGGCACAAATGAAGCTAAGCCAAAAAATTGAGACATTAGGGTGGGTGAGCTGGGTTTTAAGGAGGGTCTTAAAGAAGGAAAGGAAGGTAGAGAGGCAAAATGGTTTAGGGAGAGAATTTCAGAGCTCCTCACCATTGTCATCCTCACTAGATGAGGAGTGCTGAGCAGTTTCTACCTCCTGGACCTCTAGTCCTTGCTGCTGTACTATGTTGTGCAGCTCACAGCAGACCACAACTATTGTCAAGAGCTTCGCTGGTGAGTACTGAAAGGCTACTCCAGGTCTGTCCAGGCATCTGAATCACAACTTCAGCATACTGATGGCTTGCTCGCTGATAGTCATCTGGTTGTCATAAGGCTTGAGTTATACCTCTCCTGGTGTTGATTAGTGGCATTTCTCAGAAACAACATCAGCCAGGTTTGAAGGCCTTTGTTGACTGGCAGCCATTCTTTAAAGCTGATTCTAGGTTTGAACATGTTGGGGATGTTGGACTGTGGCAGTATGAAAGCATGATGCCAGCTCTCAGAAAGTCTGATGCAGACCTGCATGAACTTTTTTTTGTAGTTGCACACAAGCTAAACATTGATGGAATAAAATCCCTTGCAGTGGCGAATGCTCCTGGTTGATCTATGAATATTCATTGTCACGTGTGTGCAGTTGATGGTACCCTGGACCTGTGGGAAGCCATTCAATGATGCAAATCTCAGTGCACGCTCATGCTGGCTACTGCCATCACAGGGGAAACTTATGTAACTCCCAGACCAGGCAAAAAATCGATCTATCACCTGCCTTGTTCATTTATGTGCAGCTGACTACGAGACCCTCGCTATGGCTGAAATGTTATCCCAGTGAGGTGGGGTCCCGCTGGCAGGCCGGAAGGTGGGAGGAGATCTCGCCTCAGCCTTCCAATGGACCCCCAGTGCAATTTCACGGTGGCAGTCAATTAACTGCCCACCATTGGGAACACCGTCCCTTTAAGGGATAAGTGCCCGCCCCCAGAGCTGCCAGCCAATCAGAGGGCAGCACCCCCTGGAGTAGTACTAGTATTGCAGGAAGCCGACAGAGGACAATATCTCGGAGATACAAGCTAAGTGGACTCAGGCAGGCCCTAGTGACAGGGTGGGGGGGTGTGTGGTTGATGAGGGTGGGAGGGCTCTGCCCAAGTCTCAAATGGCTGTGCCTCCAAGCAACGGCAGGTCCCTCTGACTTCAATAAAATTGGAGTGGAGGCAGGAGGCAGCCATTAAGTGGTCATTAATTGGTCATTTAAGAGCCTCAATTGGCCTGGGACGGTAAGGCCGTTCTTGGCCTTCCCCACCCCGGACAAAATGGCATGGGGCCAGGACAATGTTGGACATGCTGCCCATCTCCACCCCTTGCCATTTTGTGATTTCCTCCCCCACCCCCTCCATTCTAGTCTCCAAGCACAGTTATCCTGCCCTATGTCTCCAGTAGCACCCTGGAAGGAGCCAAAGGTAAAGAAATTGAGATTGGTGGTAACTTTCACAGCCACTGGTAATGCATGGCCACCAAGTCCAGCAGGTCTTCTTCTAGGAGGGTGAAGATGTCTATGACCTCCTGATGTGACAGGTCTAGGAAGCTATGCCTTTGTTTATAGACCCTGTTATGTGAGTAGAGCCTTCAGTGAGTGTCCCCTTTCTTGCTTCCTTCTGTGATGGCTGCCTGCGCTCCATGCACTTTATGCCCTCGATGCTGTTGATCCTCATCTTTCTCCTCTCCCTCAGTCCAATCAAGAGCAGCCATGGTGCCACCCATCATGATCAGATACTCCCTCTAAAGAACTCAAAACTCTGCAAATCACTATCTCACACCAAGTAATCTCTCCAAAATATAGCCCACAAAGAACTAAAGAAGGACCAGTGAGTGCTGACTCTTTCTTCACCATGAACCTCCTGCCCTTTAACCATCCTGATAAAGTGACAAAAATCTTGCCTCCAATTCCCTGACAACTTTGTTGATCCTTGGAACAACTGTAGAAATAATATTCAATTTGTGGTCTTAATTGCATTATAGAAACCTGATTTAAATATGTTATCGTAAAATTGGTGGCAGGTTTGTGCATGGTGGGTTGGGGTCGTGTTATGCAAATTACTTCCCGGCTATCATGGCGGGGGGGGGGGGGGGGAGGTTGGGGTGGCGTTGCGGTGGGGGGGGGGGGGGAGTGTTAAATATTGAGGCCAGTGTGTCCAGATACATTTTATTGAATGTGGCCCATGCTGAGTGCTGATATCTCTTATGGCTTCAATGGAGAAATGTAAATCAGGCTGCCAATTTCTGTCACGCAATGTAGACTATTACACAAAGTCAAGGTCCACCCCAATGACATGTAGAGTCTGAAGAACACACTTCATATCCTTAATAGGCAAAATAATTGTAACTTCAGGTTTTCCTGCTTTATTAGTGTGAGCTTAGATCAGAATGTAACAACAGGAGGTAGAGAAGTCTAGGATGCATATAGGCAACCTGCTGATCAGCAGACACAGTATCAGAACATGAATCTGTAACCTGTTAGACCAAGTGTTGTGTGCAAGGGAAATTAGCTGTCAAGTGCCATATGCTTTGCATGAATAAACTGCTTTGATTCTTACAGTTGCCTCCCACTCTGCCTAAAGCTGTGGAGATTATAAGTTGCTGAGCTCTTAAAAAACAGTGTAGGTAAAAACCCAGTGCTTAATAAATGTGCATCTGTCAATTTATTTTTGTCTTGGCAAAGATATGGTAATAGAATTTTTATTGAAGAACCAGAAATAAAATTGCACCTACTTTTGGGCATAGTGGGACCAATTTTTAAAGCATTCTCGAGGTCAATTTTTATGTTTATTTTTAAGTCTGGCCTGGAGAGTTTGGCACTGAAATTATATGTAGGGAGAGGCAGGGTTCTCCCTGTCTCTCACCATAATGGCAGCAGGAGGCCAGGAAAATCCCCGTTGAACCTGCAGGAAAATGGCATAAATGGCAGGAAATAGCCATTTGTGCCATATCTCTGGGTGTTCTGCCAAACTCCCAAAGTTATGTCAGGAGACCAGAAGAAAACCAGGCTCCATTAGCTGCAAGAAAGCGAGCTTAACAGTAAATCCATCAAATCTTTGTTTACACAGATTTCTATGCTTGGAAATACTAACATGATTTCTGTAAGGAAATCTAAAAAAACATTAAGACTGCCTGTGAAGTATTTTGTCAACTCAGTCTTGTCTGACTGAAAAATGATTGTTCCACGTTCAGGGAAGAAGTAACTGTGCTACCATCGACATAGTCTGAGATCAAAACACTTCAGCTTGCTTTCATTAATTGTCAACTCTGATTGGACATATTCCTGGAGGATTCATAACATGACATTCTGCCCCCAAACACCCCACCCTGCATTCTTGTCATTGGTTGTCCAACATGTCCAATTTCATCATGTACCACCTTCCTACACCAATCAGAAAGTAAATAGACTCTTGGATGATTCTTGGTTGTCAGTCAAAGAACATATTGCCCCCTCTATCCCCTATTTTTATAAGTAGCAAACAACCTTATTTTAAAAGCATAATTTTTTCCTGGGTTGCTCGGAGCAGTGTCCTGGAGATCAGTCTTTAATTCCTGGATACTCCAGGGTAATTGTAGAGAGTTAGCAACCATAGGTTTCCTGTTCATTTCATCTGTTGCAGATGTTACAACCAGGTGAAAAAGGGGTCTAGAGTTCCCCCTCAGCCTTCACCTGGTCTTATCATAACAGGGTTTAATTCGGTTAACGCCTATGGATACGTGATGCGCCTATGCTACCATGCATACGCAATACACACATGCAGATAGAGACAGAAAAGAGCAGAAGAAATAAAGTGGAAAAGTTTGAGGCAACATCTGAAGATGGTTTTGGTTACTGTTCTTTGAGCTCGCTGTAGAGTCCTTAGACTTAGAGTCCTTAATTGTAAGTAGATCTTGTTTTTATTTGGGGCCCAGAATTCTTCTTAAACCTTGTTGGATGCAGGAGACTTTTCTCTCTTGCGGTTCATGTGTCCTCAGTGGGTCCAGAGGCTTGTGAGAAAGAGATGGGAGCAAACAGGAGAGGTCTTCTCACTCCAGGAGCAAACAGTCTTTCTCAGTTCAAACTCTTTGTACAATTCAGAAAAACCCAGGTTACCAAGCAGGTTAGTCATGTGACTAGCTGGTCTGACCACGTCTGTTTGTATATTCTCTTGTCTTAGCTGACCCTTGAATATCTCTTCTTACACACAATACCTGGTGCTCAAAGTCCATTGTGGGTTAAATTGGAGCAGGGACTAGCCCCTTTGCCCCTCCAAACACTGTCTGTTAGTATGAAAAAATGTTTTTCCAGCCAAGTGTCTGGTAATTTTTTTCAACAAGTCTTTGCTTCACTCCCAGCAACAGTTTAAAATCAATGTTCATACAAAAAAATTAATATGCCTCATTCTTGGCAGGTGGGAGCCTGTATGACACAGATCTTCACCTTTATCTATGTTATTAACAGATCCCATTTACAAACAGAAGCTATGGTGGTGGCATAGCATGAAGTGCCCACGTTACTTATAGTTACCTTCAGTTTCCTTCCCATTTAATGTCTGGTAATGGAACCAATGAGAGCAATATCTATTAGAGCGGGAAACGTGTGACAGTACAGAAAGAAAGTATTACATCTGAAGAGATTGCCTGTGTGTGCTTTGAAAGCTCCAAATATTTTGAATGCTTCCAGCAATGTGTGAAAGTATAATTACTAAGTTTTTGACAAAAGACTAAAATGGTAGACAACAATATTTTGGCTGAAACTGCTAGACAGTTGATTCTGCACAGCCATTGAAGCAGTTTGTGGCATTTTGTCAATAAAACACATGTAGAACATTTAATTTAAGAAGACGTGAACTGCAAAGAGAGTAACCAGCTGTTACCAAAGCATATTATAATACAATTCGTGTATTACCACCAAATTTACATGCATAGAAAGTACACATAGGTCTTCACCTTACGAGGTACCATAATCATTCAATGACTGGAACGAACGAATGTATGTGATTTCTGCATTACTATGATTCAGTTGTATTGAATTATACTGACTATTGCTATTACAATATTTTGACATTGACTATTATGAAGGTTAAATAATTTCTGTTATAGTCCAATGGTGAACCACCCTTCAATTGTATAGTCCAGACTACTGCTATTATGGTACCACAAAATGGAAATTCATCTGATTCAGCAGTTTAAAGCAGTTCTCAGGGCCCGAAAACATATCAGATTTAAATTATTCGTCTTCGCTTTCCCGAGATACATGAATACAATTGTGCTATCAAAAATCATATATTCCAGGCATTATCAGGTGAGCCTAGAAATCTACACAATGAAAAGGGCTCATGTTGATGTGCAATCAGAAATTATGATTTAAGCTGACTGCTACTATGGGAATGTATGATGGCATTAAGAGAGCTTTTGGGTCAGCCATCAAGAAGATCACCCCCCCTCAAATCTAAATCAGGGGACACAATCACTGACCGACACAAGCAAATGGACTGCTGGGTGGAGCATGACCTAGAACTGTACTCCAGGGAAAATGTTGTCACTGAGACCGCCCTCAATGCAGCCCAGTCTCTGCCAGTCATGGATGAGCTGGACGTACAGCCAACAAAATCGGAACTCAGTGATGCCATTGATTCTCTAGCCAGCAGAAAAGCCCCTGGGAAGGACGGCATTACCCCTGAAATAATCAAGAGTGCCAAGCCTGCTATACTTTCAGCACTCTATGAACTGCTTTGCCTGTGCTGGGACGAGGGAGCAGTACCACAGGAAATGCGCGATGCCAATATCATCACCCTCTATAAGAACAAGGGTGACCGCGGTGACTGCAATAACTACCGTGGAATCTCCCTGCTCAGCATAGTGGGGAAAATCTTCGCTCAAGTTGCTTTAAACAGGCTCCAGAAGCTGGCTGAGCGTGTCTACCCTGAGGCACAGTGTGGCTTTTGAGCAGAGAGATCCACCATTGACATGCGGTTCTCCCTTCGCCAGCTACAGGAGAAATGCCGTGAACAACAGATGCCCCTCTACGTTGCTTTCATTGATCTCACCAAAGCGTTTGACCTCATCAGCAGACGTGGTCTCTTCAGACTACTAGAAAAGATCGGATGTCTACCAAAGCTACTAAGTATCATCACCTCATTCCATGACAATATGAAAGGCACAATTCAGCATAGCGGTGCCTCATCAGACCCCTTTCCTATCCTGAGTGGTGTGAAACAGGGCTGTGTTCTCGCACCTACACTGTTTGGGATCTTCTTTTCCCTGCTGCTCTCACATGTGTTCAAGTCTTCAGAAGAAGGAATTTTCCTCCACACAAGATCAGGTGGCAGGTTGTTCAACCTTGTCCATCTAAGAGCGAAGACCAAAGTATGGAAAGTCCTCATCAGGGAACTCCTCTTTGCTGATGATGCTGCATTAACATCTCACACTGAAAAGTGTTTGCAGAGACTCATCGACAGGATTGCGGCTGCCTGCAACGAATTTGGCCTAACCATCAGCCTCAAGAAAACGAACATCGTGGGACAGGATGTCAGAAATGCTCCATCCATCAATATCGGCGACCACACTCTGGAAGTGGTTCAAGAGTTCACCTACCTAGGCTCAAATATCACCAGCAACCTGTCTCTCGATGCAGAAATCAACAAGCGCATGGGTAAGGCTTCCACTGCTATGTCCAGACTGGCCAAGAGAGTGTGGGAAAATGGCACACTGACACGGAACACAAAAGTCCAAGTGTATCAAGCCTGTGTCCTCAGTACCTGGACAACGTATGTCAGCCAAGAGCGACGATTCAATTCATTCCATCTTCGCTCTTCCGGAGAATCCTTGGCATCAGGTGGCAGGACTGTATCTCCAACACAGAAGTCCTCGAGGCGGCCAACATCCCCAGCATATACACCCTACTGAGCCAGCGGCGCTTGAGGTGTCTTGGCCATGTGAGCCGCATGGAAGATGGCAGGATCCCCAAGGACACATTGTACAGCGAGCTTGTCACTGGTATCAGACCTTCGGCCATACATATCTCCACTTTAAAGACATCTGCAAACACGACATGAAGTCCTGTGACATTGATCACAAGTCGTGGGAGTTAGTTACTAGTGATCTAGTAACTAGGCGGGCAGCCATAAAGGCGGGGCTAGAGTGTGGCGAGTCGAAGAGACTTAGCAGTTGGCAGGAAAAAAGACAGAAGCACAAGGGGAGAGCCAACTGTGTAACAGCCCTGACAACCAATTTTATCTGCAGCACCTGTGGAAAAATCTGTCACTCTAGAATTGGCCTTTATAGCCACTCCAGGCGCTGCTTCACAAACCACTGACCACCTCCAGGCACTTACCCATTGTCTCTCAAGACAAGGAGGCCAAAGAAGAAGACGACTATGGGGAAAGGATAACTTTCAATGCAAAGTACTTTATTACTGTACTGGTAATGTTTATTTCATATAAGCTGAAAATAAACACAACTGCTCAGTCCAGACAGACAGACTCATGAACAAAATTAGTGTGGCCTGAAATCCAATCATACATCCTACCTCAGCTTCCACATCTACAATGACACCCCTGCCTCACTACCATCTTCCTCGACTATTCCACTGTCTCTGAGCTTTGTTTATTGCTTGTCTAACATTCAGTACTGGAGGAGCAGAAATTTTCTTCAATTAAATATTGGGAAGACTGAAGCCATTGTTTTGGGTGCCCACCACAAACTCCATCCCCTGGCTATCAACTCCATCCCTCTCCCTGGCAATTGTCTGAGGCTGAGCCAGTCCATTTGCAACCTTTGTGTCATATCTGACCTTGAGATGAGCTTCCAAACACATATCCCCTCCATCACTAACACCGCCTAAGTCCACCTCCATAACAGCGCCCAATTACACCCCTGCCTCAACTCAAATGTTGCTGAAATCCTCATCCATGCCTTTGTCACCTCACGACTTGACTATCCCAATGCACTCCTCTCCGGTCTCCCATCTTCCATCTTATCTGAACTTGAGCTCATCCAAAACTACATTGCACATATCCTAACTCGCACCAAGTCCTGTTCCTTCATCAGCCCTGTGCTCACTAACCTACACTGGCTCCCAGTAAGAAAATGCCTCAAATTTAAAATTCTCGTTCAATTCTGGCCTCTTGCACATCCCCAATTTTAATTACTCCAGCATTGGCAGCTGTATCTTCAGCTGCCTAGGCCCTAAACTCTGAAATTCCCTCCCTAAACCTCTTCGACCCTCTATTATGTTCCATTCCATTACGTTCCAATGGTGAACCACCCATTTGATTGTATAGTCAAGATTACCGCTATTATGGTACTACAAAGAGGAAATGTTCCCTTTCCTCCTTTAAGACACTCCTTAAAACCTACCTCTCTGACTAAGCTTTTGGTCATCTATCTTAATATCTCCTTATGCGGCTCAGTGTCAAACTTTGTTAGATAATGCTTCTGTTAAGAACCTTGGGATGTTTTACTACATTAAAGGTGCAATATGAATGCAAATTATTGTTGTTGGCTTTAGCTGCATTTATTTCTTTTTAAAAAATGCATCACTACATAGCATTTTCTGTAAGTTGCAATTCAAGTGACTAGAACAATAGGCACATATATATATATATATTTAATCCAGACTGATAAAGAGTCCAGTTATATAGCTTGAAGTTAAAAACTGAAAAGCTGTAGAAATGAAATCAGTCAAATGGCAAATTGTTCTTAATTTTCTTACATTACATTAAACATAATCATAACTAAATAATATTTGATTCCTCTCTAAAAGAGGACTAAAAGGCAACCTGATAGAGTTCTTTAAAATTATGCAGGAGTTTGATACAGTAAATATAGGGATGTTTCCACTTTGGAGGAGTCCAAAACTAGGGCCCATAAATATCGGATAATCATTAATAAATCCAATAAGGAACTCAGGAGAATTTTTTTTACTCAGAGAGTAGGAGAATGTGAAACTTGTTACCACAGAGAGTGGTTGCGATGAATAGCACAGATACATTTAAAGGGAAGCTGGATGAGTACTTGAGGCTGAGATGAAGTAAGGTGGGTGGAGGCTTGTGTGGAGCGTAAACACTGGCACAGACATGTTGGACCAAATGGCCTGTTTCGGTCCTGCAAAGCCCTACACAGTTTACGACTGTTCTGTAATGCAGGGCTCCTAATACCCATGAAACTGCATCCCTGCACGAGTCACTATCTTCAGCACAGAAAAGAAGAAATACAAAGAAAACTGGATGGAGAATCAATAAAATGTACAGTTTTAAAGAAAACTAATGGTGGATTATGACAAGACTCTAGACTGGTTTACAATGAAAGTATGATGAAGTGTTATATTGGAGACTTATTATGATTCCTTTCCTGCCTGAGCTAGAGTTTCACTTGAGTGGCTTGTACTGCAATTTTGGTTCTGCTTTACGGATTAATTAACTGACCCTGAAGCCCTGACACTTTAATGAATCTGCCTGTCATCATACTCAGTTATCAGTCCCCAGTTGACATGTAGACTGCTGGATTGCTAAATCAAAACAAAATTCAAAATGAACATTTTGGAGTACTGGTAATTTAACTGAAAGAAAACCAGTACCAGGGATCGATTATTAACTGTAATGAGCTGAAGTTTCTATCACTTACTGACATCCTACTGAGTGTGGTATGGACCCCATGACATTTCTAAAGTTCACGCTGATTTTATGTACTAATTAGGTCTATGCACTATTTGATTATCATGATTAGCAAGACATAGCTCCAGATTCAATCACCTACTGTTTTACAACTACAAATGCAGACGTCAGCTGGAAAAATCTATTTTGAAAATCTATTCCCATCATTTAACTTGTTTTTGCAGAACATTTTTTCTTTGTTTTATATAAAAGTTTGACCTGAGGAGTCTCATTTTGTAAAATTAATCATATCATTTTGAAGGAAAGCTCCTCCGATGGTTAGCAAATGCACAATCTAATGTAATACTAAAACACGCAGAGCATGAAGGCCTCTGTTCCATTGTTGGTCCGTGCTGTGTCGGCTGACCTTAGCCGGGGCGGTGGGTGCAGTGCTACATTTAGCCATTCTTCATGTACCATCCTTTAGATTGATTAGTTGAGTGTGTACCACCACAAGGGCCATCACAGCCAGAACTGCACCAATCCTCAGTGGAACTCCACATATTAGGTATTCTATTGAAATGTTATATATAAGTGTTAGAAAGTCAGATCCTGGATTATTTAGTGGCATCCAAATATGCCAATTATCCACACTTCAGCCAAACAGTCAGCATTTTCAAGGCAGCATCTACATTTGTAGTGATGCCTTCAGTATTACTCCCAGCCTGCTCCCAGATTGCCAGGCTTAGCTCTTCTGTCTGTTTCTACTACGAGCAAATGAAAGTGTTTTTTAGAAAAAGAATTGAAACTAAAACATTTAAATGGCAAAATTCTCATGAGATCAGCAATTCATGTGCAATGCAGCAAATTCAGGAGGTAGGTACGAGGAGCAGCACTGAGGAAGAGAAGGAAGCTGAAGTTATAGAAATGGTGTGAGCAGAGGCGTTGGGAGGAGGGTATCAATTTGAACTGAGAGGGTGAAAGTATCAGTGCGAACTTGGTGGGAGGGTTCTGAATGCCATATGTTATAAAATAATGGGTACAGCTGTACCTTAATATATGACAACTGGTACACACTAGAGTATTAGCTGTGGCTCGGTTGGTAGCATGCTTCCCTCATAATCAGATAATTATGGGTTCAAGTCTCACTCCAGGACTGAGCATAAAAATCAATGCTGAAGTGCCATCTTATGGTTGAGCTGTTAAACCACAGCCCTCAGATGACTATAAGCACCCATGCATTCTTACAAAGAAGAACAGGGGACTTATCATCCCTCAACCAACATTACAAAAAAAAGCAGATTATCTGATCATTATCACATTGCTGTTTGTGAGAGTTTGTTATGTGCAAGTTGGCTGCTCTGTTTCCTACATTACAACAGTGACTACACATCAAAAGTACTTCGTTGGCTGTAAAGTGCTTTGTGTCATCTGGTGGTCATGAAAGGCATTATATAAATACAAACTTTTTTAACACAGTCAACAAAACTACTATCTGGAATTTTCACAAAAGTACTCCCAATCTTCTGGCATGACTTTGGCAGAGAATCAGCAGGAATCCTGGCCAATTATACCATTTTGCCAGGGCTTCCGCCAGTCTTCCACTGTAGTTGCAGTAGGAGATTGGCAGAATTACCATGCAAATTCTACCCCTGCATGTCATAGGCTTATGTTTTCCAGGTTAGGTTTCTGAATTCTTCCGGTTATTGCTGTATATTGTGCTTTTAAATTGCTAATGAAATGCACCCAGTCAGAAAACACTTTGTGAGATAAAACAATGGACAGAACTGGGTACGGCCAGCTCAAGAGTAACTTTGACGTTACTGAAGTGCAAAGCTGAACAAAATATCAGATCTCTCAGTGCTCCAACCGACAGTTTGAAAATACAACACAAGGGAAGGTGAAGAGGCACCAGCAAACGTCAGGTATGATAGGACAGTTTAATCAACTATCTTCCTCTTTAGCAGTGACAATTTAAAAAAATATTTATTCTGGGAATACAGGCAATGTTGGCATAATGACATTTATTGTTGTCTTAAAGAAGATGAACACAAGAACACAAGAAATAGGATCAGAAGTAGACCATATAGCCCAATGAGCCTGCTCCGCCATTCAATACGATTATAGCTGATCTTGGGCTTCAATTCCACTTTTTTGTCTGCTCCCCATATCCCTTGACTCCCTATCTATCCCAGCCTTAAATGGGACAGAGAATTCCTCTGGGATAGAGAATTCCAAAGATTCACAACTCTGAGTGTTGTAATTTCTCCTCATCTCAGTCCTGAGTGATTGGTTCCTTATCCTGAGACTGTGTTCTAGATTCCTCGACCAATGGAAAAAATCTCTCAGCTTCTACCCTATCAAGCCCTTTCAGAATCTTGTATGTCTCAATTAGATTAACTCTCTTTCTTCTGAACTCCAGAGAATACAGGCCTAATTTACTCAGCCTCTCATCATAGGACAACCCCCTCATCCCAGGGACCAATTTAGTAAATCTTCGCTGCACTGCCTCCAGTGCAAATATATCCTTTCTCAAATGTGGAGACCAAAACTGCACACAATATTCCAGGTGCGGTCTCACCAAAGCCCTGTACAATTTTAGTAAGACTTCTTTATTCCTGTACTCCAATCCCCTTGCAATAAAGGCCAACAAGCCATCTGCCTTCCTAATAGCCTGCTGCACCCGCATGTTAATTTTGTGCGTTCCTTATACGAGTACCCCCAAGTATCTCTGAACATCAACACTTACCAGTTTCACACCTTTTAAAAATATTCTGCTTTTCTATTTTTACGACCAAAGTGAGCAACTTCACACTTCCCTACATTATACTCCATTTGCCATCCTGTTGCCCACTCACTTAACCTGTCTATATCTCTTTGTAGCCTCTCTATCTCCTGCCTGCAGCTTACCTTTCCACCGAGCTTTGTATCATCAGCAAAATTAGATACATTACTCTCAGTCTCTTCATCCAAGTCATTAATATAGAGTGTGAATAGCTGAGGCCCCAGCACTGATCCTTGCGGCAGCCTACTATTCACTGCCTGCCAGCTTGAAAATGCTGCATTTATGTCCACTTTCTGGTTCCTGCCTGTTAGCCAATCCTCTATCCATACTAATATATTACCCCCAACACCATGAGCCATTATCTTGCCTATTAATCTTTTATGTGGTACATTATCAAATGCCTTTTGGAAATCCAGGTATACTACATCTACTGGTTCCCCTTTATCTACCCTATTAGTTACATCCTCAAAAATCTGTAATAAATTTGTCAAACAGGATCCCCCTTTCGTAAAACCATGCTGATTTGTTCAAATCATACTATGCTTTTCCAAGTGCAATGTTAAGACTTTTTAAATAATAGTTTCTAGCATCTTCCCAATGACTGATGTTAGGCTAACTGGCCTGTAGTTCCCTGTTTTCACTCTATCTCCTTTCTTGAAAAGTGATGTAACATTTGCCATTCCTGAATGTAAGGAATTCTGGAAAATCATAGCCAGTGCATCCACTATCTCTTCAGCTACCTCCTTTAGAACCCTAGGATGTAGTCCATCTGGTCCCCTGGACTTGTCAGATTTTAGTCCCTCAAGTTTCTCCAATACTTTTTCTCAGCTGATATCAATATCCTTAATGTCCTCACTCTTTTTAGCCCCTAGGTTGCTGCCTATTTCTGGTATGGAACTTGTGTCTTCTACTGTGAAGACAGACACAAAACATTTGTTCAGTGTCTCTGCCATTTCCTCATTCCCCATGATAATTTCTCCTGTCTCTGCCTCTAAGGGACCAACATCTGCTTTAGCTACTCTCTTCCTTTTAATGTACTTTTAAAAGTTCTTACAATCTGTTTTATATTGCTGGCTAGATTACTCTTATATTCTTTTTTTCCTCTTTTTATCAACTTTTTGGTGGCCCTTTGCTGGTTTCTAAAACGCTCCCAATCCTCAGACTTGCTACTACTTTTTGCAACATTATAAGCCTCTTCTTTTAGTCTAATACTCTCCTTAACTTCCTGAGTGAGTCACTGATGGGTCTTTTTTGATGAGTTTTTGTTTTTGAACGGAATATACTTTTGCTGAACCCTTTGAATTGTTTCTTTAACTATTTCCCACTGTTCATTTACAGCCATAGCTTCCAGTCTATTTACCCAAGGTGGTAGTGAGACTTCTTGAACCGCTGCAGTCCTTGTGGTGATGGTGCTTACACAATGGTGTTAGAGAGAGAATTCCACTCAGTGACACTAAAGGAACACCAATATATGGTCAAGCCAGGATGGTATATGACTTGGATGAAACTTGGAGGCGATGGGGGTGTTCTCACAATATTGCTGCTCTTGTCTTTCTCAATGGTAGAAGTCACAAGAGAGAGAGGTACACTTGAAGAAATCTTGGTCAGTTGTTACAGTGCATCGTGTAAATAGTACGTAATGCAGCCATAGTGTGCGGGTGATAGAGGGAGTGGATATCAAGTCTAATGGCAGGGACATTGAATAAGCAATGTGCTCTGTCCTGGCTGTTGCTGAGCTTCTTGAGTTTTATTGCAGCTGCATTCATCAGGTAAGTGGTGAGTATTACATCATACTCCTGACTTAAGACTTGTAAATGGTGGAGAGGCTTTGAGGAATGAGAGGAATGAATACCAAACCTTTGCCCTGCTCTTACAGCAATGGTGTTGATCTAGCTGGTCCAGTTAAACCTCTGGTCAATGGAGACACCCAAGTTGCTTACAGTGGGAGATTTGGAATGGTAAGACCACTGAAGTTTGGGGGAGATGGCAGAACCTTCTCTTGCTCAAGATGATCATTACCTGGCATTTATCTGGTTGAATGTTACATGCAAAATTCAATTTATTATGCAAACTGAAATAAAATTAGGCCTAAATGTCTTAAAAGGGATGTATCATTGTAGAGCATTCACAGATCTTTGGAAAGGCCAGGTATAGCTGACATTGTTTCCACAGTTATATTACCTTAGTTTTGGCTGAAACACTGATGTAATAAACTCATAGTTCATGCTCAATCAATAGACAAAGCGATGATAGAATTTAGGAATCAGGTTGTCACACTGAAATGTTTGCAACTCTTGATTTCCTCTCTTATAACTATGAAAATAAGGATAAGAAGATTCCTTCATATACCAAGAATGTACAACAATTTTAACGGTATGTACAGTTGTATTGTGCACATGCCCAGTAATGGGAAATGCTAAGTATCTTCTTCTCACATCTAACATTAATTCCATTTTCTTTTGTTTGTGTTCAGATGATAAAATCCAGCTTTGGCACAGAGAATGTCATCCTCATTAAACAATCTGTTAATGACAGCTACGCTACTAAATTAATGACCAACCGTCATGCGTGACATTTACCTTCTCTCATGGGTATGCACAAAGAATCTGGGTTATCAAGAAGCTTACCAGCTGCAGCTCTCTGTACAGCTCTCTGTTAACCAATGAAAGGGCTGAATCTCTACAAAGAGAGAAGACTCAGAAAGGCAAAAACTATCCAGTCATACCAACCCAGACTAATTGTGTTTTTTAACTATCGATGACCTGCACAAGTGTATTAGATTTTGACACATCCTGGTACATTTGTAACTTTTGCATATATTTAAATAGTATCAAAATTTCAAAACTGCATTTAACAATGGCAGACTTCTTGCCTCTGTGGCATGAGTACAACACAGAATGCATTACATTGCACCACTAAAGAGAAAGAAAAACTATTCTTCCCACCACAATTTCACAAAAGTTAATTATATGCAAATAAGCTAACAGCTGTAGGACTGTATTTGGTTGTCTGTGTGGACACTGGATTAGATCCTGCCCCAGAAAGGTAAAGCTCCTGAATAAGCATCTTTTTAAAAACTGATCATCTTTGGAGGAGGGGTAAAAAGTATCTCTTTATGTCTTCAAGAGGATTGATACATTGTTTTCTTTGACAGCTACAATATCTTATGTCTGCAGCACTGTTGGCATTTGTTTCACTGGAGAAAAATAGTTACAATTGAAATGAAAGACTATGGCACCTTTCCCTCCCACTACTATCAGGCTTACAGAAATATAGGAACAGGAGTAGGCCACTCAGCATCTCAAGCCTGTGCCACCATTCAATTAGATTGTGGCTGATCTTTGCCTCAACTCCATTTACTGCTTGCTTTCAAATAACAAACTACCAGGGGGCCAAAACAGACTGTTTGTAGACTTGGTGTCATATTTGACCCCAAGAAGAGCTTCTGACCACATATCTGCACCATCACTAAGACCACCTATTCCCATCCCTATGACATTACCCGACTCCCTGCGTCAACTCATCTGCTGTCGAAATGCTCATCCATGCTATTACTTCTGGACATGACTGTTACCACGCACTCGTGGCCAGCCTCCCATATTCTACCCTCTGTAAAATTAAGGTCATCCATAACTCTGCTGTCTGTGTCCTTACTCACACCAAGTCCCATTCACCCATCTCCCCTGGGCTCGCTGACATACATTGGTCAAGCAATGCCTTGATTTTAAAATTCTCATCCTTGTTTTCAAATCCCTCCATGATCTCACTCTTCCCTCTCTCTGTAATTTGCTCCAGCTCCACAACCTCCATGATATTTGCACTTCTCTAATTATGGCCTCTTGAGTATTCCTGATTTTGATAGTTGCACCATTGGTGGCCCTGCCTTCAGCTGACTAGGCCCTAAACTCTGGAATTGCCTCCCTAAACCTCTCCACTTCTCCACCTTGCTCTCCTCCTTTAAGACACTCCTTAAAACCTACCTCTTTAACCAAGCTTTTGGTCATCTGACCTTCTTCTTTGGCCTCCTTGTCTCGGGAGACAATGGGTAAGTGCCTGGAGGTGGTCAGTGGTTTGTGGAGCAGCGCCTGGAGTGGCTATAAAGGCTAGAGTGACAGACTCTTCCACAGGTGCTGCAGAAAAAATTGGTTGTAAAGGCTGTTACACAGTTGGCTCTCCCCTTGCGCTTCTGTCTTTTTTCCTGCCAACTGCTAAGTCTCTTCGACTCGCCACACTTTAGCCCCGCCTTTATGGCTGCCCGCCAGCTCTGGCGATCGCTGGCAACTGACTCCCACGACTTGTGATCAATGTCACAGGACATCATGTCGCGTTTGCAGACGTCTTTAAAGCGGAGACATGGACGGCCGGTGGGTCTAATACCAGTGGCGAGCTCGCTGTACAATGTGTCCTTGGGGATCCTGCCATCTTCCATGTGGCTCACATGGCCAAGCCATCTCAAGCGCTGCTGACTCAGTAGTGTGTATAAGCTGGGGATGTTGGCCGCCTCGAGGACTTCTGTGTTGGAGATGCGGTCCTGCCACCTGATGCCAAGGATTCTCCGGAGGCAGCGAAGATGGAATGAATTGAGACGTCGCTCTTGGCTGATATACGTTGTCCAGGCCTCACTGCCATAGAGCAAGGTACTGAGGACACAGGCTTGATACACTCGGACTTTTGTGTTCCGTATCAGCGCCATTTTCCCACACTCTCTTGGCCAGTCTGGACATAGCAGTGGAAGCCCTTCCCATGCGTTTGTTGATTTCTGCATCGAGAGACAGGTTACTGGTGATAGTTGAGCCTCGGTAGGTGAACTCTTGAACCACTTCCAGAGCGTGGTCGCCGATATTGATGGATTGAGCATTTCTGACGTCCTGTCCCATGATGTTCGTTTTGTTGAGGCTGATGGTTAGGCCAAATTCGTTGCAGGCAGCCGCAAACCTGTCAATGAGACTCTGCAGACACTCTTCAGTGTGAGATGTCAATGCAGCATCGTCAGAACAAAGAACAAAGAACAGTACAGCACAGGAACAGGCCATTCGGCCCTAGAAGCCTGCACCGATCTTGATGCCTGCCTAAACTAACACCTTCTGCACTTCTGGGGCCCATATCCCTCTATTCCCTTCCTATTCATATATTTGTCAAGATGTCTCTTAAACGTCGCTATCGTATCTGCTTCCACCACCTCCCCTGGTAGCAAGTTCCAGGCACTCACCACCCTCTGTGTAAAAAACTTGCCTCGCACATCCCCTCTAAACTTTGCCCCTCGCACCTTAAACCTATGTCCCCTAGTAACTGACTCTTCCACCCTGGGAAAAAGCTTCTGACTATCCACTCTGTCCATGCCGCTCATAACTTTGTAAACCTCTATCATGTCGCCCCTCCACCTCCGTCGTTCCAGTGAAAACAATCCGAGCTTATCCAACCTCTCCTCATAGCTAATGCCCTCCAGACCAGGCAACATCCTGGTAAACCTCCTCTGTACCCTCTCCAAAGCCTCCACGTCCTTCTGGTAGTGTGGCGACCAGAATTGCACGCAATATTCTAAGTGTGGCCTAACTAAGGTTCTGTACAGCTGCAACATGACTTACCAATTTTTATACTCTATGCCCCGACCGATGAAGGCAAGCATGCCGTATGCCTTCAAAGAGGAGTTCCCTGATGAGGACTTTCCGTACTTTGGTCTTCGCTCTTAGGCGGGCAAGGCTGAACAACCTGCCACCTGATCCTGTGTGGAGGAAAATTCCTTCTTCTGAAGACTTGAACGCATGTGAGAGCAGCAGGGAGAAGCTTTTGGTCATCTGACCTAATATTGCCTTATGTGGCTTGGTATCAAATTTTTCTTTATAATGCTTCTGTGAAATGCCTTGGGATGCTTTATTATGTTAAAGGTGCTATACAAATATAAGTTGTTGTTATTGCTGGTAGAGTTTATATATGAGCGCTGAGGTAAAATTTAATCTTTAGCCCTACGGAAACGTAAAGCTTTGCGCCGTTAATTTACCCTGCTGCCACCAATATGATGTCCACAACTTAAGCACAAGTTTATTATAGGGAAAACTAAAGCCATTGTTTTACTTTATTTTAGTATTAATAATCATTTATTTGTTTTTTACTAATTTGCCCCAGTACATACATGCAATCAGAATGGAATCCATTCGCCTAGAAACCTCCGGAGGGGTTCCCCAGCAAAAGAGTGATCAAACCCCTAAAGAAATGGTTATAAATCTCTACTTCTCCAGGGGTTCCACCAATTTCCTATTGAGGTTGTGGCAGGAAATCAGGAAAACTCTATGAAGATTCAGTGCCATATAGTATTTCTCATCAGCAGGATTCACAAAATTCTGAGGTAGGTAAATTTTGACACAATATTTAAAAACTCAATTGTTTCTGGAAAAAAACTATACAGGATTATTACTACCCTTGATGCTATGCTGAGCGTATTTTCCCACCCTTTTTATATTATCCTTCCTATATCTACCATTTTTCAACAGAGGTAGAAGAAAGGTAACATGCTTATCCTCCCATCTCCTTCACAAGTCTTTCTCTGCCTCAACCCACCATAGAATTCCTCCATCCTTTGGTCCCAGTTCACATACTGCACCCTTCTGACTTTGGCCTACTGTTCATTCCCTACTGTTTCACTCCATCAACTTTGGCAGAACCTTCAGCCATCAAGGCACTGTACTCTGAATTCCTTTTGTCTATCAATCTTAATACCAACCACTTATTTTTTTTTCATCTGAGTTGTTGCACTGACAAACATATCATTGCTCAATCATCGCTCGAAAATAAAAGTCAAGGTCAGCTTGTCAAGGACATTTTCCCCATGGGATCAATTTTTGGACACAAGCGTTTAAGATCTTTTTGAACTATTGATTGCAGTTCCTCAGTCAAAGCAAATGATTCTTCAAAGCTATAAGATAATGCCATATGATGTTCTTTCCCCTTTCAGTTTCAAGAACAACAACTTCCATTTATATAACACAGTTAATGTGGTGTAATGTCCCAAGGCAGTTCATAGGAGTATGATCAGACAAAAACTGACATTGGGCTAAATAAGCAGATATTCAGACAGGGCAAAGGTCAAAGAAATAGATTTTAGGGAGCATCTTAAAAGACGAGAGAGGCGCTAAAGCAGAGGAGATTAGGGATACAATTCAAGAGCTTAGGGACTCGGCAGATAAAGGCACGACTGGCAGTGCTCGGACAAAGACAGTGGAGGAAACACGCAGTGAGTTGGAGGAATACAAAGTTTTTGAACAGTTACAGAGAGTTCAAGAGATAGGAATCGGTGAGGACAAGAATGTTCACATCTAGGTGTAAGTGGACCAGAAACCAGTGTAGGTCGAGAGCACAGTGGAGTAGGTGAATGGAACTTGGTGCAGGAGTCAAGTTTGAAGGTAACAAAGACATGAATGAGGGTTTCAGCAGCAGATGGGCTGAGACAGGCTCAATGTTACATAGGTGAAAGTAGGTAGTGTTTGTGGTGGAGATGGGTTGAAAATACAATTTCAACTCCAGGTAAATTATGGGCAGGTGAGTGGCAAGTGCAGCTGGAAACTCACCCACTGCTTCAGAAATTAGGTTTGGACTATTTTAACTCCTGGACCTCATTTGAATCCCATCGACTGACTTCCCACTTGTTCCTGCCAGGCCATCAGCAGGAAGTGACATAAAATTAGGGAGCCTGGAGGCCACCTGCCAGCACAAGGAAAGTGGCAGCTTTGGTTTCTGGGGCCATCTCATGCTTGAGAAGTGCAGAGATTTCATGACGGGGATGCTTCAGCCTCACCTGTCAGACCCAGAGGAACAATCCTGCCACAGTGGCTTCATTGCCCAGACCATCAATTATAATTGCAGTTGGGTCTCAACAATAGCATCGTGACCTGACATGCACATGTAAAGCAAGAACACCTTTGGGCAGTAAAGCAGGTCGGATTTTGGAATGGTAGGTTCCTGGTGGCTGGTTAATAATCTGTGTGATTTTAACTGCCTACCCACCTAGATTCTAGCAAGTAGGTAGGGTTGAAATCACTCTAAATATTAATCTGCCTTTTCACTTTAAAAGCTGCTACATAATTACTGCATTTGATGTTTTTATTTCAGATTTCAAGCATTTGTAGTTTTAGTTCCTTTTCATCACCACCAAGTGTACTAATGACATCTTCAGAGTAATTGTCAGAAAACACGAGTATAAGGACACTGAATCATCAAGTGGAACTATCTATTCAGAATGTAGCCGACATAATTATACCTTAACACTCCTTGACATTTTAGTAAACTAAACATGTGAAAACTCATTAAGATAGATTGTATTTACATTGCACAGATTACAGATTCAAATGGTTCTATCTACTTCTCCCCTAATCATAAGGCATATATGATTACTGAATCAGCGGCACTCTAATTAAAATTAAACAACCTTAGAGAAGATGACTATTATTCTGATGAAATAGATAATCTAAGCTGCAATCTCCTCCCCTTGGCAGATTAGTGGTGAAAAAGAAATAACGCTAGCTAACATAAGTCTACCACTGATCCACTGTAATTACCTCCCCAGCTATTATTTACTATGTAAAGAAAGACTTGCATTGACGTAGCATCTTTCATGACGACAGGTTGTCCCAAAGCACTTTATAGCCAATGAAGTACGTTTAAGTTTAAGTTGTAGTCACTGTTGTAATGTAGGAAACGTGGCAGCCAATTTCCACACACTGAGGTCCCACAAACAGCAATATAATAATGACCAGGTGATCTGTTTAACATGTTGTTTGAGAGATAAATATTGGCTAAAACACTGGAAGAATCTCCTTGCTTCTTTTTGAAATAGTGCCACAGGAATTTTCACATACACCTAAGAGGGTTTATCGTTTCACCTGAAGGACAGCTCATCTGACAGTGCAGCACTCCCTCAGTACTGCAGTGGAGAGTCATCCTAAATTTTGTGCTCAAGTTCCGGGAGGTGGGACTTAAAGCCACAACCTTCTGACTCAGAGGCAAGAGTGCTCCCACTGACCCATGGCTGACACTGCTGTAAGGCGGGTTTGGAGTGGCAATAACACTCCTGACAGGTATGCCACTGCTGGGAGTGAGGGAAATTCAGCTCTGGTGCAGCCTTTAAATGGTTGTTGCCAGCTAAAGGGCAGTTTCACTTCCAAAGAAGCAGGAAGGTGAACAGCAGAAATTATCTGAAGCAACAGCAGAATCCTTTAGGGAAGTGGTGGTCAGCAGCTGCAAGGGACCCCGAATTCTCAAAGGCATCTCTGGGTTGCTGGCTTAGGTGAGAAGAGGCAGAATGATGGGCACTGAGGACAGGATGCCACACAAAAGGGCACTGGTCAAAAGGTCTGGAGCAGGGTGGCGGAGGTAGTCAGTGTGACCTCCACTAAACCAAGAACTGATAAAGAACCTGAGTGTACAGTTTTTTTTTATTCATCCTTGGAATGTGGGTGTCCCTGGCAAGGCCAGCATTTATTGCCCATGCATAACTTCCCTTGAAGAGGTCGTGGTGGGCCACCGTGTTGAATACAACTGAGTGGCTTGCTAGGCATTTTCAGAGGTGAGTTAAGAGTCAACCACATTGCTGTAGGTCTGGAGTCACATATATGCCAGACCAGGCAGGGATGACAGATTTCCTTTCCTAAAGGACGTTAGTAAGGAAGTTAAGGACAGTATTAGATTAAAAGAAGAGGCTTACAATGTGGCAAGCAATAATAGTAAACCTGAAGATTGGGAGTATTTTAGAAACCAGCAAAGAGCCACCCAAAAAGTAAGAGCTTTTACAAGTATATCAAAGGAAGAGAGTGGCTATTGTAAACATTGGTCCTTTAGAGGCAGAGACAGGAGAAATTATCATGGGAAATGAGGAAAGGGCAGAGACATTGAACAAATATTTTGCATCCATCTTCACAGTACAAGACAAAAATTATATATCAGAAGTAGAGGGTAACTAAGAGGCTAATAAGAGTGAGGAACTTAAGGTAATTAATATCAGCAGAGAAAAAGTATTGGAGAAACTTAAGGAACTAAATGCCGACAAATCCCCAGGAACTGATAGCCTACATCCTCGGGTTCTAAAAGATGTTGCTGCAGAGATAGTGGATGTGCTTGTTATGATTTTCCAAAATTCCCAAGATTCTAGAATGGTTCCAGCGGATTGGAAATTAGCAATTCCAGATAGGAGGGAGAGAGAAAACAAGGAACTACAGGCCAGTTAGCCTGACATCGATCACTGGGAAAATGCTGGAATCTATTATTCAGGAAGACTTAGCAATGCACTTAGAAAATCATAATGCGATCAAACAAAGTCAACATGGTTTTTAAAAAGGCAAATCGTGTTTGACAAATCTATTAGAGTTTGTTGAGGATGTAACGAGTAGGGTAGATAAAGGGGAACCAGTAGATGCAATATACTTGGATTTTCAAAAGGCAATCAATAAGGTGTCACACAGAAGGGTAATACACAAGTTGAGGGCTCATGGAGTTGGGGTAATATATTAGCATGGATAGAGGATTGGTTAATGGACAGGAAACAGAGAGTAGAGGTAAACAGGGCATTTTCAAGCTGGCAGGCTGTGACCCATGGAATGCCGCAAGGATCAGTGCCGGTGCTTCAGCTATTTACAACCTATATTATTTACTTAGATAAAGAGACTGTGAGTAATGTATCTAAGTTTGCTGATGATAAAAACCTAGGTGGGAATGCAAGCTATGAGACATAAAGAGACTGCAAAGAGATATAGACAGATTAAGTGAGTTGGCAACAAGATGGAAGATGGAGTATAATGTGGGGAAGTGTGAGGATATTCACTTTGGTAGTAAGAATAGAAAGGCAGAATATTTTTTAAAAGTTGTGGAACTTTTAAATGTTGATATTCAGAGGGACTTGGGTGTACTTGTACAAGGAACACTGAAAGTTAGCATACAGGTACAGCAAGCAATTAGGAAGGTAAATGGCTTATTGGTCTTTACTGCAAGGGGATTGGAGTACAAGAATAGGTAAGTCTTTCTACAATCGTATAGCGCTTTGGTGAGACCACACCTGGAGTATTGTGCGCTGTTTTGGTCTCCATATTTAAGGAAGGATATACTTGTCTTGGAGGCAGTACAGCAAAGGTTCACTAGATTAGTTCCTGGGATGAGAGGGCTGTCCTATGATGAGAGGGCTGAGTAAATTGGGCCTAAACTGTCTGGAGTTTAGAAGAATGAGAGGTGATTTCATTGAAACATACAAGATTCTAAAGGGGCTTGACAGGGTAGACAGAGAGGTTGTTTCCTCTGCTGTGGAATCTTGAACACAGGTCTTAGGATAAGGGGTTGATCATTTAGGACCAGGATGAGGAGGCATTTCTTCACTCAAAGGGTTGTGAATCTTTGGAATTCTCTACCCCAGAGCGTTGTGGATGCTGTATCATTGACTACTTTTAAGGCTGGGATAGACAGATTTTTGGTCACTCAGGGAATCAAGGGATATGGGAATGGGGGGAGAGTAGAGTTGAGGCTGAGAATCGGCCATGATCGTATTGAATAGGCTCAAGGAGCCATATAGTCTACTCCTGTTCCTATTTCTTATGTTTTTAGTGAACCAGTTGAGTTTTTAATGACAATCCAACAGTTTCATAGTCATCATTAACTAGCTTTTTAATTCCAGATTTATTTAATTGAATTTAAATTCCCAGCTGCCATGGTGGGCTTTGAATTCATGTCTCTGGATCATTAGTCCAGGCCTCTGGATTACTAGCCCATTAACTTAGCCACTATGTTATTGTGCCCCCATGTATAAAAAAATGTAGACAGGGAGATAGGAGAAAATGTGGGAGGAGGTGAAATCAGAGGCAAGATTGCAACAAAAAGTTGGTAAAAGGGTGGGAAATGCTCATCAGCTTTATACATTTCCTCAAATGATTGCAATGACTGCACACCTTGCTGCTAAACAACATGCTCAATGTTTCACAACTCACTGGGTGCCTTGCAGGAAGAGTCAGGCTGCAGCACTTACCACCCAGGCACTTTCACTGGGGAATTTGCTTCCAGATCCATAGCTTCAACTGTTGCCACTTCCTCACCAAATTTAACATGGCATCTTGCAGGCACAAAGATCACTGTAGTTCACCTTATTGGGACAAAGTAGCCAGGGAGTCAGAAGAATTTACACCAGGTGAGGCACGGAGCCCTAGTCAGTATGAAGACCTGGGAGTGAAAGAGAGGGACAATGACAAGGGTAATGGAGTGGGGTTGGATATGGACTATGATTGGCTGAGCAGCATAAGGACTCAGATCTCAGGACCCAATCTTCAGAAGAGCTCTGATGAGGGAGCATCGATTTCCTGTGGAAGCAATGGAGCTGGTATCCACGCATACAGTTGAAACATTGGACAAATGGGAAGAGTCTACTACCTTCATCTGTGGTACATTGCAGAAAAGTTTAAAAGACCTGTGCTACACTCTGGGGGCTATGATAGCCCAGGAACACCTTTTAGGGACATTGGTAGCTTCTGAATGGAAGCAACCACTGCTTCAGTAGAGCCTTGAGAGTCAACCTGAATGCTGCTCTTGCACAGGGTTTCTAAAATCTTGTAAGGACTATTCGTTATGTACTGACACTGGCCAGTAGCACATCTGAATCAGTGCCCAGCATCAGTAAACTTCAAGGGGTGGATGCAAATCTTTTTGAGTCTGCTGCCTTAAGGTTTCATAAAATGCCTGCACATGAAGGGCTGGGTTTTGTGCTGGAGGTGGGGCTCCTGGCGCTGGGCCAAAAAGGCGGGATGAACCCTGCCTTTACCTTTTCGTGCCCCCAGAGCAATCTTCCAGTCTTTTTGAATCAAAGTTTTAGGAAGCAGGATCTCCGTTCCTTTATAGGCTTTAAAGGGACGGGGATCCCGACTTCAAGAGCTCCTGGCCAATCAGAGGGCCGGCAGCTCAGCAGTATCGGCAGCGCCAGCAGAAGCGGTGGCCAATGCCAATACTGCATAGGCCTCAGACCCAGGCCCAGCGGTGGAACCCCAGAACAGAGGTAGGTGAGGCAACAGTCACTGCAGGCCTCTTAGGATCATCCCAGCTACCCACTTCTCAACTTCAGCTCACTAAGGAGCTGTTGTGGGATCACTTTAAGAGGCTGTAAGTGAACAGTCACCAGAGAAAGTGATGTCACTTCACACATGACCAGAGAGTTGTGATTGTAGGCCAACAGAGTAAGATGTGTGTAGCTGTGTATATATAAGTTCCTGTTTAAGTTATAATAAAAACTCATAAATTCTTTGGATATTACTTGTATTCCTGTGAATCTTACAATCGTTCACATATCAAAGGAACAGGTAATATAATATGATGGCAGTAGTGGGATGTTTCTGAAAAACACCAAATATTACATTGCGGCAACATTTGATTTTTTTTCTGAAGAATACACCAAGGAAAAACAAAGAACAGCCAACTACTTGCCTGGAGCAGCTGAAGATTCAGCAGGAGAGCAGTTGGCAGGAGACCCCACTACAGTGCAGCAAACTGGGACTGCAGACAGGCCCGGTGGGTGCTGAAACTATGAGTACAGCAGGCAAATTACCAGGGGATTGGAGTTTTCAGCTAATTTGTCAGTGGGTCAAAAAAATTGTAAAGGAAGAAATAAACAGCTGCAGCCATTATTGCATTAGTTTTCCTGGGTTTTCGCTTCATGGGGGGCCTAAGCCAAAAAGAGCCTGAAGAGCTCCACAGTGCCTCTGGAGGTCCAGTACAGAGTAGAAAGGTTGGTTGTGGCAGCTGCCAGTAGTACAAGCTGAAGCTCCGAGAAAGAATCCTGAGGAAAAAGGCTCTCGCAGTTTTAAAAAAAAGATGAGCTGTGGAAACAAAAAGCAGCGATCAACTCTCACTCTTAAAAAGGCAAGCCTGCAAAAATAAACCTGTCTAAAAAAGTAAACAGAAAGCTATGCTTCTGAAACAGAAGACCTGTAAAGCAGAGAGCCTGTAAAAGAATTTTGCCTGGTAAAAAGAAAACCTGTGAAAAATCCTGTATTTGTAGAGAAGCAAGATCATTTAGAAAATAGCACTCAAATTTCCAATTATGAACTGGAAGGCGTCAGACATTGCAACTGAGTTTAAACGGTTTTGACAACAGATGGAACTGTGTTTTCTGGATGAAGAAGTAAGCGAACCAGAGAAACAAACTGCAAAAATTAAGATTGCACTGGGCAATGAGGGCTTGCAATAGATGATTACATCAGGATTGTCAGCTAAGGATCTGAAGGACCCTAACAAGCTATAGACATTCCTGGAAGAGCAACTCAAAGTGAATGTAAATTTCCGAGTGCATAGGCTTCAGCTTATGACCTACCAGCAAAGACGAGTCCATTGATCAGTTTAAGGCAAGGTATCTAGACAAAGATCAAGAATGCAACTTCGCAGATGTTGACTTGTCGGAACGGGTTATAGAACTAGTAATCGTGTCCACCCTGCTCGAGGCCTTTCAAGAAGACCTGTTAGAAAAGAAAGGGCACACCATAGATGCATTACTTAATGATGGAAGGAAATTTGAAGCCATCATAGCTGGGTGCCAACAGTTACAAGCGCTGGGGGGCCAACTACAACAATTGATATTGTAACCAAGGCTCAGAAACCTGCTACGCCTTGTGGCAAATGTGCCCTGACTCACCCAAAACGCAGTTGTCCAGTGTACCAGTAGCAGTGCAAAGCTTGTGGCATGCCAGGACAAGGAAATGCAGTAGACCGAATTCAGATACTGCACACAGGAATGGTGGCAGAACACATGCAGAGAGAACATCTGCAAGACAGGATGGTAAACATAATAAAAGGTATGCCAACACACAACAAAAGCCCAAGTAGGTACATCAGGTCAGCACAGAGACAGATTTGCAGGAGGATACGGATGAAGAATTCATTCATGTGAACAGCGAGCAAGCATTTCACCTAGTTAATTTGAATCAACATGTCAATGCTATTAAGTAATCTGAAGCATTCACCATAATCGGGATTATATGTCCTAGAAGAGTGGCAAGCATAGGCTCAGAGTAAAAATCGACACCAGGGCAAGTGCAAACATTCTACCCATCCGTATATTGAAGGACATGTATTTAAAGAAATGGAAATCTATGGTGCAACCCCCCACAGCTAGGCTGGCTGCCTACAATGGCTCTCCAATCAAGTGCATTGGAATGATAACCTTGCAGTGTAGCTATGGGAACTTCGAATGGTTACCACAAATGCTTTAGATTGTAGACACAACTGGATCAGCTGTCACAGGACTTCCAGTATGCCGAGGTTTACGAATTGTCACAATACATGAAGTCAGTAATGTACCGAAGATGGTAGGAAATATCCAGGTTGAGTGTATCGGGTTGATCCATGTAAAGAACGACACAAAGGCTGGGAGTCTTGACATGAAAAGGCAATATGACCGGGAGTCTCTCCTCGGGCTTCAGTTTGTTGCAGCAAGTACCCAGAGGCCAGAGGGATTGGTGGTGATTGGTGATGTTGCAGTCATCATCTTTCTAAGCTTTCCAAACAAGGGAAGATGAAGGCATTGTATGGCAGGCAAGCAGAACCCGAATTAGCTCGATTGCGAGTAGTACAGAAGTTCATTGTCCTCAATCATGCACAGGGGACTTGGTATCCTGCAGGGGTTGTGAGGATATGTGACCAGCACAGATCATATGAGATCCAGACACCCAATGGTGCGATTCTCAGATGGAACCAAAGTTAACAGTGGCGGCACAGTGGCGCAGTGGTTAGCACTGCAGCCTCACAGCTCCAGCGACCCGGGTTCAATTCTGGGTACTGCCTGTGTGGAGTTTGCAAGTTCTCCCTGTGTCTGCGTGGGTTTCCTCCGGGTGCTCCGGTTTCCTCCCACAAGCCAAAAGACTTGCAGGTTGATAGGTAAATTGGCCATTATAAATTGCCCCTAGTATAGGTAGGTGGTAGGGAAATATAGGGACAGGTGGGGATGTGGTAGGAATATGGGATTAGTGTAGGATTAGTATATATGGGTGGTTGATGGTCGGCACAGACTCGGTGGGCCGAAGGGCCTGTTTCAGTGCTGTATCTCTAAAACTTAACTCAGAGAGCTGTACAGCAACATTGTGTGTGACAATCCTGTGGCATCATGGACACGTTCCAAGACAAAGTCTGAAGATAAACATATAGAGGCTACGGGCACAGAGGAAGAACATGCTAACCAGAGTTCTGACACACCAGAGTCTCAGAGGAGTCATCAAGGCGAGCACAGCTCTGAGAAGAGGTTTACGATGACAGGACCGGGGCAAATAAGCAAACCTCCTCTACATTTCAGAGAATGTTAAACTTGCTTACTTGTAAATTACATTTTCTTTTATTCCTGTATAGTTAGTCTGAACTGCAACATCATTGAACATTGTACCTATGTTTTATCTTTGGTAAAAAGGGGGATGTTTTAAGGGTCAACAGAAGAAGTGATGTCACTCCAGACATGGCCAAAGAGTTGTGGGCGTAGCCCAACAAAGTAAGATGTGTGTGAGTGTGCTCCTGTGGTAGCTGTGTGTATATATGCTCCAGTTTAAGTTACAATAAAAAACAACATATTCTTCGGATATTACTTGTATTCCTGTGAATCTTACAATAGTTCACGTATCAAAGGAACAGGTAATATTACAGGAACGACCTAGAAAGAGGCGTAGATTAGGTGCAACTCAGCAACAACAATTTATATTTATATTGCACCTTTAACATAATAAAATGTCCCTAGACACTGTACAGGACTTCTATAAAGCAAACTTTGACACAAAGCTACATAAGGCAATATTTAGATTAGATTAGAGATACAGCACTGAAACAGGCCCTTCGGCCCACCGAGTCTGTGCCGAACATCAACCACCCATTTATACTAATCCTACACTAATCCCATATTCCTACCAAACATCCCCACCTGTCCCTATATTTCCCTACCACCTACCTATACTAGTGACAATTTATAATGGCCAATTTACCTATCAACCTGCAAGTCTTTTGGCTTGTGGGAGGAAACCGGAGCACCCGGAGAAAACCCACGCAGACACAGGGAGAACTTGCAAACTCCACACAGGCAGTACCCGGAATCGAACCCGAATATTAGGGTAGATGGCCAACAACAGCTAACTTTAAGGAACTTTTTAAAGGAGGAAAGAGAGGTAGAGAGGCAGGCAGGTTTATGGAGGGAAGTCCATAGCTTAGGGCCTAGGCAGCTGAACACACGGCCACCAATGGTGCAGCAATTACAATTGGCGATGCTTAAGAGGCCAAAATTAATAGAGCGCAGGTATCTCAGAGGGTTGGAGGAGATTACAGAGACAGGGAGGGGCAAGGCCATGGGGAGACTTGAAAACAAGGATGAAAAACAAAGTTCCATGTTTGAACCCCTCCAATCAGGTTTTTGCCCCGACCACAGTAGTGAAACAGCCCTTATTAATATCTTAAATTACATCCTATGTGACTATGACACTGGTAAACTATCTCTCCTCATTGTTCTCTACCTGTCTGCAGTCTTTGACACAGTTGACCACTCCATCGGCCTCTTCTCCGATGTCCTGCTGGATGGGACTGCCCTTGCCTGTTTCCATTCCCATCTGTTGAGTTCTAGCCAGAGAATCAATTGCAATAGCTTCTCTTCCCATTCCTGCACCATTATCTCTGGAGCCGCTCAAGAATCTAACCTTGGACCCTTCCTATTTCTCATCGACATGCTGCCCCTCAGCGACATCATTCAAAAATATTCATTTTCGACATGTACGTTGGCGATGCCCAGCTCTACTACACTAACATCTCTCTCAACCCCTCCAGTGCCTCTGATTTGTCACACTGCTTGTCCAGCATCTAGTATTGGATTAGCAGAGGTTTCCTCCAATTTCCTAATTAAATATTGGAAGGATTGAAACCATTGTCTTCAGTCCCCTTCACAAACTCTGCTCCCTAGCCACTGATTCCATCCATCTCCCTCACCGCTGTCTTGGGCTGAACCAGGCTGTTTGCAATCTTGGTATCCTATTTGACCCAGAGCTTAGCTTCAGACCACATATCCATTTCATCACCAAGAACGCCTGCTTCACCTCTGTAACATTCCCATTTCCATCTCTGCCTCAGCTCACCTGCTGCTGAAAGTCTCATCCAAGCATTTGCTACTTTTAGATGTGACATTTCCAATGCTCTCCTGGCCAGCCTCCTATTTGCACCCTCCGTAAACTTGAGCTCATCAAAACTCTGCTGTCTGGATCCTAACTCGTACCAAGTCCTGTTCACACATCGCCACTACTGACCTACATTGTCTCCCAATCTGGCAACACCTCGGTTTAAAGATTTTCTCCCCTATTTTCAAATCTCTCTATGGCCTCACCTCTTCCTACATATGTTAACCTACTCCAGCCCTACAACCCTTCATGATCACTGTGCTCCTCCAATCCTGGACCCAAGAGCATCCCCAATTTTTGTTACTCCACCATTGGCGATCGTGCCTTCAGTTGCCTAGGCCCTAAATTCTGGATTTCCCTCCCTAAACCTCTCTGCCTTGTTCTCCTCCTTTAAGATACTCCTTAAAACCTACCTCTTTGACCAAGTTTTTAGTTACCTGTCCTAATATCTTTTTACGTTGTCCAATTTCAAATTTTGTTTGATAATCGCTCCAGTGAAGGACCTTGGGATGTTTTACTACTTTAAAGGTATTACATAAATGCAAGCTGCATGACCAAGTTAGTTGGCACAAAGGATAGACACAGCATTCAGAACCAGTTGTAGATTGGATTAATTAAATTTTTATCACATTTTTGAGAATATGTTGTGTGAAATAAACATGGCTTCTGTACAATTTTGAGTTCATTATGTAAGTCAGTACGGTTTTCAGCTCAAATTATCTTGACCAAAATTAGCAGCATGCTTGGAGAAGCTGAGAACAACTCAATGGGAAAAGTAATGGTTTCTGTTAAAATTTGCTGAACTGTAATATCCTGTAGTAATCTTTTTTCAGACAGTGCTATCAAACTGAACAAGGCCATAATATTCAGAGATGAGACACAGGTGTTTGAAATGAGGGATTAGACCTTGAGAAATAATGAGCTGAGACCACTTCAGTTAAGACACTAACAACTAACAATGGGTGGCAGGCTAAAGACATGAACTTATTTGGAAAACTGCCAACGCAGCTAAGTCCAGCCGAACATCAGAGGGTAAGGAACGCCCTCCAAGCAGCCCGAGCTGATGGAATATTAACTGTATAAAAGACAGTAACTGTAAAGCTTCTGCACTGTAGTCGGAATAGAGTGATTTAGTCAATCACCTTGAACTGAAAGTTCAACCGCCAAGTTGTTTGACTCTGGTGCATAATATGTATAACTCCTTATTGGCACGCTTACGAGAAATATAGCAACTGAAACGACAAGAATTCACCCTGAAGAGTTATAAAAAAGTGAACAATGTGCTCCAAAATGGCTGCCGATGGTTAAAAGACCTGGCTTTACATATTCATACTGTCTATTGGCTGCCACGAACAAAACAAATACCTTCAACGCTAAGAGGCGTCAATTGCACCCATCCTGAAACATGCCTGAATTGAATGGGTTCTACTGAAACAAAGAAGGTATGAACATCATAACCAGATTATTCTCATGCTGGACCATTGTGTGATCACCATGGGGTAGAGACCAAAGCATCTCCTATCAGAGATGATGTGATAAACTTTTTACCTTAAAAAGGCAACCCTCAAAGAAAGAGAGAGACTCTGAGAAAGAAGAATCACCAAACAGTTTGTCCAGCTGGGAGAAAATCAAGAAAGTCATAAGGGAGGCACCCTGCTAAAAATTCGACGTTTTTAACTTAGGTAGCAATGAAATTGGAAGAGATCCTCTGTCTTTAAACTAAACTTTCAACCAAGAGAGAAATCTATAAACACCTCAAGCCTGCAACCAAGAACTTGACTTCTGAGAGAATTCAACAGGTTTACCGTGAATCCCGAAACCTTACCTTACCTGAAAACCACTTGCTCCTTTTCCTCTCTATCTGTCTCTTCATGATTGTGTGTGTGAGTGACTGCGTGAGTGGATGCTGTTGCAACAATTTTGGGATAATAACTAATTGATTTTCTGTTTTAAACCTACAAGAAAACCTGTCACTGTCTGTTTATTTGACAAAAAAAAACAAAAAGGGGTTAAACCCGAATTAAAAAAAACAGTTGCAGTGGTCAGGTGGGAGTTGAACAGTGGGAACCACCCATAACCCTCACCATGTGGCCGTAACGTCATGTAGAACACTTATCTGGCTGCAGTCAAAAGGATACTTGGCCAGTCATCTCGCCAGAAGCACCTGCAATTAACAAGGAGTAATCATCCGTTGGTGTCTGTTTGTATGGTTATCTCTTGTAACATAATTGGTGTACTTCTTGCATTGTAGTGTTTTTATAATTAACATTAGGCTGTGTGATAGTAGTGGCTTTGAATCTGTCTTGAAGATGAAATAAAATCTTATAGATGGAACTTTGTATCCTGTGTAATTTTTCATAAATCTCAAATTTTAAAAAAGGCATGAATTTTGAAAGCTTGCTGCTGATTTCGGCGGCGAGCTTCAAAAAATTCGTGGCGTACACACAACTTGTGCGCCGCTGAGCGCCGCGATATTTCACACAACAGCTCATTTACATGGAGGGGGTGGAACGCCCCGATGTCGTAGAGAAGGTGGCCGCTCCGACCCCAGCAATATGTCTGGTGCCACCGCACAGGCGCCAGCACCATCTTTAAATGGTTTCAAGCCCGACAGTTACATTTACATTTTTAAAGTGACAGGTTTACCAATAAATTAAAATAAAATTTTATTCACACTTCTAATCCCCTCTCCCACCACCCACCCATGAATAATCCATTTATTATTTGTCTTATCCCCCACAAAAAAGTAAATTTTCTATCACGACCTTTCCCCCCTGAACTTTCTTCCCTTTAACCTTCAACCCTTCCCACCATCCCCTCAACCAATCACATTTGTTTTTGCTGCCCCCCCTGCCATGAAAAATTCACTCCTCCCCCATCCCCACCAGTGCTATGCCTTGGATCTCCAAACAGAGATCCGAAGGTGCGGGAGTTCCGGCCACTAGCCATAATATCAGCGTGGGACGGCCGTCGGAACTAGGTAAGTGTTTATGCATTCACTAAAATGTCTTTAAATATTTAAATGAAGGCTCTGCTGCCAAGCGGCAGGGGGGCGCCCCGAGGCCTTGCCGCTGCTGAAAAAATGGGGCGGGGCCTACCCGGCATCAAGGCCCGTGGCAGCCTCTCCCAGAAGTATTTTCTGGGCCCCCTTGCCACAACCCCGAGGTCAGGGGGCTGGTAAAATTCAGCCCCAGGAGTGGGGTATTACAGAGAAATGGCAACCATGAGAAAGGATCTGAGTGAGAATTAGCGGACCAGTACAATGGGTGAAGAAAAACTCACTAAAACAATGGATGAGTTAGTCACTAAATATATTGCCCTAAATCTGCCTTTGTAAGAGAGTGGATTTGAGTAAACATAGAAGGGGATGCCCTAGTCTTTGAAGCAAGGATCCACTTGTCACCTGAGAATGATGAAATCTATCTGGTTACAGGCATACCAATGCCAGTTTAACAATGATAAGTGCGAAAAAGATCAGACTAAGAAAGGAACATGAAATTAAGGGTAGTAAACCAAATGATAAGGAGGCTGTAGTCAACTGCTTACTCCAGGAATTAGAATAGGGGCGAGAAGGTCATAAGAGCGATAAAGAAACATCGTCATAGAGTCATTTACGGCAAGTATCCAAGTCTATGTCCACAGAACAGTCCAGTCAGTCCCACTCCCCTGCTCGCTCCCCGTTACCCTGCAAGTTCATTTCCTTCAAGTAGTCATCCAATTTCCTTTTGAAATTATTGATTGTCTCCACTTCCACCACCAGTTCCAGATCATTACCAACCATTGCATAAAAAACTTATTTCTCATATTCTCCCTGCATCTCCTGCCCAAAACCTTAAATCTGTGTCCTCTAGTCCTTGCAGCATCAGTTAATGGGAACAGTTTTTCTTTGTTTAACTTAGCTAAGCCTGTCATAATCTAGTACGCCTCTATTAAATTTCCCCCCAATCTCCTTTGCTCTAAGGAGAACAAATCCAGCTTTTCCAACCTAACCTTGTAACTAAAATCCCCCATCCCTGGAATCATTCTGGTAAATCTCCACTGCACTCTCTCAAGGACCCTCACATCCTTCCTAAAGCATGGTGACCAGAACTGGATAGAATACTCCAGTTGGGCCGAACCAAAGCTTTACAAAAGTTCAGCATAACATCCCTGCTTTTGTGCTCAATGTCTCTACTTATGAAGCCCAAGACCCCATTTGCTTTACGAACCACTCTCAATATGTTCTGCCACCTTCAAAGATTGATGCACATGCATCCCCAGGTCCGTCTGTTCCTGCACACACGTTAGAACTGTGCCATTAAGTATATATTGCCTCACTCTGCTCCTTCTGCCAAAATATATCACCTCACACTTGTCAGTATTAAATTCCATCTGTCACCTGTCTGCCAATTCTGCTGGCCCATCTGTGTCCTGTTGCAGGTGGTTCATATCATCGTCATTGTTTGCCACACCTCCATGTCATTAGCAAATTTCGAAATCCTACTCTGTATTCCACGATCCAAGGTAATTTATATATAGCAAAAAAAGCAGTGGTCCCAGTACTGACCCTTGGGGAACACCACTGTCTAACATCCTCCAGTCTGAAACACAGCCATTTACTATGACTCGCTGTTTTCTGTCCTTACGCCAATTTTTAAAAATCCATTTGGACACTGACCCTCCTATTACATGAGCCTCAATATTGTAAACCAGCCTTTTATGTGGTCTGGAGAGGCGGAGGCACGTGGGACTAGTAACCCAGAGACCCAGGATACTGCTCTGAGGGCATGAGTTCAAATCCCACCACGGCAGGAGGTGGAATTTGAATTCGATTAATAAAAATCTGGAATTAAAAAGCTAATCTAATGATGGCCATGCAACTATTGTCGATGGTTGTAAAAATTCATCTGGTTCTCTAACATTCTTTAGGGAAGGAAATCTGCTGTCCTTACCTGATCTGGCCTACATGTGACTCCAGAACTATAGCGACGTGGTTGACTCTTACATGCCCTCTGAAATGGTCTAGCAGGCAACTCAGTTGTATCTAACTGCTGCAAAGTCAATAAGGAATGAAACCGGATTGGCAACCCGGCATCGAATTAGGGCACTGGAAACGACAACAGCAAACCCAGCCCTGTTGACCATGCAAAGTCCCCCTTACTAACATCTGGGGGCTTGTGCCAAAGTTGGGAGTGCTGTTACACAGCTTGACATATTCATATTCATGGAATCATAGCTTACAACGTTCCAGACACTGCCATCACCATCCCCGGATATGTCCTGTCCCACCATCAGGACAGACCCAGCAGCAGTGGTGGCACAGTTGGGAGGAAGTTGCCCAGGGAGTTCTCAACATTGACTTCAGACCCCCTGAAATCTCATGGCATCAGGTCAAACATAGGCAAGGAAACCTCCTGCTGATTACCACCTACTGCCTCCCACTCAGCTGATGACTCAGTACTCCTCCATGTAGAACAGCACTTGGAGGAAGCACTGAGAGTGGCAAGGGCACAGAATGTGCTCCAGGTGGTGGACTTCAAAGTCCATCACCAAGAGTGGCTTGATGGCACACTACTGACCTAGCTGGCTGAGTCCTAAAGGACATAGCTAATAGACTGGATCTACGGCAGGTGGTGAGGGAGCCAACAAAAGGGAAAAATATACTTGACCTCGTCCTCACCAATCTGCCTGCCGCAGATGCATCGGTCCATGACAGAATTGGCAGGAGTGACCATCGCACAGTCCTTGGGGAGACAAAGTCCTGTCTTCACATTGAGGATACCCTCCATCGTGTTGTGTGGCACTATCACCATGCTAAATGGGATAGATTTCGAACAAACCTAGAATTCAAAACTGGGCATCCATGAGGCGCTGTGGGCCATCAGCAGCAGCAGAATTGTATTCAAAAACAATCTCTAAACTCATGGCCTGGCATATCCCCCACTCGACCATTACCATCAAGCCGGGTGACCAACCCAGGTTGAATGAAGAGTGCAGGAGGGCATGCCAGGAGCAGCACCAGACATAGCTCAAAATGAGCTGTCAACCCGGTTGACCCAGGACTACTTGCGTGCCAAACAGCATAAGCAGCTTGCGATAGACAGAGCTAAGCGATCCCATAACCAATTGATCAGGTCTAAGCTCTGCAGTCCTGCCACATCCAGTCGTGAATGGTGGTGGACAATTAAACCGCTAACTGGAGGAGGTGGCTCTACAAATATCCCATCCTCAATGATGGGGGAGCCCAGCACATCAGTGCAAAAGATAAGGCTGAAGCATTTGCAACAAGCTTCAGCCAGAAATGCCGAGTTGATGCTCCATCTTGTCCTCCTCCTGATGTCCCCAGCATCACAGATGCCAGACTTCAGCCAATTCGATTCACTCCATATGTTATCAAGAAATGACTGAAAGCACTGGATACTGCAAAGGCTATGGGCCCTGACAACATTCGGGCAATAGTACTGAAGACCTGTGCTCCAGAACTTGCCGCTCCCCGAGCCAAGCTGTTCCAGTGCAGCCACAACACTGGCATCTACCCAGCAATGTGGAATATTGCCCAGGTATGTCCTGCACACAAAAAGCAGAACAAGTCCAACCCGGCCAATTACCGCCCCATCAGTCTACTCTCAATCATCAGTAAAGTGATGGAAGGTGTCATCAACAGTGCCATCAAGCAGCCCTTGCTTAGCAATAACCTGCTCAGTGACACTCAGTTTGGGTTTCGCCAGGGCCACTCAGCTTCTTACCTCATTACAGCCTTGGTTCAAACATGGACAAAAGAGCTGAACTCAAGAGGTGAGGTGAGAGTGACTGCCCTTGACATCAAAGCAGCATTTGACCAAGTATGGCATCAAGGAACCCTAGCAAAACTAGAGTCAATGGGAATCAGGGGGAAAACTCTCCGCGGGTTGGAGTCATATCTAGCGCAAAGGAAGATGGTTGTGATTGTTTGAGGTCAATCATCTCAGCTCCAGAACATCACTGCAGGAGTGCCTCAGGGCAGTGTCCTAGGCCCAACCATCTTCAGCTGTTTCATCAATGACCTTCCTTCAATCATAAGGTAAGAAGTGGGGATGTTTGCTGATGATTGCACAATGTTCAGCACCATTCGTGACTCCTCAGATACTGAAGCAGTCCCTGTAGAAATGCAGCAAAACCTGGACAATATCCAGGCTTGGGCTGATAAGTGGCAAGTAACATTCACACCACACAAGTGCCAGGAAAAGACCATCTCCAACAAGAGAAAATCTAACCATCTCCCCTTGACATTCAATGGCATTATAATCGCTGAATCCCCCACTATCAACATCCTATGGGTTACCATTGACCAGAAACTGAACTGCAGTAGCCATATAAGTACCATGGCTATAGGAGCAGGTCAGAGGTTAGGAATCCTGCGGCGAGTAACTCACCTCCTGACTACCCAAAGCCTGTCCACCATCTACAAGGCACTAGTCAAGGGTGTTATGGAATACTCTCCTCTTGCCCAGATCGGTGCAGCTCCAACAGCACTCAAGAAGCTCGACACCATCTGGGACAAAGTAGCCTGTTTGATTGGCACCCCATCCACAAACATTCACTCCCTCCATCACAGGTGCTCTGCAGCAACGCACCAAGGCCCCTTACACAGCACCTTCCAAACCCACGATCTCTAACGCCTAAAAGGACAAGGGCAGCAAATGCACGGGAACACCACCACCCTCAAGTTCCCCTCCAAGCCACACACCATCCTGATTTGGAACTATATCGCCATTCCTTCACTGTCACTGGGTCAAAATCCTGGAACTTGCTTCCCAACAGCACTGTAGGTGTTCCTACCCCACATGGACTGTAGCGGTTCAAGAAGGCAGCTCACCACCACCTTCTCAAGGTAATTAGGGATGGAGAATAAATGCTGGTCTAGCCAATGACGCCCACATCGCCCAGGACCGAATGAAAAAAAACTTATTAAATGCTTTCTTAAAATCCACATAAACAACGTCCACCACATTCCCTTCATCAACCTTCAGTAAACAATTCAATTAGATTAGTCACGCATGATCTCCCTTTTACAAATCCATGCTTGCTATCCTTAATTAACTCGAGCCTCTCCAAGTGTCTGTTGATTTTTTCCCTGATTATTGTTTCTAAAGCCTTACCCACACTGATGTTACACTAACTGGCCTGTAGTTGCTAGGACGTTCCTTACACCTTTTCTTGAATAAGTGTGTCATATTTTTTATTCTCCAATCCTCTGGCACCTCCCCCATACGAAGGGAAGATTGGAAGATTATGACAAACCCCTCTGCTTTGTCCACCCCCAAAACCTTTATCATCCTGGGATGCAAGCTATCCGGAGCAGGTGACATATTTACCTTAAGCATAGCCAGCCTTTTTAGTACCTCCCCCTCTCAATTTTTACTCTATACATTGCCTCTACACTCTGCTTCTACCGATATTTTGTCAGATTCCTCTTCCTGAGTGAACACTGATACAAAGTATTCATTAAGTATATTAGCCTTGCCCTGTGTCTCTAAGCATATATTACCCTCTTTATCCCTAATAGGCTCCTCTTCTTCTTCTTTGGCCTCCTTGTCTCGAGTGACAATGGGTAAGCGCCTGGAGGTGGTCAGTGGTTTGTGACGCAACGCCTGGAGTGTCTATAAAGGCCAATTCTAGAGTGACAGACTCTTCCACAGGTTTTGCAGATAAAGCTGGTTGTCGGGACTGTTACACAGTTGGCTCTCCCCTTGCTCTTCTGTCTTTTTTCCTGCCAACTGCCAAGTCTCTTCAACTCGCCACACTTTAGGCCCGCCTTTATGGCTGCCCGCCAGCTCTGGCAATCAGCGGCAACTGACTCCCATGACTTGTGATCAATGTCACAGGACTTCATGTCGTGTTTGCAGATGTCTTTAAAGCGGAGACATGGACGGCCGGTGGGTCTGATACCAGTGACGAGCTCACTGTACAATGTGTCCTTGGGGATCCTGCCATCTTCCATGTGGCTCACATGGCCAAGCCATCTCAAGCGCCGCTGGCTCAGCAGGGTATATATGCTGGGGATATTGTCTGCCTCGTGGACTTCTGTGTTGGAGATACGGTCCTGCCACCTGATGCCAAGGATTCTCCGGAGGCAGCGAAGATGGAATGAATTGAGACGTCACTCTTGGCTGACATACGTTGTCCAGGCCTCGCTACCGTAGAGCAAGGTACTGAGGACACAGGCTTGATACACTCGGACCTTTGTGTTCCGTGTCAGTGCGCCATTTTCCCACACTCTTTTGGCCAGTCTGGACATAGCAGTGGAAGCCTTTCCCATGCGCTTGTTGATTTGATAGGCTCCACTCCACCTCTTACTACGCATTAACTATTTACATGCTGGTAGAAGAGTTTTGGGTTCCATTTTATGTTGACTGCCATTCTATTCTCTTGTTCTCTTTTTGCCTGTCTTATTTTCCTCTTCGCCTCGCCTCTCAACTTATTATATTTGGCCTGGTTCTTACTTGAAGAATTCACCTGACATGCATCATACACCCTTTTTTTGGTTTCATCATAATCTCTTTCTCCCTTGTCATCCAAAGAGCTCTGTTTTGGTTCCCTTACCTTTCACCCTTGTTGAAATGCTCCTAGCTTATACCTGAAGCATCTCTTCCTTAAAGATAACCCATTGTTCCACTACAGATTTTCCTGTCAATCTATGGTTCCATTTTATCCTGGTTAAATCCCTTCTCATCGTGTTGAAATTAGCCCTTTTCCAATCTAGATGTTCTACCTTATTTTGTTCTTTCCTTTTCTGCATTACTTGTCTAAACCTTATGATACAATGATCACTCTTACCCAAGTGCTCCCTCAGACACTTGGTCCACTTGGCCCACCTCATTTCCCAGCACCAGATCCAGCAATGCCTTCTTTCTAGCTGAGAACATACTGATCAAGGAAGTTCTCCTGAACACATTTCCTCCCCCTTCTTACCCTTTACATTAACATAATTCCAATCGATATTAGGGTAATTGAAGTCCCCCAATTTCATTACTTTATAGTTCTTGCACATTTCTGTGATTTCCCTGCAGATTTGCTCCTGTATCTCTCTCTCATAATTTGGAGTTTGAGAAAGAGAAAGAGAGATGGTGTAATAAAGAACAATATTTGGAAAATCAGTATGTGAATCGGGGGAAAAGAGTAAAGCTTGGATAGATGAAGCATACAGTTAAGGACAATGTGTAGAAATGTTCGTAAAAATTAATGAGGTTTTGAAAGCTACAATTAGAGGTGCTGAAACAAGCCTCAGAACAAGGCGGACCACATGGAAAGTTAAAGAAGAATTAAGGAATTAGGAGCTAAGCTGTGCAGAGAGGTGTTGTGTGTGCACCCCTCCGCCCCCCCCCCCCCCCCACTTTGATAGATTTTGATTCAGAAGAAGTGAAGGGCAGCGAAAGTGAAAAGAAGGAGAATCCATCACTGTTATATTATCCAATGCTGGGAATTTGGACATTAGGAGAAAAGGTTGAGGGCAGAAATAAAGAAGTTGTGGAACCTACAGAGCAGCTACTGGCAGCTGAGGAAAAGATAGAAAACTGAAGATTACAGGCATTTGGAGCAGCAAGGACTGTTTTGATTCTGGATTGGCATATCGCTGATGAACAGAACAGGAATTATGGGATATCTAAACAGCAGCAAGTGGCGCTGGCGGGAGCTTGGGCAGGCATGGTAGGGCTCCTACTGCCCTGCGTCTTGTGAAGGGGATGGAAGGGCAGCAAATAGTGGTATTATCTTGACCAGTGGAGATAAAAATTGATAAAGCCTGGTGGTGATTGGAGGACCCCCAGCTCCAAAGTCAAAAAGAAAACTTTGGGACAGGGAGTGAGGCCAACCTTCCCTCCTACACCCACTTTAACACCTCCGACTTTGGAGCACCAAACCTGCACAATTCAAGTGGTGATGCTAAGTACAGAGGAGGAGCAGTTAGATGCCTCTTCAGATCCTCAGATACTTGTTACCCCTAAAAGGTATGCTCAAACTCTGATAACATGGAGAGTGGGAGAAGCACGTGCAGCCAGACAAGGCAAGAGCCTAACAGTGCATTTTCAATTCCTAATGGAAGTTGTGAAGGTAACACGACCTTTAATGGTTTTGGGGATTACTGGTATAAGTGAGGAGGGTTAAAGTTACAGGACATGGGAGAAAGAAAACAGATCGTACAGGAGCATGTGGAATTACAACATCCAAATATTGCAAAAGAGTTGCATAAAAGTAAACCCTGGGTTACGGAAAATTGTTACGAGGAAAAGAAGAAAGTTAAAGAGGCCCACAACAAAAGATAAAACTGCTGTGAGAAAGAAATGAAAATGTGAAAGCGTGCGTGAGATTGTTGAGTCAGTTCATTTCAATTTAAAACTGTGCACCCAGATTTGAGACATTAAAACCAAAACTTACATTTTAAATTAAAGATGTGGATGTATTTTGACTAAAATTTACGTGTGTAACCATGAAAGACACTGAAGAGTTTGTTTCATGAAAGATAAGCTTCAGACTTGAAGCCTTGAAGTTATATTTGTGAGGATGTCTGGCGGAAATCCAAATTGCTTTAATTGGACTAGAGTTTTTAAAATAAAAATGATTGCTTTATGCATATTAAAGATACGTGGTCTTAGTGACTATTTTTCCAAATGAGATTAAGTAGCAAATATCAAAATTTGAAAATTGGCTTAAGTGAGGAAAAGGATAAGTTAATCTGTAATGGAATGAAGGAGAAATGGGAAAGATTCTGCCCCCTTTTCTACTGTTAAATACTGCAAGATTGCAGTGTTGTCTTTTTAAAACGCTGGTGTGACTGCTTGGAGCCCTTAGTGTAAGAATATTGAAGCTTTTATTTAACTGTGAAAACTAACTTTTTCTTTAGTTTTATTATGTCACTTGGAAAGGCTCCTGAAGAAAGAACAGGAATAAATATGTACATTTTCTGTGTACGCACATGCTATTCTGTTCTGTGTTTAGTTAATAAGTGTTAGTTTGAATTAAATTGGAATTATTAAGGTTAATTAACCCATTAAGGTGTGCAAACCTGACTTCCATTGCGGCCACAATCAAATTCTGGTTATTATGTTCAACTATGTCAAGTCTTTAGCTCCAGATATAAGACTTCCACATCTTAAATTGGCAGTTTTGGGAATTTCTTACATGATTTAATGATGTGAATTGGAATTTGGGACATTTGAGGTGGTTCTGGTTGATTTAATAATTTTGGTTGTCTTAAAAATTATGTGTTGGAAATCTCTTTAAAATAAAGTTTGGAAACAAACCGAAAATGCTATCTTCCCTGCTGGGAATGTTTTTCCCTTGAAGTTGATAATGTTACTAATAATTTTTGTTGTTTTCAATTCCTAAGGATAAAATTTGTGCAAGTTTAAAAAGAAAATGCTTTTCGGTTTTTCTTCGATTGGGAAGAAAACAATTGTACGTGAAGTGACACAGTTGCATGCACCACATAATGTTTTGCTTCGCCCGCTTGCAAACAACTAAAGAAGTTAACCCATTCTGCTGACAGATTAAAAAAAAAATTTAATTCATCACACAGCAGCTTCTGCATTAGTGAATGTAAATATAATTATTGGGCATTATTAAATTTTAAGCTTCTAAATTGACAGATATGAATAGACAGATCAACCTGGGTGTTCCTGGGCACAGCCACAATGGATTCCTTTTTTGATTAAACAAAATGGTCATGATGGCTTCCAGGGTCACGTGAGTACTGATAGTCCAGCAAGAGATCGAGCAGCTATAAGAATTTAAGGACTTACCAGCAGATATTAAATGTCACAGCATGGTGACAATTTGAACTAAAGGCTTTGCCTTTCAAAGACTTGGCTTTAATCAATTCAGGGTTATTTGTTACCTTCGGAGACAAGGTACTCAAGAAGGGGAGATATGGATGCCACCTCAAAATTAATTATAAGCAGTTCTGTCTGTAAAACCACAAAGTCTGGGCATTATTGTTTCTGAGATTGAAACTGATAAAATAAATTGATATGAGTTGTACTTTCAAGCACTCAAGAAGGGAAAATTTACCTGAATTTAAGGGAATAATCAAATTTTTATTGGGAAAAACTTACGGACAACAATCTATGTGGTTCTTGAGTATCGAGAAATAATATTTCTTTTGGGGAGAAATAAAATTGAATATTGACAAACATTGTCAGTCCAACAAAACTCCTATTTGAATTTGGGGCAATTTTGAAATGATAAAATGTCAGGCACAATATAATGAATAATTTTGAATAAAATAAAGATCATCTAAAATAAAGAATACACAAACAAAATATGTTCAATTTCTGGGACACCTTAAAAGAAGTGAACTTACAGATGGCCCATAACATCAGGCGAGTATACCAATGTAATTGTCTGCTCTTGATCCCAAGTATGCTGCAGTCATGGGAGGTGGAGAGCTAGTTGATAATACGAAACTATGTGAGGGTGTGTGTGTTTGAACCCTGGTACAAGAGACCATATATTACTGTGGATAAGGCCTCACAGTAACTATATATGTTAATGCCTGGGATCAAGTGGGAATGTTTGAATTTTGTTTAAACAAAAATGATGAGAATATTGTATTGGACAGTAAAGTTCCTCCAGGGCTCATGAAAGAGATAGAATGGTAATTAATGGGATACCTCACTTATAGGATAGAGGCAGGAAAATCACATCACCAAATGAGAATTGGAAAAGTCACCTGGGCATGATCCAACAGAAGGTATCAATATGACATCAATGTACATTCTAGTGAGAGTCAGGAAGCTCTAGATAATACATATAAATTGATAGCTTTCTGGTGGAGATGTTTATCTCATTGCCTCTGAACTTTTTAAGAAAACTGCATTTGATAGTCTGGCTACTACCCAAGGCATCAGGACCATGTAAGGGGAGATAAGTTAGGATCTCAACACAGACACCTCTCCAGTTGTTTGTGAAGATTACTTGAAAGTTCAAGAATGGCTTGTATTGAATGGCAGATGTAGCATGACATTGGGATACCGATGTAAGTGTGCTGATGTGATTTGTTACCTGTGAAGCAATTAACATCCGGAAATGCACTGTGAACCTGCACTGAAGAATGGGTTCTTGACATGCTTAGCTACTTGAAATGGTTATTGTGGCCAGTGGAGTAAGACAACCTTTTAAATCACCAAAGCATTAACACATAGATAGGCTGCAGAGCTGGGCTGAGAGATGGCAAATGGAGTTTAATGCGAAAAAGTGCGAGGTGATTCACTTTGGAAGGAGTAACAGGAATGCAGAGTACTGGGCGAATGGGAAGATTCTTGGTAGTGTAGATGAACAGAGAGATCTTGGTGTCCAGGTGCATAAATCCCTGAAGGTTGCTACCCAGGTTAATAGGGCTGTTAAGAAGGCATATGGTGTGTTAGCTTTTATTAGTAGGGGGATCGAGTTTCGGAGCCACGAGGTCATGCTGCAGCTGTACAAAACTCTGGTGAGACCGCACCTGGAGTATTGCGTGCAGTTCTGGTCACCGCATTATAGGAAGGATGTGGAAGCTATGGAAAGGGTGCAGAGGAGATTTACTAGGATGTTGCCTGGTATGGAGGGAAGGTCTTAGGAGGAAAGGCTGAGGGACTTGAGGTTGTTTTCGTTGGAGAGAAGGAGGAGGAGAGGTGACTTAATAGAGACATATAAGATAATCAGAGGGTTGGATAGGGTGGATAGTGAGAGTCTTTTTCCTCGGATGGTGATGGCAAACACGAGGGGACATAGCTTTAAGTTGAGGGGTGATAGATATAGGACAGATGTCAGAGGTAGTTTCTTTACTCAGAGAGTAGTAGGGGCGTGGAACGCCCTGCCTGCAACAGTAGTAGACTCGCCAACTTTAAGGGCATTTAAGTGGTCATTGGATAGACATATGGATGAAAATGGAATAGTGTAGGTCAGATGGTTTCACAGGTCGGCGCAACATCGAGGGCCGAAGGGCCTGTACTGCGCTGTAATGTTCTAATTCTAACATATTCTATAGAGAAACTGACTTTAAAACAATCAGGATAGAAATAAACACACTGGTACCTGTCAAATTAAAGTAAGAGCAATATGGAATCTGGATTAAGAAAATTGAGAGTGAGGAGGAAATAGTGTTTAGTAAGAACTATCCACAAGATGGATATGGGTGAAGAGAGAGCTGGAGAATCTTTTAAGTCCATGCATGCTCTATTGTTTGAAGTATATGTAATTATGTGTTAATAATTTAGAATATTAGGTGAGGTGATCAGCAGGTGGGGAATGCCAATGCAAGTCAATAGTGATTAGGAATCACATTTTACAGGCAAAATTTTTATAGAGCTACACTCCACATATCTCACTCCCCACGGTCATTTGGGATTGTGGATAGGAATGCTGGAAAAGATAGTGAACAACTGAAGGGAAATTTGACTAAAATGAATAAGGGAGGTTCCGATCAAATTAAAGAATTAGTGACCCTCCTGAAGAAGTATATGTACTGTTGGAGTATTTGTTGGAGGTTTGGGGTCCTCCAGTATATCCATTAGCTCCTGAATAGGAATAAGAGTTTAATTAGAAAATGTATCTGGTAGAATATTGCTAATTTGCGTAAGCCAGTAGATTTTGCTGTAAAAAGAACAGTCAAACCAGTTTGTGACTCAGGTCAGCTATGACATATCACTCTGCCAGAGCGCTTGGTACAGCTAATGAGACTTGTTAGTCAGTTCCTAAAGCATTACTATACCTTGGCCTAGAAACAGACAGAAAAAAAAAATGGTCAGGTTGTTTTGGAAAACATGGGACAAGTCAGTGTAAGTGTCTGTGACCCAGCACTTGGGTGCACAGTCACTTAAGGCCTCAGCTATTTACAATACAAATTACTTAGATGAAGAGACCAAGAGTAAGGTATCTAAGTTTGCTGACGATACAGTTCGGTGGGAACGTAAGCTGTGGGGAGGACACAAAGAGGCTGCAAAGAGATATAGACAGGTTAAGTGAGTGGGCAACAAGGTGGCAGATGGAGTAGAATGTGGGGGAGTGTGAGGTTATTTACTTTGATAGGAAGAATAGAAAAGCAGAACATTTTTTAAAAGGCATGAAACCTTAATTGTTGATGTTCGGACAGACTTGGGTGTACTCATACAAGAAACACAGAAAGTTAGCATGCAGGTACAGCAAGCAATTAGGAAGGCAAATGGCATGTTGGCCTTTCTTGCAAGGGGATTGGCGTACAAGAATAGGTAAGTCTTGTGACAATTGTACAGGGCTTTGGTGAGATCACACCTGGAGTACTGTGCGCAGTTTTGGTCTCCATATTTAAGAAAGGATATAATTGCCTTGGAGGTGGTACAGCAAAGGTTCAACAGATTAGTTCTTGGGATGAGAGGGTTGTCCTATGATGAGAGGCTGAATAAATTGGGCCCATACTTTCTGAAGTTTAGAAGAATGAGAGGTGATCTCATTGAAACATACAAGATTCTGAAGGGGCTTGACAGGGTAAACACTGAGAGGTTGTTTCCCTTGGCTAGAGAATCCAGAACATGAGGGCTCAGCCTCAGATAGGAGGTCAATCATTTAAGACTGAGATGAGGAGACATTTCTTCACTCAGAGGGCTCTGAATCTTGGGACTTGTATACCCCAGAGGGTTGTGGATGCTCTATCGATGAGTATCTTCAAGACTGAGATAGATTTTTGGTCTCTCAGGGAATCAAGGGATATGAGAAGCAGGCAGGAAAGTGGAGTTAAGGAAGAATATCAGCCCTGATTGTACTGAATGGTGGAGCAGGCTTAAGGGGCCGATTGGTCTAATCCTGCTTCTATTTCTTAAGTTCATACGTTCGTATGACTGACAGTCAGTATGGTTTCCAGCTCAAATTGTCTTTAGTTTTAGTTTAGTTTTAGTTTTAGAGATACAGCACTGAAACAGGCCCTTCGGCCCACCGAGTCTGTGCCGACCATCAACCACCCATTTATACTAATCCTACACTAATCCCATATTCCTACCACATCCCCACCTGTCCCTATATTTCCCTACCATCTACCTATTTTAGAGGCAATTGATAATGGCCAATTTACCTACCAACCTGCAAGTCTTTTGGCTTGTGGGAGGAAACCGGAGCACCCGGAGAAAACCCACGCAGACACAGGGAGAACTTGCAAACTCCACACAGGCAGTACCCAGAATTGAACCCGGGTCGCTGGAGCTGTGAGGCTGCGGTGCTAACCACTGCGCCACTGTGCCGCCCAAACTTAGCAGCATGCTTTGAGAGGCTGAGAACAGCTCAATGGGAAAACTAACAGTTTCTGTTCAAACTTGCTGAACTGTAATATTCTGTAGTAATCTTGTTTTTCAGACAATGCTGTCAAACTGAACAAGGCCCTAATGTTCTGTGTTTGAAACGAGAATTAATGAGTTGAGAGCACTTCAGACAAGACACTTACAACTAACAATGGGTGGTAGCTAAAGACATGAACTCGTTTGGAAGAATGCCAATGCAGCCAAGTCCAGTTGAACATCAGGGGCTAAGGTGCTGCCTCCAAGCAGCCCAAGCTGATGGAAAGCTAACTGTATAAAAGACAGTAACTGTAAAGCTTCAGCACTGCAGTCGAAATAGAGTGATTTGGCCAATCACCTGGAACTGAAAGTTCAACTACCAAGTTATTTGACTTGGGCAGATAATATGTATAGTTCCTTATGTATAACTCTTTGCTGGGCTGCAGTCAGAAGGAGGTATTTGGCCAGTCATCTTGCCAGGAGGACTTATGGTCAACATGGCCTGATCGTCCGTTGATGGTTATATGTATGTTTAACTCTTTACATTTATTCGTGTACTGTTCACATTGCGGTGTTTTTATAACTAACTTTAGATTGTGTGTTAGTGGTGGTTTCGAATCTGTGCTTGAAGATACAATAAAATCTTATCGATGGAACTTCTGTGTCCTTTGTAGTGTCTCATAAATCTCAAAGAATCATAAACCTGTAGAATCCAGGTATGGGATCTTACAATTAGTGCATTAACTTTCTCTTTTTGAGGGTTTGGATGATGTCAATGGAAATGTAGACTTCTGACTTAGAAAGTTCGACAGTGAGGGAAGATGTGGGGAAGAACAGGTGTGAGCTTATTTGGTGAGTCAAATTTTACTTATTGGAAGTACTGAGCAATCAATTGCACACCCCTATTCTTGGCTGCTAACCTTTCTGTCCCATATTCTTTCTTTCCTGTGCACCTTCCTCATTCTGGAAGCAGATCCATCAAACCCCTCCATCCGCCCTCCCCCAATGCCTTTATCATCACCCCTTTCATCTTCTGGAAGCCTTCCTTCATTGTAGCATTGTGTAGAATGTGCAATCTACAGTGATTTTTTTGAGGCACTTATTGGCTGTAATGCAGATCTCCACCAGATCTATTCAGGCATCTGAAACGGGACTTGTGACTTCCTACGGTCTGCTTTTGACATGCCTTGTAGTGGCATGGGCTTCATTGTACCTGTTGACCTCTCTGTCTGTGGAAGCCTTACTAGATTAATCAGCCATGGTTGCAGGGGATACCCCTGATCATCAACCAACCATCTGCATATTTGGATCAGAACCACGAAAACTGGTGCATCATGAGCACATTATGACAGCTTCCTCAGCATCTGGCATTGGTGTGCAGGAAATGGTAATTAACAACACACATGAGCAGGACATTATAAAATGATCGCCTTTCCTTGTCATAAAATAGAGCAGGCTGTCATATTGAGCTTTGGCACATGAATTCTGTTCATTGTTCTTTGCACCTATGAGAACTCTACCAGTCTTCAGAACAGGATAGGTATTTCTCATTGTTTGCTTCCAGTGAGAAGGATTTGAATTGTGCAGCCTTTCTTATCAGAACATCCATAACAATGATTTAATGGTGAGCAGTTGTTTGAATAATGTGACAAAAATTAGCAGATTTTGCCTGGAAGGATGCAGTCACAAAGAAATTCAAGGAAGCTTTGACTTTGACTGGTACAAACAGCACTGTGCTCCTGGCAGAAGTGGGTTGCAGGTCTTCAGCAAGAAGTTAACATATTTTACCAATAACCTCCAGGGGATTTCAGTTATGAGGAGAGATTGGCAAACCTGGGGCTGTTCTCTTTAGAGAAGGTTGAGAGATTTAATAGAGGTGTTCAAAATCATGACGTGTCTGGACAAAGTAGACAGGGAGAAACTATTCCCATTGGTGAAAGGGTCTGGATCCGAAGGAAACCAATTTAAGGCGGTTGGCAAAAGAAGCATCGGCGACATGAGGATAAACTTTTTTACGCAGCGGGTGATTAGGATCTGGAATGCACTGCCTGAAAGTGTGATGGAGACAGATTCAATTGTGGCTTTCAAAAGGGCATTGGATAATTATCTGAAGAGAAAAAATGCAGGACTATGGGGAAAAGGCGGGGAGTGGGACTAGCTGAATAGAGAGCTGGCATGGACTCGACAAGCTGAATGGCCTCCTTTTGTGCTGTAGCCATTCTACGAATCTATGAGGGGAAAGTATAGTCTTTCTGACTGAATGTCAGAGAAGTCTCAGTAAGACTTTCCAGGTCTATCACTCCCCCTGATGGGGATAAGTGCGTAAGGAAGCGATGACTTTGGTGATGCCTAACTCTAAAGGGTTCCATTCTAGTCTCTTCCATATCCTCATCCTTCTTTTCTTCAGAACATGAGGGTGGCACAGTGGCGCAGTGGTTAGCACTGCAGCCTCACAGCTCCAGCGACCCGGGTTCGGTTCTGGGTACTGCCTGTGCGGAGTTTGCAAGTTCTCCCTGTGACCGCGTCGGTTTCCTCCGGGTGCTCTGGTTTCCTCTCACAGCCAAAGACTTGCAGGTTGATTGGTATATTGGCCATTGTAAATTGCCCCCAGTGTAGGTAGCAGAATGATAGGGAATATGGGATTAATGTAGGATTAGTATAAGTAGGTGGTTGTTGGTCAGCACAGACTTGGTGGGCTGAAGGGCCTGTTTCAGTGCTGTATCACTCTATGACAAGAATAATAAGATTTCCATTTGGAAATCCATGCCCCAGTGCAAAGCTTTGAAAAAAAGCTGAGTGAAACTAACAATAAAAGCCTCCATTATAACCTCCAAAGTTCTGAACAGATGAATATGTATATAGTGCAACCTCACCCTTCAGTTGTAGAACACAAAATAGTCTCTGCAATGTAACATCTGCCTGAGTGATACTTGCCTGCATCTGCTACAACCACTAATGTAGTGATAAGAAATATTTGTCGCAGATATTGGGGAATTACCTCAGAGGAACTAGCCACATGTTTTTGACCCCAATATACATCAGATGGATAGAGCTGTTAGGTGGAATCTGGTTCCATCTCCCATTGAGGTCTCTAGTGACTTCAACAGGAAAACAGCGAAACCCCATTTCTGTTGCTTGTTCAAGGTTTCTGCTCACTACACAGGTTGAGACAAACCATGCAGAAATTTAGGGCCCCTACTTCAAATTTAATCTTACATTAAAATTTACAAAATATGGAATGAATAGTTTAATTAATTGAATTGATAAGTAGCATTGGGATAGATTTTCAACTTGCTGGCCAATTGTAAAACTGGATACCTGTTATAGAAATCAACTGATTTTCAGTTCCATTGAATTCAATGAAAACTGAGTGCTTCCGTAACATGCAGCTGATCTGCAATGACAGTTTTGTGCCTAGGAGACAAGTTGAAAATCTAGCTCATTGTGTATATATGCTTATGCAGTGAATTTCAAGGCTTTAGTTAATAATTCACTGACTCCTGACAATTCTACAGGCTGATCGTGAAAATGAATGGCTGTGCAAATGAATCAACAGCTCCTCGACTATCTCCCTACTAATATTCATGATGGGTACTTTACACTTTGCTCTGAAATGATTATAACACTCAGCCACACTGCACGGTTTACGCATTTACCCATTTCAAAATATAAATGGACTGAAACGTGAGTTGATTGAACATATCCGGACCTTGCGCATTTTTTAAAATTAAACTAAAGTGTGGGGGACAATATTTCCCTGGTGCATTCTTCATGGCAACTCCTTGATCAATCAGAGTCTAATTGTCAACCCATCAGTACCCTTTTCTCATGCAGTATAAATTGTGGCTCCCTTTGAAATTTGGCATTCTTGCATCTGTCCTGATGAGTGCAAGATGAAACGCTTCCACATTATGTCTCTTTTTTCAGCAATACTCAAGTTCGGTACTACCAAGCGACTATCATTATAAATTGTAGAATTCAAAGGCTGACCACGACAAACACCACCTGGCCTGGGTGCATCTCAAACTTTGTGCTCCGACCTTTCTCCTGGCCTCAGTCTCCTTTTCATGAAGACAGTGACACTTTGGGTGCCCTCACCAACTACCTTCCCCAGCCCCCACTTAAGCACCCCCACACCTATACTTAATCCAAAAATATTTTTGCCCTTTTCATGTCATGTAGCTGGTTCAATGTTTGGATACTTTTGCAAAGGTGAACCAGAATCAAAGGTGCAATGTTTCCACACTTCTACATCGGATGTCAATAAATTCACACTAACCGTTATTCTTTGAACTTCTTACATGTGCTTTAGTTATTGATTAGTTAGTTTCCCCTGTCTCTAAGTGACTCCAATTGAAAGTGAGAGCCTCAGTGCTGACAGATTTCCTAGTGTCGAGAATGTTTCTGAACCCTTATACTTAGCAACTAAGTACCCAAATCATGTCAAACACCTGTTACAAGCAGCATTCGAAGTAAATTGTTTGGAACAATTAACCTCCTTCTGGGAAAAACAGTGAACAAGCACTGCCAAACAATACAACAATAAATGTTTCGGAGTCCTCTGATTGAATTCTCTCCCATGTTTGCATTATGAATTACTTATTACATCTCATTTGCCGATTAGTTTTCATTTTCTGAAATGTATCCTATGAAGGAAATAGCACATTGAAATATGTTTGCTAAATAAATATTTAATGGAGTTTTTGGATTCAAATGTTTACTTTGCAAAGGAAATGGGTGATTAACATCACTCATAGGAAAGGAAATGTATCCTCATAATCACTAACCTCAAAATATCCTGTTCTGCTCACGATCAAATGTCTCACATTCCACTTGGTGTTGTCTTTCAACAGTTAAGCATTGGTACCCAGCAAATGTTTAATCTGAAACAAAAACAAGAAATGCTGGAACCACTCAGCAGGTCTGGCAGCATCTGTGGAAAGAGAAACAGAGTTAACGTTTCGGGTCAGTGACCCTTCTTCGGAACCGTTCCGAAGAAGGGTCACTGACTCAAAACGTTAACTCTGTTTCTCTTTCCACAGATGCTGCCAGACCTGCTGAGTGGTTCCAGCACTTCTTGTTTTTATTTCAGATTTCCAGCATCTGCAGTATTTTGCTTTTATTTAAATGTTTAATCTGCTTTAGACCTGATACTGATGAAGCAAGTTTGCGGTCACGATCTGGTCATTTGATTCTAACCCAATCTCCAACTTTAAACCGTGTTTCCCTTGCGCCTGTACGTTGATCAAAGTATGCTTTTGCTTTGTCTTGTCACTTTGTGATTTCATCTGCTTTCGCTCTGACATTCTTGTTAACTGGAAATGATCACTTAAGAATGGTGGTGTCATGCGAAAGTTATGACCTATCATAAGTTCGGCTGGTGTCTTTTCGGTCATAGAGTGTACGATAGATTGATATGTGCAGAGTAGGATGTGACTGGATTGTTCAAATGTTTTCCCCTCCAACATACTAGCATTTCAGACATTCCTTTATCACCCTGTTGTATTGTTGAACGCCACCATTCAATTGCGGGTTATAGCGTAACACAGATGGTGATGGATTCTGTAACTTGCTAGGAACTCCGTGAACTGACTGGAAACAAACTGTGATCCAGTGTCTGTAATAATAGTCTCCAGCAAACTCCATTTTGTAAACAACTTTTCAAGAATGTCAATGACTGAAGTAGTTGTTACGGAATTCGTTGTCGCGATTTCCAGCCATTTGCTTTGTAGATCATGAACAACAAGCAGAGACCGTTGATTCCCAGGGGCTGCTTGCACTTCTTCAAAAATATCAACTTGGAGTTGTTGCCATGGTTTTGTTGGCCATGGGGTTGGTGTAGAGGTGTGGGACACGGTTTAACAAAGAGAGAGAAAGATATTGGAAAACAGAGAGAGATGCAGGAAAATAGAGATGAGAGAGAGATACATACAGGACAACAGAGAAGGGAGAGAAAGAAATATAGGAAAACAGAAGAAAGAGAGGGAAACAGAAAATTCAAAACAAAAAGATCCGCAAAGGGAAAAACAGAACAGAAGAGAAAGAGCAATCTAGAAACAGATAGAAAATAATAAATATATGAATACTGCAGAGACTCATGAGAGATTGACAGAAAAGCACAGAACACTACATTCTGATTAGCAGCAAAGGAGCTTGGAAAAATAAGTCTGGGTGTTTGGTGGCTTTTTTGATGGATGGTGTGGACCACGTATTTAAATAGCTGATATACTGCCAATAGGAATTAAGCATTTATACCAGGAAAAATGCCAACACTGGCTTGTGCTTAAATAGCTATTAATTGCATCCAGTTGGGTCTCCAGATTATATGAGCATGCATGTGGGATCCAAAGATTTTCATTGCAGCTGATGCTCATTCAGACATATCAACTCACATGAGTCACAGGGATTGAATACTACAAATTTGCTGGACCAAAGAGGCCAAAACCACTTACTGCACCAATGCAAGATTTGGAGTTAGAAGGGTATTTCCATGCAGGATGGTCTGACTGCACATACATGAATTGGGCTCGCAGAGTATATGAGAGTGCACGCACGGGGGCACCTAGCCATGCGTTGCTTGCAATCACTACCCTGACTGAAGATGAAGACATTGAATTGTAGCTTGGAAGCCTGTCCAAATAAACAGCATTATTTTGCCAGAAAATTTATTTTTTGCCCCCAAAAATGCTTAAGGTTTAGCAGTCGAGGGCTTTCCTACCTCCAGTTGCCACTCATTCCTCCCAAGTTCTGACAGGTTTTGGAAAGTTTATTTCATTGATTTTAAAACTTGAAGGTGGACATCTCTGGCTCACTACTGTGCAAATTGCATTATATTGTTGGGCAGTGCTTTGTTGTAACATTTGACATTGGTGACTGAAATTAGGACAAACCTGTATTCCCAGTGATGGGAATGTTACGACCCGGTGAGAAAGGTTTCTAGGGGTCCCTCTCAGCCTTCACCTGGTCTTACTGTAATGGTTTAATTTTAAACACACCATGTTTTTAGCTCCCCCTTGGTGAATCCTTGTTCACACTTTACAATTATAAGGCAAAGAAACCAGCACAAACAGATTTTCTTCAGTTTAAAGAAGAAAAGTTGAAATTTTTTAAACTTGAACTTAAATTCCAATTCGGTTGATGCCTATGGATACATGATATGTCCACGCTAGCATGCATACGCGTTACACACATGCAAATAGAGACAGAAAAGAGCAGAAGGAAAATACAGTGGAAAAATTTGAGGCAATATCTGAAGAGTTTTTGTCATGGTTCTTCAAGCTCAATGTAGAGTCCTTGATTGTAGGTAGATCTTGCTTTTCGTTGGGGCCCAGTATTCTTCTTAAGCCTTGTTTGCTGCAGGAGACTTTTCTCTCTTGAGGTTCGTGTGTCTTCAGTGGATTCAGAGGCTTGTGAGAAAGAGATGGGAGCAGACAGGAGAGATTTTCTCAGCCCAGGAGCAAATAGTCTTTCTGAGTTCAAACTCTCTGTGACCAGTTCAAAAGAAAACTCCGGAACAGCCAGTTGGTCATGTGACCAGCTGGTCTAATCAGTCCTGGCCCTTGTGCATTGTATCCTCCTTAGCAGGCCCTGGAATGTGCTTCCTCACCTTCGAAGTCTGTTAGTATGTAAATGTTTTTTCTAGCTACGCTGATCTGTTTAACAAGTCATTTCCTCGCTCCAGCAACAGCTAAAAATCAATGTTCATGACAAAACCAATGTGCCTCATTCTTGGCAGGTGGGGGCTTGCAAGACAGGAAGTACAAATTCAATCTTGAATACTAATTTTCTGCAATTGTATTTGACCATCACAGAACATTTGGTTCATTTCCAAACAGACACTAGGTGGAAAGATTTTGCAAATTTATCAGCAACTCCCAAGAAGCTGTTGATAACACTTCTGGGTTTAGTTACCAATCTCTCAAAATGCAATGTCCTCATCCTTTGCTAACTGTATCTGGACATTACTACACAGTTAAAAGATAATACAATCAAAGCTTCCATTTCAGTTTGAGGTACTGCTTTTCACCAACTGCTATTGGATGTAGATTTGTGTCTATTGCAAAGATACATAAGGAGAGATTAACCTGGGTTGGAGTCTATTTGCTGTGTATTACCTGGATACAGGGTGTTACAAGCTCACAGGACAACAGTCCTGCTTGTACTGTGTCTTCATTGAACTGAACTTGTCATGGCTGCATGCAGTGAGTACCTCGTGGTATAGGTCACATGACTATGGCAAGCCAGGAGGCACATTAGTACAGTATTGCATTTCTAACCCAAACATCCCCCTTTTCATTCAAAAAAAATGCATTATCATTTACACTGTGAGTTGCCCAAGTTGCACACAACTGTTCTCATGCATTAGCAGTTCATTATTCTCATCAATCTCTGCACATGCATTGAACACATAGTCTTTAAATCATGCCGGTCTCTTAATGGTGCGCATGTGCATTATCATGTAGGTGTGTTTCTCCACTCAAGGATTGTCTTCTATACATTTGTGCTGGGTTTTCTCGCTATTTTTATGATTCCTTTGGCGATTTTTACTGCCACCGCAGCCTTTCCATTGGCCTGGGGATAGTTTGGAGATGAAGTATGGTGTTGAATTTCCCAATCCTTTATGAAGCGGCTGAATTCTTCACTTGTGAACTGAGGGTCATTGTCACCCATCACAATGTCTGGAATGCTGTAACAACTGAAGTGTGCGTTCAGGCATTCTACAATCTCACATCATTGAAGTCAGCTGGTCTACCTCCCTGTAGTCAGGATAGTAGTCTATGGTGACAAGATAATCAGTTCCTGTGAGAGTGAAGAGGTCTACTCCCAGCTTCATCCATGGTCTGTCTAGGATGTCATGTGTCATCAGCGACTCTTTAGCTTGCTTAGCTTGGTACTCATTACACTCACTGCACTAGCTGATGTGGTCCTTGATTTCATTGATTATATTTGGCCAGCAGAGCACTTCTCTTGCCTTCCTCAGACTTAACTGAATTCCTTGCTGGCTTGCTTGGATGTGCTTCATCATCGCTCCTCTCAACTCCTTAGGGATAATAACTCTATTTCCTTTGTACAAGATGCCATCTTGGGTTGTCAATTCATCTCTGTATGCCCAATATGCTTTTGTGACCACAGGAGTGTCCTTGATGCTTTCGGGCCATCATTTCATCACTACTTCTTGCAACACTTGGAGAGTTGCATCTTGTTGGGTAGTTCGCTTGATTTGAGAAAGGCGCTTGTCTGTCAGATTCAATGTCTCTGTTGGGTTGATGGCTTCCAGAGCATGTCGAGCTGCAGCTTCACGTTGGATCTGAAAGATTTCACACTCTGTCATAGCATCCTCTACTTTCTTCATTGAGAGTGCTGCTCTCAAAAGCATGTCAGCGATGTACATCTGTTTCCCTTGCTTATATGTCACATCCAGATGATATCTCTGTAACCGGAGTAACATTCTTTGCAGATGCTTTGGAGCAGATAGTAGCAGCTTGAGGAAAATGCTTTGAAGTGCCTTGTGGTCAGAATCAATTGTCATTCTGTCTCTCCCAAGTAGGTATTGATGAAAATGTTCACAAGCAAAGACAATGGCCAGGCATTCTTTCTCAATCTGCGTGTAGTGTCGTTCCATTTGCGTTAACGCTCTGGATGCAAATGCAACTAGTTGTTCTTGCTGCATTAGGGTTGCTCCAAGTCCTGGCTCACTGGCGTCACACTGCAGGGCAACTTCATCATTAACATCATAGTATCTCAACACTGGCGTTACCGTCACTAGTTGCTTGACTTTAGTGAACGCTGCTTCTTGTTCTGTGTCCCAATACCATTGCAGGTATTTGGCAGTGAGTTGACATAATGGTTCACACTCCAATGACAAATTGGGCAAGAATTTTGCTAAATAGTTGACAAATCCAACAAATCATTGCACTGCTTTTACATCTGTTGGTCGCCACATCACTGCTACTGCTCTCACCTTTTCAGGTTTCGGGCGAAGACCTTTTGCTGTCAGTACATGACTTAGGTACTTGACTTCGGGCATCTTTAATCGCAATTATTTCTTGTTCATTTCAGGTTCATCTGGTGAGCTCTGTTCAGCAGTCACAGTAAATTTTGATCGTGGTCTGCAATGGCTTCTTCCATTTTGTCTCTGCATCCATAAACAAGCATGTCATCCACTATAGATTCCACTCCAGAAAGATCACTAACTATCTCATGCTGTCTGCGTTGCTACTCCTCTGGAGCCATGCAAATGCCAAACAGAATGCGCAACCAACGGTGTCCAGGATGTGGCTAGAAAGCTGCTTCTTTCATCCAGCATCAAGGGTAGTGAAGACTTTTGCCTTTGCAAGTTGTGGCAAAATTATTTCGATGGTTGGCATGGGTAGTGAAATCTCTTCAGAGCTTTAATTAGATCCTTTGAGTTGATGCATACGCTCAGCTTTGCAGGTTGTTTCACTGCTACCATGCTGCTAATCCATTCTGTAGAAGTTGTCACTTTCTTAATTACTCCATCTTTTCTAATCTCCATCCATCGTGTTGTGTGGCACTATCACCGTGCTAAATGGGATAGATTTCGAACAGATCTAGCAATGCAAAACTGGGCATCCATGAGGCACTGTGGGCCACCAGCAGCAGCAGAATTGTACTCAACCACAATCTGTAACCTCATGGTCTGGCATATCCCCCATTCTACCATTACCATCAAGCCAGGAGACCAACCCTGGTTCAATGAAGAGTGCAGGAGGGCATGCCAGGAACAGCACCAGGCATAACTCAAAATGAGGTATCAACCTGGTGAAGCTACAACACAGGACTATCTGCATGCCAAACTGCGTTAGCAGCATGCGATAGACAGAGCTAAGCGATCCCATAACCAACGGATCAGATTTAAGCTCTGCAGTCCTGCCACAACCAGCCGTGAATGGTGGTGGACAATTAAACAACTAACTGGAGGAGGTGGCTCCAATAATGTCCCCATCCTCAATGATGGGGGAGCCCAGCACATCAGTGCGAAAGATAAGGCTGAAGCATTTGCAACAATCTTCAGCCAGAAGTGCCGAGGTGATGATCCATCTCGGCCTCCTCCTGAAATCCCCAGCATCACAGATGCCAGACTTCAGCCAATTCGATTCACTCCATGTGATATCAAGAAATGACTGAAGGCACTGGATACTGCAAAAGCTATGGGCCCTGACAATATTCCGGCAATAGTACTGAAGACCTGTGCTCCAGAACTTGCCGCGCCCCTAGCCAAGCTGTTCCCCAAAGCCTGTCCACCATCTGCAAGGCACAAGTCAGGAGGGTGATGGAATACTCTCCACTTGCCTGGATGGGTGCAGCTCCAACAACACTCAAGAAGCTCAACACCATCCAGGACAAAGCAGCCCGCTTGATTGGCACCCCCATCTACAAACATTCACTTCCTCCACCACCGACGCACAGTGGCAGCAGTGTGTACCACCTACAAGATGCACTGCAGCAATGCACCAAGGCTCCTTAGATAGCACCTTCCAAACCCGCGACCTCTACCAACTAGAAGGACAAGGGCAGCAAATAAATGGAACACCACCACCTGCAAGTTCCACCTGACTTGGAACTATATCGCCGTTCCTTCACTGTCGCTGGGTCAAAATCCTGGAACTCCCTTCCTAACAGCACTGTGGGTATACCTATCCCAAATGGACTGCAGCAGTTCAAGAAGGTAGCTCACCACCACCTTCTCAAGGGCAATTAGGGATGGGCAATAAATGCTGGCCTGGCCAGCGTCACCCACACCCCAGGAATGAATTTTAAAAAATCTTGGTCTTTCAGGCAGGCATTGAGGGCAGCTGGAACTTTCCTCGGCAGATGCTGGATTGGTCAAGAAGACATCCTAAACCTGTAAGTACATCGTTGTACTCCTCTAGGATCTGTTCCGCAGTCAATAGTTTAGTGTGCTGCACCACAATGCAAATCTCTTTTTGCACATTGAGGGTTACCAGTCCAAGCTTTAGACTTGCTCCAGCTGAGATGAATAGCTTTTTCTTGCCGTCTATGATCTGGAACTCCAGATCTTCGCTCTTGTCGTTGCATTGGGCTCGCTGAATAATTTGTCCTCTAGGCACAAGTATGGTTACTTTTGAGGGCTTCATTTTTGGATTGCCATGCTGAGCCACTTCAGGTCAGTGAAGGTTATGATGCTGCATGATGCATGGTGTCTATCTGACACTTTATATTGTCTTGATGTTCTCCTTCTGCAGTCATCATTCCAATAGTCACAAACCATTTATCACTGATCGATCTGACTGACCCAACCTGTTGTATGGTGTATAGTGATTTGTCAGAATGTTTGGCTGATATCACTCCATTGGCCATCTGTACCTGCTTGTTGTGCTTTCTTCCAGCCAAACACTTGTCTGCAAAATGATTTGGCTTCTTGCAGCAAGAACACTGCTTTCCCCACACTGGACACACCTTCTTTTCCTTTGTGTGATTCAAAGTCTGCCTTGAAGGTTTGCAAAATTTCTGCTGTCCATTTTTTTTTTGCTATTTGGAAAGATTTAGAGTGGAATATATTTTGTAACAGTCTCTCCCCAACAGTGAGAAACGTGTAGCTACTCATAGCTGCAATGGTTTGTTAATTAAATCTGTTGTAATTTTGTCACTGCGAGTGTAAAAACTGCCAGTTCTACTTCATAACACCTTTCATTTCGACCGGCACCAGGAGAGTAAAATTCACAGCCCTTGTGTCTTACCCAGTGCTTTCAGACGTGGCCTGCTTCTTTGTTCCTTTTCTGTGGCTTCCTGTGGCTTTTAGCAGCTTTCATCAGCTCTGAACATTCCTGTGTTCCTCTATTATTAGTTGTGCTTCTAGACAACTCTTCAACACTCAATCTCAGCTTTACTCTGACACCATGCTACAAGCTCACACGACAACAGTCTTTCTTGCACTGTGCCTTTATTGAACTGAACATGTCATTCTGCCTGCAGTGAGGGCCTCATGGTATAGGTCACATGACTACGGCAAGCCAGGAGGCACATTAGTACAGTATTGCATTTCTATCCCAAACACAGGGAATATTGGAAAGAAAAGTAGATTGGAAACTGCAAAGGAACCTGTCTAAATTGTATCCCATTAATTTAAATGAAAGGGACACAGGGTGGGCTCTTTCGCAGGTGCAAGTTGCAACCAGCTCAATTTTCTGATATTTGTTGCACCCAAGCATTCCAGGACACATGGCCACAGACCCAGGAAAATCTCCCTTCAGCCTGAATCTGTGACAGGGCCCTTCACTTGCACGTGGTTGCCTCATAGCCACCTGATATAATGCTGCATTGATACATCACATAGCACTAGCATCCTAATCAATTGTAGCTGTCACATCCTTGGGTGCAGAATACTCTATCTCCACGCAAAGCAGAAGTGGGCATTAGCAAAGAATGCTTTCTGATTTCTGTTCACTTGGCCCTACTGGATGAGGTGTTCTCATAACATTTGACAGTATTTTGTTGTAAAAATAATTTCAGAAAAATGACATTGTAGATCCTCTATCCTTGAAGGAAGAGGGAGGGGCTGGCCCGCCCACCTTCCATTGGTTACAATACATGAAGCTCTTTCCTCCATGACGCCCTGATGAAATTCTTTGCATACTAGCATGAAGGTTCAGCACACTTCATGCAAATATGATTGGGGAAATTTATTTTGCATCATGAAATGGCACTGCATGACACAGAGTAACATATTGCTCAGGCAGGCACTATATGTGGAAACACAATGCCTCTCTGAGTAAAGTCTGAATAATCCTAAATAATTTCTTCAGTGAGCTGATAAAAGGTTACATTTAGCAGTAAAGTTGCACTGAATGGAGTGAAAGAATTAGCAACATAAAAAACTTGGTTGGGAAACTCAATCATCCCAATTTTAAATGCGGGGGCCTCAATTCACAGAGTGCCTGCGCCCATTGGAAATGAGGTGGGTAAATCACAAAATTCATCTACCCACCTCATTTCCATGATTGTAGCATGACCACGAAAGGTTCTCACGCAGTCCTGGACTCCATTTCTATGTTGATGTTCTCTGCCCACTTCAGAGGGCCAATTGCTCAGAAATTACATGCTCCAAGCAGCCTTCCCTTTTTAAGGGCACAGTCTCTATCAAAAGGAAACTGCAACAATGCACTGCAGGTTGCTCGATAATCAATTTTGCCTCTGAGAGACAAAGAATGGTACACCAGGGGAAGGAGAGGACTCACTAATTTAGTGATGTTGCCATGGACTCACCGTATGGAGAGGTCAAAGGAGGCCATGTTTACAATGGTAAGCAGGAAGCCTGTGAGAGTAAGCCTCCAGAGAGAATGGGAGCAGGCGGCAAAGATTGTCAATGTCCAGAGTGCGACTCTACAAACCTGGCAACAGTGCTGCAAAAGGTTTAATGACCTCAATCAGGTGGTCAAGGTGAGTGAATGCATCTTCACATCACATCTCTCACTCACCACATCAAGCATCTCTCACACTGCTCAATGCACCACACTCCCAGCACTCACCCAGCAGCACTCCTTGACACTCAGGTCTCCCCTTTAACATCCTTATACTACGCCTACCTTCATATACCTAGCAATGCTGTCAGCCTCACACTGCCTCCATGTACCTCCAGCTATTTTGCTATGGCAGGCACATCACTCAAACACACTTCTGCCCTCTTTTGCTGGATGAGGTCACTCACACCAGGATGGAGAGGCAGATGACCAGCAGAGGGACACCTCAAATCCATTCAGTCAGCACATAGGATCATGGGCACCAGTGCCATGGAGACAGTGCACCTGGTACTGCCAAGGTCAGCCTGGATGAGGGTAAGTTGCTGCCTTATGCACTTTCTCCACTCACTCCTCACCCTCATCCTGAAAGGTACCATGAAATGGAAATTGCAGATGGAGTGACTGTGGGGCTTCTACTTTCCTCCCCTTATGCTTTTGTGCTTTCAGATAGTAAAGATCTGCCAGCTGCTCAGCCACTGCAGCCTCAGGCGAAAGGAGGAGGAAGAGAGCTCTGAGGAGGAAGCACCATTTCTCGACTTAACACTCACAGCCACCATCTCAGATATGAGCACTGTGTGAACAATAGACGCTAGTTTAGATTTGGCATCTGCACGTGGTGAGTCACCAGGCACAAGTGGGCTGCAGTTAGGGCAGGGAGATAGGTCAGCTCATTTGCAAACACTGCAGAGGGCAAGGCCGCAGATGGGTTCTGCCGCGAGGGCTCGGATGAGGACCTCTTTGGGGTGGACTACAGGAAAATGCTGATGAACATGTACACCGAGATGCTTGGTGCATTGGCAAATCTGCCAGATAGCCTCCAGTCACCAATAGGAACATGGTGGAGTCCGGTTCCATCATCTCATAGAACAACGCACAGAGCTTAGAGCCCATCATTTCCAGTGTGTAAGTAATGGGCACCTTGATGGCAGCACTGCCAAACCGACATATGATAGAGTTTCTCCTGGCCGCTGTCTCAGCTTCCACCGCAGCATAGGTGGAGGTATCCTGAAGTATCAGTGCTGCAATATCCTGGCTGCTAACATGCTGCTGACATCTAGGCAAAGATTACTGCCATTGTGGATGTGGATCTCTGTGCCTAAAGGGCATGCAGGATCTCAGAGCGGTCCAGCAATCTGTACTCCAGCAGATTACGAGGATTGCTCAGGCGCTGCTCCGTAGGTGTGGCAGTGGCACCACTGGGTCAAAATCCTGGAATTTCCTCCCAGCAGCACTGTGGGAGTACCTACACCACATGGACTACAGAGGGTCAAGAAGGTGGCTCACCACCACCTTCTCATGAGCAATTCAGAAATAAATGCTGGCTTTGCCATCGATACTCACATTCCACGAATGAATAATAAAAAGCTTGCTGTCCTTTCTCAGGATGACAGCATTCATGTTCCCACCACTGCCTCTCAGCCAGCCAGCCCAGGCAGCTGCCACCCATGCTGGGATGGTGCAGTCAGAAGCTATGTCCTCAAGGCCCAGATCAGCTCAAAGACGTCCTGCAAGGCCATCTGCAGTCAGCAGTATTTATCAGTCATGCTGCACTCTCTCTAGTGGCACTGCATAGGCACACTAGGAGAGGCCAGGGAACCTGCAAGACAGGCACTAAGGGGATGCACAAGGTTGGTTTGTTGTTTTTTGTAGTATTGATATATTGCTGGATAAAGTTGTTGGGTGAAAGTTTCTGCTGTTGGCCTTTATTGAGTGATGTAGGACAAGGAGATTTTGTCATGGGGAATTTGAAATGGATGTACTGGGAATGTGGGTCCATGTTCGGGGTGGGGACGTTCCTTTTAACTGAAGTGAAGTATCACAATGTGGTCCCTCTCCCTATGTACAGTAGCACGCAGTATACGTGGTCTCCTCCCAGCATTCTTTCCTTTCTCCTCTTCTTCTGTCCCCTATTCCTGAGGTGGCCTCCAGATCATAGGAAGTAGTCACTGGGCCCTCGTAACTTTAAGGTTGTGGAGGACACAGCACACCACCACAAACATGGACATCCTCTCAGGTATGTACTGCAGAGATTCCCCTGAGTGATCTAAGCAGTGAAATCTCTGCTTCAGGATCCCGACAGCATGCTCAATGGTGTTGCAGGTGGCTCCATGACTCTCATTGAAGACCCTCTCAACTTGTGTGCTGGGCTGGTGGAAGGGGTCATGAGTCATGTGTGGAGGGGTTAACCATCCTGTTCTCTGACTTCTCTGACCATACCAAAGATAGTGGGAATTTCTGACTGTCACAGGATAAAAACATCATGGGTGCTGCCAGGATAGTGGACATTCAACAAGGTGAATTTCTTGGTGTGGTTGCACACCAGCTGCATGTTGATTGAGTGGTAGTCCTTGAAGTTGCAGTATGGGTCTCCATGGCAGAGCCATGTGAGTACAGTTGGTGGCACCCTGCACCATCAGAAAGTACCCTATCCTGGCACACCCACATGCCATTTCATTCTGACCTTTCCTCCTCAGGGAAAAAAGATTGAAGTCTCCTCTCCTCCTGTAGAGTATCTCTGTCCCCTCCCGGATGCTTCTGTGTATGGTGAATTATGATACGTTGCTAATGTCGCCAGCACCTGCCCAGGAGGATCCGATTGCTTGGAAAGAAAAGGCAAAGATAATCTTCACAGCCACTGGGAAGGCTGTCCTTGCCCTGTATTGAGACTGCAGGTCTTCCTGAAGGAGGCGACACAACTCTGTCACCACCACCACCTTAAAATAGCAAAGCCTCCTGAGGCACTGTTCCTGGCTCATCCCAGTGTAGGGCTGATGCTCCTGGAGGACCCTTCTGTGGTATGGCCTTTTTAGGAGAGCCTTCCCTCTCCTCCCTCCTCGCAGAGATTACCCTCTGATAGAAAAATAGAAAATTTACTGCACAGATGGAGGCCACCTCCTCCTCTGTATGTCCTGTCCATGTCGCAGAGCAAGCGACACTGCAACCACTGCCCCCAAACCTATGCTAGGCGATGTTATTTTCTGCATTTCTGTGGTCAGCAGAGATATTCAAGCTCCTCCAGCAACTCACCACAGTGTTTTCACCAACTTTCCCTGGGCATAAATAAGTGAAAAGCACCTCAGCTGCAACTTGTTGAGTGACCCTTTAAATAGCTCCAGAACAGGGCCCATCTTGCTTCCTAATGCTTGTGGTTTCAGGAGTGAATAAGGAATGCATTCCTTGCACATTTTGGTTTTCTTTTGTTACATCAGCCTGTTGACGTCAGTGACTGCGCACGTTCAGCGACTTTGGGCACATGTAGGGGATGAACCTGCATGCGACACTTCAGTTGATTCATATCACGCAGGCCACATGGTAAGTGCTCAGTGGCGCATCCTGCATTACAACTTTGCAGTTAGACCTGTGAGTTGCCACTTTTCATCCCCATGAAATACAAAGAATACTGTTATTGCCATTTTGTAATTTTAATACTCCTTAAGTATAAAATCTTCATGTGCACACTAAGAGTGTTCCATGTTTTTAAAGTTTTTTTTAAAGATCTTTTGAATGAAGAGCCAATTAAATCTAAGCATTAAAATGATTTTAAATCTTTCCTATTTATACAACTTCTCTTTCTCTTCCATGTACTCAGTTTTTAACTCTTTTACTCACCCATTTTTCTCCCTTGTCTCTTATACTCAGGTTCTCTCTATTTTTATTTACTCAGCTTCTGTCTTTTCTTTCTTTCTTTCACATTCTCCACATCTATAATCCATTTGATGACAACCATAAATGACTCCAACTCCCAATATATGAACATTTAAGAATAGGTTAGATGTGGGGCAAGGTGGGGGGCGGTGGGGGTAGTGGTTGCGGAGTTTCAGCTGTGGAATTTTGATTCAACAGCATGTGTCCTTTATTTTAAAGAGGATCCCTGCCTAGAAGCCAGCCTGAATGTCAGGCTTGATTCCCTGGCGGGCAGAGACCAGCCCAGAGAAGGCCACATGGGTGCAGGAGCACGTAAAAAACCCGCTGCTGCATTGGTGGGAGCATGGGATCCAGTTCCGGGGGTGATGGGGTGGGGGTGCAATCCCAACCTGGGGGGGGGGGGGGGGGAGGGTCTTTGGATAAGCAGTTTAATGGCAGGGATGGGTGGGAGGAGTGGGTGCAATGCCAGCAAGGCAGGTAAGCTTGGGGAGCAGGGAATAGCATTCTTGCTCTTCCTGGCCCACAAGCAGTGTTGTAAGGGCACTTAACATTCCTCTCTTCCCTTGAGCTGCTGGGTTTCTAGAAGCCCAAGAAACCCAACCGGCCAGGGTTACAGCTATATAACAGGTTAAATGTGAGGCGTCCAGCCTTATTATAATATTCAAAATGGACAACCTACCTCCTGGAATCAGATTGGCTGCCTGCCCCCTCCCAAACCCCTCCCATCCTGCCTCCATTAAACTCGGAAGTGAGCAGGTTGGACGTGCATTCAGCCAACCCCAACCCACCCATTTTGGGGGTTTAAAATTACTTCCATGTTTCCTGCTCAGTTAACCCTTTCAACTTAACTTTCTGGAATGGCAAATACTGGCTTGTCTGAGTTGATTGTCTACGGAGGTTCGAAGTAACAAGCAGAAACGACATATCTGTGTTACTTGAATTACCTCATGCACTTCATCAAACTCAAACAATCCTCAAACAAAAAGCTTCCAATATTACAGATAGTTACAGGAAAATAAATTGATCATTAAAATTTCTCATTTTCTAGCACATTGAATGAGACCAGTGGTTCATGAACTGCCAATTATTTTGATCCTTTGACTTGGAAACTTTGCCACTGTTTTTTTCTCTAAATGAAGTTTTGAAACGTTATCATTTTTGTACTTGAACACTGCAGACCAGACTGCACTGACCTATATTTATTTATAAAGGCAGAAATTATGGTGGGAAATGTTATTGATTAGACACTGAATGCACTCATATCAAATTCATCTTTCTGCGACTGAAGCAGGTTTAAAATCACACATAATTACATAGAATTTAAAGCACAGAAGCCTGCCATTCAGTCCAATAGGTCTATGGCAGTGTCTATGGTTCACACAAGCTATGGTTCCTATCTTACTTCATGTCACCCCATTAACATATCAAATGAATGGCTCAATAGCTGAAATAGTAGAGAGGGAATTTGGTAAAATGGAATGAAGTATTCATACTATAACATCAGCAACAGTAACAACTTCTTTATGCTGCAATTATACTTCACATTTTGCAGCATGGCAAAGTGGCTTCGGATACAATGCAATGTAAGACCCAGAATTATGCATTTCCTGGATGTCCTACAGAAATTAACTCAGTGACATATTTCAAACTTTCTTTTTAAGCAGGTTTTCTACCTGAAAGCCTGCAGCACAAGGCCACAACCGAGGAACAGGCAGGATGTAGGGAGGGAGGGACAGACCACAGTGGAGAGGAATTGAGGTCGGGGTGAGGGATGGTGGTTGGGGAGGGGAGAGATTGTGGTGAGAGCTGGGTAGATTGTGGTTTGGGGGCAAGATTGTATTTGGGATGCGAGAATGTGGTCGTCGGGACGAGTTCGGTTTCTAGTGGGGAGAGTGTGGAGATGGGGGTGTTAGCGGGGGTGGAGGGAGGGAGATCAGATGGAGGTGGTGATCATGGAGCTGGAAGCTGATAAAACTGTTGGACTGGTGGAGGCTGAGGGGGAAAACACTCCTGCTCCTCCTGGCCCACAAGCAAGTGCTGCAAAGGCACATGTCTTATGGATCTGGCCCTTTTTGCCTCTTACCTGTCGGTTTCCCGAGCCTCGTGAAATCTGGCCAAAATGGGTTAAAAAATATCAAGTATGTAAAAATGGAGGTATGCAGGCTCCTTAAAAACCTTTACAAACTGACCCGCCTCCTGAGAACAGGTTGGATGCCCATACCCCTCATCTCACTGCCATTAAAGATGGAAGTGGTTAGGTTGGGGTCGGACCAAAACCCCCACACCCCACCCCCGCCCCACCATTATTAGGGGTTAAAATTACCCTATAATATATGTACAGGTGCTACTCCCATGATTTGGCCTCTGGTGAGAATACCTCAAGCGTGTGCATTCTTAGATATTATATAGTGTTCTCCATAAATCTGAACATCACAGACAGTAACACAGAACCGACAACATTAGCTACCATAGGTGAAGCGTCCAAAGCAATTAGATCAAGCCTTTGTCTTACCTCCGTTTCCTTGTTCTTCTCTTTATTCCTGCCTGTTGAGCTTCTTCCATTACTGGAGGTTTCCCTTGCTGGGACGACTGAGATCTGCTGCAGTGGCATATTACTGTAGAGGTTGTGTTAGATATCAGATTGGATGGATGTCTTATGTTTCCACTTCTTCCAGGTAAATCATCTGCATGATTGTTCACATCTTATTTCTGTTAGGCTCCATTCTGTTAATAAATCAAACACACAAGGATATAGCACACTTTTATCCTCACACTGAAGGCTGTACACTAATGTTCCTCATATGTTTATCTTCCAATGTATAACGTGCCAAAAATGAGGTTCAGCAAGACTTGATGTCTGAATTCTAACAGATTGAGTTGAACTTCACTCAAGTTTCGACCATTCTGCCACCAGAATCCCACATGTGCATTTTCAAGTCAATTTAATTTCTATAGTTTCTACTAACTGCCATGGAAACAGAGGGAAACTAGGTCTCTCAGGCACCTATTATAAAATTCTTCAGTTAATGGCAAATAAATCTAGTACGTTCTCAGTGGCTGCTGCTGTTATACTGATTCCCCCTGAGTTTTCCAAGTGTTTAGAGACGCAGCAGCACACTGACTGGGTAAATAGGCAGAAGGCAGAAAGGCTTAGTGTTCTATTTTAGAAAAATCCCATCCTTCTGGAGACGCACAGGCAGCCTGCTGGGTAGTTCACACATTTAATCTGCTTAGGTCACTGTGATGAGAATGGCCCTGACTACACTAAGAAGTAGCACTGAATGAATATGAAGTAAAAAGGAATCAGAGATAAGCTCTTCAGTGCTGATTACCTTCGTATGGCCTATTGAACAAAAGCTCACTTAATAAAAATTCAAGGTGCAATTCATCATTACTGCCGCACAGTGCCAACTGATAGCTGCCTGTTTGATATTTCAATTTTAAAAATATTTTGTGCCACCATAGCTCCCGACCATTCCACAAACCTCCACATAAGTTGTTTTCTTTGCCATTGTATAACTGGTTATCCTTCTACAGGACTTGCCCTGTCAGGTTTTCTAATCCCTTGAGAAGAAGCACCCTAGTACAGACAACTAAAAAGACAACAAAAATAAGTGAGTCTGAACATTAGTCAAGACTAGGTTCTGACCCTAGGTCCTCAAGCAGGCAAACCAATTTTTTCTTCTTTACACGATTAGTCTGCTCTGATTAGCTTTTTTTTAAATTCATTTGTGGGATGTGAGCATCGCTGGCTAAGCCAGCATTTATTGCCCATTCCTAATTGCCCTTGAAGTGAATAGGTTGCTATGCCATTTCAAAGGGCATTTTTAAGAGTCAAACACATTGCTGTGGGGCTGGAGTTAAATATAGGCCATACCAGATAAGGACAACAGATTTCCTTCCCTAAAGGACATTAATGAACCAGATGGGTTTTTACAACAATCGACAATGGTTTCATGGTCACTATTAGACTAGCTTTTCAATTCCCAGATTAATTGAATTCAAATTTCACCATCTGCCGTGGTGGGACTCAATCCCAGGTCCCCAGCGCAGTAGCTTGGGTCTCTAAATTACCAGCCCAGTGACATGACAACTACACCACCACCTCCCTCCAGTTTCGATTAATACTCTTTGGAAAGTAACTTCTTGAACTGCTGCAGTCCTCAAGGTGTAGGTACACCAACAGTGCTGTTAGGAAGGGAGTTCCAGGATTTTGACCCAGCGACAGTGAAAGAACGGCGATATAGTTCCAAGTCGGATGGTATGTGGTTTGGAAGGGAACTTTCAGGTGGTGGCGTTCCCATGCATATGCTGCCTTTGTCCTTCTAGGTGGTGGAAGTCACAGGTTTGGAAGGTGCTGTGGAAGGAGCCTTGGTGAATTGCTGCAGTGCATCTTGTAGATGGCGCACACTGCTGCCACTGTGCATTGGTGGTGAAGGGAGTGAATGTTGAAGGTGGTGGATAGGGTGCCAATCAAGCAGGCTGCTTTGTCCTGGGTGGTGTCGAGCGTGTGTGTTGTTGGAACTGCAACAATCCTGGCAAGTGGAGAGTATTCCATCACACTCCTGACTTGTGCCTTGTAGATGGTGGACAGGCATTGGGGAGAACTCTAACCAGTGGAGAGACTTCCCCCAATTCCCATTGTCTCTAGTTTTGCTAGGGCTGCTTGATGTCATACACAGTCGAATGCTGCCTTGATGCCAAGGGCAGTCACTCTTACCTCACCTCTGGACTTCATTTTTTTAAATCATTCATGGGATGTGGGCATCGCTGGCTATGCCAGCACTTATTACCCATCCCTAATGGCTCTCAAGAAGGTGGTGGTGAGCCACCTTCTTGAACCGCTGCAATCCATGTGGCGTAAGTACATCCATAGTGCTGTTAGGAAGGGAGTTCCAGGATTTTGACCCAGCAACAGTGAAGGAATGGAAATATAGTTCCAAGTCAGGATGGTGTGTGACTTGGAGGGGAACTTGCAGGTGGTGATGTTCCCATGCATCTGCTGGTCTTGTCCTTCTAGGTGGTAGAGTTCTGGGGTATGGAAGATGCTTTCGAAGGAACCTTGGTGCGCTGCTGCAGTGCATCTTGTAGATGGTACACACTGCTACCACTGTGCGTCGGTGGTGGAGGGAGTGAATGTTTATGGATGGGGTGCCAATCAAGCAGGCTGCTTTGTCCTGGATGGTGTTGAGCTTCTTGAGTGTTGTTGGAGCTACACCCATCCAGGCAAGTGGCGAGTATTGCATCACACTCCTGACTTGTGCCTTGTAGATGGTGGACAGGCTTTGGGGAGACAGGTGGTGAGTTACTCACTGCAGGATTCCTAGCCTCTGACCTGCTCTTGTAGCCATAGTATTTGTATGGCTCCAGTTCAGTTTCTTACCAATGGTAACCCCCAGGATGTTGATAGTGGGGGATTCAGCGATCGTAATGCCAAAGGGAGATGGATAGATTCTCTCTTGTTGGAGATAGTCATTGCCTGGCACTTGTGTGGCATGAATGTTACTTGTTACTTATCAGCCCAAGCCTGGATATTGTCCAGGTCTTGTTGCATTTCTACATGGATTGCTTCAGTGTGTGAGGAATTGCGAATGGTAATGAATACTGTGTAATTATTCGTGAACATCCCCACTTTTAACCTTATAATGGAGGGAAGGTCCTTGATGAAGCAGCTGAAGATGGTTGGGCCTAGAACACTACCCCGAGGAACTCCTGAAGTGATGTCCTGAAGCTGAGATAATTAGCCTCCAACAACCAAAGCTATTTTCCTTTGTGCTAGGTATGACTCCTCCAGTGGAGAGCTTTCCCCCTGATTCCCATCGACTCCAGTTTTGCCAGGGCTCCTTGATGCCACTCTCGGTCAAATGCTGCCTTGATGTCACAAGCAATCACTCTCACCTCACCTCTGGAACTCAGCTCTTTTGTCCATGTTTGGGCCAACGTTGTAATGACAGGTGTGGAACCAAGTGGTCCTGGCAGAACCCATACTGAGCATTGGTGTGCAGGTTGTTGCTAAGTAAGTATAGCTTGATAGCACTGTTGGCAATGTCTGATATTGTCGGTTTTGCTTCTAATATATGTACGTGGTCAGTGACCATGAGTTTTTAAGAGTATGTTGTCATGGAAGTAGTTTTTTTCTCTGTTTAAAAACTAATTGGGGCTGTGTACCTTTAAGACTGAGAGTTGTTCTCTCTCTTTGAGAACAGTTTGTGCAGCAGCAAGCCTGTTTCCTAGGCAACAGCAGGAGAGGAGGTCACATGCCGTATTGTTTCAGTTAACTGTGTGTAAAGACTAGCTAGAACCAGTTTGATCTGGAGTCCAGCAAAGCATGCTGTACATGGAAGAAAGGACTTCTCTGTCTCTCTCTTTCAGCAGCAAAATCTACATTGATCTACAGGCTGTGTTTCGCCTGGGGAGAGAAAGAAAACCCTGGAAAGGAAATCTTTGTATTGTTGGAAGTATCAAATTCCTTTTTACTTTCATACTCTAAGAAGTCTCTGCTTCAGGAGTGACTCTCTGTTGCCTGTTTGTGTTTTCTGGAATTCTCAGCAAAATTTCTACTGATACAGTGCCAATTTAAAAATTCAAATAGACCTGTTGCTATACTCCTGTTGTAAGAACTGTGTGACGCCTGCTGCAAGCGAAGTTTTGAACGCCTATCCATTAAAGACTGTTTGTCGCATTCGCCTGGAGACTTCGAGTGGCATCTAACTATTCTACTCTGGGACACCTCACCAACCAGGAATGTAACTCACGAGGACTTACAACCCAGTTATTTATCTATTCCTAAGAAACAGCTCTAATTTTTGAAACATCATTTTGAAACCGGTTGGTTTTTGAATGTCTGTGTGTGTGTGCATTAGGGTTAGTAGAAATAAGAAGTTATAAGGTCTTTAAACATAGATTTATCTCACTAGTGTTTAAGATTTAGGTTATTAATAAATAGTTAATTTGTTGTTGTTTAAAGATACCAGGTTTGGTCTGTTTTATTCTGGGGGTTAATAAAGTGATTAATTTGGCTAATTTCCGGTAGGTGGGAAAACTTCAATAATATGCAATGACCTGTGGAGTAATGGGGCTGAAGTGATAGTGCATTACTCCTGCCTTGGTTGTAACAATGTCTAGAACTTAAAGGGGCCGACTGGTGCGTGACCTGTGCAGGGATTTTCAGGTTGCTGTGCAGCCACTCAGCTTACAGGGAACATTGGCTATCATCAAGGCTGTGAAAATCAGTGTTCAAAGGGGCTTGCAGGCTCTTAGCAATTCATCAATCTGTGCTCCAGCAGATTACTAGGATTGTTCAGGTGCCACCCCAGGGAGTGGCAATGGCTCCATGGAACACAAATCTGCTGACCACCCTCAGGATGACAGCATTTGTCCTCCCATCAGTGTCTCTCTGCCTATTCCCTTGCTGCTGCCTGTCAGCCAGCCAGCCCAGACGGCTTCCATCCATGCTGAGGTTATGCAGACTGAGGCCGGGCCTTCCAGGTGCGGAGATGCTCAAGGTTGTCCTGCAAGGCCAGTGAAAGTCAGCAGCCTTCCACGAGCTATGCTGCAGCTACTGGGGAGCATTTTGTAGGAGTACGAGGACAGGCAAAGACATCCACAAGATGACTGTTTTGTGGTGGCTTTTATTTCAGCATTGTGGCCAAGAGGATGCCATAATGGTGGCAGAAGGAAGGAAAGGTGTGTACCTGTTGTAGATTGGGGATTTGGGATTATGTTCAGTGGCACATATGAGGTGATCACAGATAGCCTGTAAGGAAAGGTTGATTGCCTCCTCCCTTCCTCCTCCTGCTGTTCCAGAGCTGCTCGCTGTATCCCTGGCGGCAAAGGCTGTGCCCTCATGATGATGAGGTTGTGCAGGATACAGTGGACCATGAAGAATCGGGACACACCTTCAGGCAAGTACTGCAGGGCTCCTCCAGAGAGGTCCAGACAACAGAATCATTGCTTAAGCACCTCAATGGTCTGCTCTATGATGTTTTGTGTGGCAGCATGACTCTCATTATATGCATGTTAACCATATGTGGTTGTGGAGGGGAATCATGAGTCAGGTGTTAAGTGGATATCCCTTGTTGCCTAGCAGCCACCCTTTGCTTTGATGTGGCTCAAATACTGAGGGAACATCTGACTGGCGCACAATAAAGCATCATGACTGCTGCCAGGATATCGGGCATTCACCTGCATAATGTGATGAGCATGGTTGCACACCAATTGCACATGCAGGGAGTGGAATCCTTTGCAGTTGTGGTACATCTCAGCATTTAGATACAGCACCTGCAAAACTACATGTGTACAGTCGATGGAACCCTGCACCATAGGGAAGCCCATTATCCTGATGAAGCCATGTGCATATTCCTCCCCAGTTCTCTCTGATCAGAGGCAGTACAATGTACTCCCCTCTCCTGGAACTGAGCATCAGTCACCTTCCTTATGCAGCAGTGGATGTCGAACTGGGAGATGTTGGATACGTCACCTCATCCTGCTTGGAAGTATGCTGGCATGAAGAAAGTCAGGACCATGGTTACCTTCACCACGACTGGCAGTGCCATCCTTGCCCTGCTTAAAGGCTGTAGTTCTGCCTCTAAGAAATGGTAGATTTCTGTGGGCACCTCCTTCGCAAAAGAGAGACAATACACTGACACTGTTCCTGGCTTAGATTTAGGGAAGAGAAAAATACTCCCAGAAGACCCTGGATGGATAAGGCCTCCTGCTGAGACTGCTTCTCTTCCTCCTTCTCCTCCCTCTGTGAACATCTTGTATCATCTTTGCTGCCTCTACTCCATTTCCCTCTCATGCTGAAGGCCAAGGGAGATGGATAACTACAACACCTATGACTAGGAGCATGTGGTCTGACCAGAACTCTTGATGTCAGAAGCAAGACCTTCTCCACATGCAGCAACACTCCCTGTCAACTTCACCAACTTTAAATAACTCTGGAATCCACCAAGCACTTCACCAAACCCAGAGACAGCCAATAGAAATTAATCAGCAACTAAACGGAGAATGGTTGATGATCATTTGTAATAACACAGGTGGGGGTCAATGTTCGGTTTCCTGAGGCTCAAAGAGAGTGTTAGCTGCAGCAATGAGTGCGAAAATGGCAGCGCTGGTGTCAAATCAGCATTACATGCTGACTGACATCAGGATCGGCCTACTCTGGATACTTTCAGCCCACACTCCCAAAGCCCATGCTACTCAAAATGTCATCTGACTGCACCAGAACTGTGTGCACACATGGTGCACATGCCATTTTGGAACCAAGATGACAGCCCTAGCACTGAAACTATAGGCGCGACAGAGCCAAATTTTGTAGCTGTTATCTTTACTGGTGCTTTATGAGTGCATTCCTCATGGTACATTACAGACAGCATTAACTTAAGTCATTCTTTGCATCCTCATCGGCTACAGGTGAGGTCCCAGAGGACTGGAGAATAGCCAATGTTGTTCCTTTGTTTAAGAAGGGTAGCAAGGATAATCCAGGAAATTATAGGCCAGTGAGCCTTACGTCGGTGGTAGGGAAATTATTAGAGAGGATTCTTCAGGACAGGATTTACTCCTATTTGGAAACAAATAGACTTGTTAGCGAGAGGCAGCATGGTTTTGTGAAGGGGAGGTCGTGTCTCACTAATTTGATTGAGTTTTTTGAGGAAGTGACAAAGATGATTGATGAAGGAAGGGCAGTGGATGTTATCTATATGGACTGCAGTAAAGCCTTTGACAAGGTCCCTCACGGCAGACTGATACAAAAGGTGAAGTCACATGGGATCAGAGGGGAGCTGGCAAGATGGATACAGAACTGGCTCTGTCATAGAAGACAGAGGGTAGCAGTGGAAGGGTGCTTTTCTGAATGGAGGGATGTGACTAGTGGTGTTCCGCAGGGATCAGTGCTGGGACCTTTGCTGTTTGTAGTATATATAAATGATTTGGAGGAAAATGTAGATGGTCTGATTAGTAAGTTTGCGGACGACACAAAGGTTGGTGGAGTTGCGGACAGTGATGAGGATTGTCAGAGGATACAGCAGGATATAGATCGGTTGGAGACTTGGGCGGAGAAATGGCAGATGGAGTTTAATTCGGACAAATGTGAGGTAATGCATTTTGGAAGGTCTAATGCAGGTGGGAAGTATACAGTAAATGGCAGAACCCTTAGGAGTATTGACAAGCAGAGAGATCTGGGCGTACAGGTCCACAGGTCACTGAAAGTGGCAACGCAGGTGGATAATGTAGTGAAGAAGGCATACGGCATGCTTGCCTTCATCGGTCGGGGCATAGAGTATAAAAATAGGCAAGTCATGTTGCAGCTGTACAGAACTTTAGTTAGGCCACACTTAGAATATTGCGTGCAATTCTGGTCGCCACACTACCAGAAGGACGTGGAGGCTTTGGAGAGGGTACAGAGGCGGTTTACCAGGATGTTGCCTGGTCTGGAGGGCATTAGCTATGAGGAGAGGTTGGATAAGCTCGGATTGTTTTCACTGGAACGACGGAGGTGGAGGGGCGACATGATAGAGGTTTACAAAGTTATAAGCGGCATGGACAGAGTGGATAGTCAGAAGCTTTTTCCCAGGGTGGAAGAGTCAGTTTTTAGGGGACATAGGTTTAAGGTTAGAGGGGCAAAGTTTAGAGGGGATGTGCGAGGCAAGTTCTTTACACAGAGGGTGGTGAGTGCCTGGAACTTGTTGCCGGGGGAGGGGGTGGAAGCAGGTACCATAGGGATGTTTAAGAGGCATCTTGACAAATACATGAATAGGATGGGAATAGAGAGATATGGGCCCCGGAAGTGCAGAAGGTTTTAGTTTAGGCAGGCATCAAGATCGGCGCAGGCTTGGAGGGCCGAATGGCCTGTTCCTGTGCTGTACTGTTCTTTGTTCATTCAATTATTCATTCAATGAAATTAGCTAATTGCCACCTTGCTAGCCATTAAAACCACTTGACATCTAATAACAAGTGTAGGTTACAGCACTCAACAGATAAAAGAGTAGAAACTGGCATGCTTGTGCCCATTTCTCATGTATAAAATTGGAGAAGACTCACTAATCTAGCAGTGGGTCAGTCTACACCCAGTTTACGCAGGCATTAATTCCACTGAAAAAGTCATGGAACCAATTATATTTCAGACCTCCTGGGTGGGTGCCTAAAACAGAAACCTTGAATATGTAAACTAGAGTTCACCTATTAAAAGATCTCTTTTGACAATTCAGCAGTGATGAACAGAGCGAGAGTTGAACTGACCTTGCTCAGGATTTTCCAGCATCTGACAGCCACCCACAAAAGTTAAACAATAAAAACTATTTTCCAAAAGAGTCCTTCCTGGGGAGACAGTGTGGTCCCAAAGACCGATGCTGGCCCCAGCTCAGCCCCCTCCTGCTAGCTTGCTCACACCGCTCAATGATTGCGTCCTTGCCTTGCTCTTTCTGATCAATTCTCACCCCACCACCCCCAATCACATCCTTCTCTCTCCCAGGACTTACATGACAGCCACTGAATGCTGCAAGCATTAAAAACATTGATGCTTTGAACAGCTTTATAACAGCTGCAAAATAATGTTGCATATGCTACACAACAGACCGGAGAGAGTTACCTAAACAGATTGTCCAACAGAGCACTGGTAATTCACAGCAGTTGCACATTGTCTATCTGTTCTACAGTATGTTAAAAGGCCATTTAGTTGAGCGGATTGGCTCAATAATTAAGCAATCTGTTGACTATACTATTAAAACTCCTTTGTGCATTTGAGGGATGTCACCTGTTAAAATGTCACTCAGATCATGTGAGGTCATCTGAAGGTCACCTCAGTCTTTTGTGTCACTGTGGCTCAAAGGTTACTTTAATTTGAGAAGAAGCATGTGCACTGCGACCTGTACGCTCACCACTGGGTACCATTACATTGTCAGCAAGACAACTGCAACCTCTCACTTTTATACTCTATGTTCAGGACAAAACCACCTATAATAAAAGCGAAAGAGTACACGCAGAGGGGGTGAGCCCTAACCTTCATAAAATAATCTGATGAGGAAGCAGCCCTGCAATTGCTGGAGAAGGAGGCTGTATAAGCTGCTGGAGAAAGGGAATTAATGACACTGTTACCAGCTCAGATTCATGATAACTTCCTGCTGCTCCTTCTTCTCATTCTATTCTCACATTCACTTACTGGCAATGAAGCAGGTACTACTGTCATGTCACTTTTTCCATTAAAGTTATATGTTGCTCGGAAGGACACCACTCTAACACTCTTCTCTTTACTTCTTTTACAGGAAACAGAATTATGCCCCAATCGAATCATACAGCACAGAAGGAGGCTATTCAGCCCATCATGCCTGTGGCAGCTCTTCTAAAGAGCTATACAGTTAATCCCACTCTCCTGCTTTTTCCTCATAGTCCTTTAATTTGTTTTCCTTTTCAAGAATTGTTATGATCAGATGAGAGAGAGGTCTAGGGTTCCCTTTCAGCTTTAACCTGGTCTTACTGAACAGGGTTTTATTTTTAAACACACTGTTTTTAGCTCCCCCTTGGTGAATCCTTGTTCACCGCTTTCTAATTATAAGGCAAAGAAATGAGCTCAAACAGGTTTTCTTAGGTTTAAAGAAAAAAGGTGACATTTTATTAAACTTAAACTCTAATTCGACTGATGCCTACGGATACGTGACGCACCCACGCTAGCGTGCATACGTGATGCACACATGCAAGTAGAGACAGAAAAGAGCAGAAGAAAAGATAAAGTGGAAAGGTTTGAGGCAATATCTGAAGAGTTGTTGTTACGGTTCTTCGAGCTCACTGTAGAGTCCTTGATTGTAGGTAGATTCTTGCTTTTCATTGGGGCCCAGTATTCTTCTTAAACCTTGTTCACAGGTTTTCTCTCTTGGGATTCATGTGTCTTCAGTCGGTTTTTGGAGTTCCGTGAGAAAGAGATGGGTGCAAACAGGAGAGGCTGTGGCGAACCAGCCAGGAAAGGTCTTTTCAATCCAGGAGTAAAGAGTTCAAACACTGTCTCTCCAATTTAAAACTCTCATTTCAAACTCTGCAACAGCCAGTTAGTCATGTGACTAACTGGTCTGACCAAGTCTGTTTGTGGATTGAATTGGAGCAGGGAGTAGCTCCTTTGTCTACAAGCACTATCTGTTAATATGTAAAAAAAAATTCAGACAAGGTCTGGCAATTCTTGTAACAGGCCTTCTCTTCTTCCCAGCAATAATTTGAAATTTAATGTCCATATGGCAAATTAATATGCCTCATTCTTGGCAGGTGGGGCCCTGCATGACAAGTATATATAAAAAATCATTTTGAAAATTATTAGTGAATCTGATTCCACCATCCTTTTAGGCAATGCATCCCAGATTGTAACAACTCTCATCTTCCATAGGGAGTATTACTTCATGTCCACTGTGACCAGCCAACACTTGGCAAGGCCTAAGGCTTGCACAATGAGCTGCCACCCAGTGAGTCAAAAGGACCCTAGGAATACCCACCCATTCCAAAGGGCCTACACCATAGATGCACGGTAACCCCTGAAGATGACCAGAGCAATGCAGCATGTCCAAATACAGCTCCATCCGGACCAAGGAAGGAAAAGTTAAATACAAATTGCAGACCGTAAGTTGGAATGATACATTGGGCTGGATACTATGGGCGGCGAGCTCAGAGAATGGCAGCCCGACCATGTGAGCCGCATGCCAAACATTTAAATAGCCGAGATGGCTCGTCCCCCTCTCCCCCATCACATGAAGGGGGTAGGCTATCCAGCCAATTGAGGGGGAGTTTTCCTAGCACCTTGGAGGTGGGTTTGGATGTGAGAGCGGGATTGTGGGGAGGGGGGGGGTGGAAATGGCAAAAAAAATGCATTGGGCCTGTTCCTCGATATGTTCCCAACTCCTCGCACTTTTACCAGAGGCAGTTTCAGAGAGCGATGGCTATGTGCCTGTCAGTGGCAGGACGCCAATTAAGGTAATTATGCAGGCAATCGGTGGGCATTTTGGAAGGTCATGGAATTTTGCCAGTGGCGCATGGGAGACCTGCTGTGTCTGCAGCTCATCTATTCATAGGGGCGAGAGCAGTATAGGAGATCAGAATGCCATGAGATTCATATGCGGTGGTCACCTTAAAGGACAAAATTGGCAATCCTCAGGACATCTGCAGGCAAATGCTGGCAACTGGTTTGCTTGTCACCTGCAGACGGATCCACCAGACAGTGCTGGGTGTGAGGAATTGGCTGCTGGTCCCATCAGCAGAACGGCACAACCATCCTCTTCTGCTCCATTCACCTCAGCAGCACACGGTATGCAAAGTGGGTCTGCCGGCCAACCTTCACTGCGGGCATGCTGATTGGCCTTCCCATGTACTCAGGCCACCTAACATTCCTAATTGGATGGTGCTCCCAGAGGCAGCTTCTAAATTGACCTTCTCCGGGAGGATCGCGTTCAATGTCCGGCCATGTGCATGTCCAGGTTCATGACACTGGGCTTGCGACTCGAAGGAGAAAATTCAACACATTGACTCCAATAACAGCTGTGACTTTATTAGAGATATTGAGGGCCCAAGGCCACTGAAACACAGTAACTCGGATGTGTGTGGGTGGACGGGGGCTGGGCAGGTGGTGTTGGGCAATTATCAAATATTGAGTCATAACACAAAGGGCCTGAAGTCACGACTCATGCAAGAGTTGATGGATGGGGACCACCAATCTGTCACACATGTATATTGTGGACCAGCATTCTCAAATAGATGAACACAGCACAGATACTTTCAAGACATTCTCAATCACAGTAACATGCCAATAAAAGGCAGAGACTTCAACCTCTCTTCACCTTATACTCCCATATAACTGCTCAGTACTGAGTACAAATACTGGCCAAGATCCAGGTCACCACTGGTTAGTGCTGACCACATGGGAACACCAACACAACTGCCCTAACACTCTCCCTGAACACAAAGCATTTGTTAGGTGGAGTGGCCATTTCTTCTCACTCCACTTGCATGACTGGCCTTTGGTAAAGTAGTCTGGGGTGAATTCGAATCTTATACTCCAACTCCACATCCACCATGTGCAGCAATAGCTTCAGCATTCCTCCTCCACTGAGGGACCAAATAAGGATGCATCTTATTTCCCTCTCCTCTTTTGGCAAAAGTCATTGTGACCCTGGCAACACCCATCATAGCGTGTTGGAGTAGAAGCTGGAAGTATCTGAACAGGCTGGCATCACAGTTGATGACTTTCCTCACTGGCGTTCATGCATCCTGCACCAGCCTGGTTCTTGACACCTGGTAATATTTGGAAGCAGCCAGCATTGGAAGAAACACAAATAAAATGACCCGCCTGCACACTTCCTACAGACTGGATTTTATAGGCACCCCGAGGCAGGGTCAGAGGCTGTGTGGGGCTCGTAGAATCACAATGGATGGCAGCGGCAGGCCCATTGCCAACCGATTTTGCCAGGGGTGGATAGGCTGATGACAGCCTTCCCGCCCAGAGGCCAATTGAGGCCCTTAAATGGTCTATTAATGGCCACTTAAGGGCCTCTTCCCACCTCCACTGGGATTTAATCAACGGCCGGGGGGGTGGTGCCTCTGCCATGTAGGGAAGGCGCCTTGTAAAATGAGGCAAACTCCCTGCGGGCTTGTGGGGGTGGGTTCCTCCTTCGTGGCCAATCTGTGGCCGATGAAGGACCCCCGCTGACAAAACTTACAAGCCCCCCCTTCACCTGGACTTCATGCCCACCCTCCCACTATTCCAACCCCCCTCCCCTCCCACTCACCGGGACCTTCCATTATGGCCCCCCCCCCGCCTCACTTACCTGAGATCTGGGGTCCCAGCTCTGGACCTGGGTGCAAGGCATCTGCAGTACCGGCAGCAGCTACCGCTCCCAGTGGTACTCCTGATACTGTTGAGCTGCCGGCTCTTTGATTGGCCGGCAGCTCCTGGAGGTGGGATCCCTGTCTTAAAAGGATGGGAATCCTGGAGCAGAACACTTAAGCAGCAAATCAATGGAGGATTGCTCCCGGGGTGGGGTGGGGTGGAGGGGCATGGAAAGGCCGAGGCGGAGTTTCCCCTGCCTTTTTGGCCTGGTGCTGGTAGCCCTGCCTTCTCTACAAAATCTAGCCCAAGATATGCAAGAACAAGCAAAAATACATTTGGGATAGACTTCTATGCTGACTAACTTGATGAGGGCTGTTTGCCTCTAGCTAACCACACGTATCAGGCACTTACAAACTAACCTTGCTACAGAACAAAGGAAATCTACAGAAATTTAAGAGGCACAGTTGGTTGTTGCATTGTAATTCTAATTTATGCAAACTATATAAACTCTTCAAATGAAATAAGGACAGAAATTTTGCTTTCATCAGAGTAGGTAACTAGTTACCATTTCACATGCTAAAACTATACCTCACAACATTAATTTGGCACATTTCCTCATGCTCCTCTACCTTGATCTTGTACTTATTCCGATGTAAAAGGCACCTCACCTTGTTCTAAGTTAATGGGGTCAAAATTGGTCTATGCCAGTAACATTAAACTGGCTCATGACAAATCAGCAGCTCATTTTGCACTCTGTCCCACTTTCTCTTGATGTGAGAAAGAAGATACAGTGTGGTGTAGGATGAAGTGTCGATTTGCTATGACTCACTTTTACACTACTAGTGCAGAATTTTAGAATTTCGGTGAGAATTCCATCTACGGCGATGGCCTTATTGTTTTTTAGCTGTCGGATGACCTTTTCAATCTCATGTCAGGCTGGGGTTATGCTGAGATCATGGCAGGTTGCATGCTGTGGAATATGGTCGAGGGCACTCGCATCAAGGACTGAGTCGCTACTGAGAAGATCTTTGAAGTTCTCCTTCCAATGAGCACTGACTGCCTCTCTGTCCTTGATCAGTACCACTTCATTCTTTGCTCTCAGTGGGGTAGGTCCGTAGGTACTTCAGCTGTAAATGGTCTTGACTGCGCTGAAGAATCCAGGCATGTCGTGGTTGTCGGCGAGCTGCTGTACTTGCTGTGCTCTTTCAGCCGACTAGCTGTTCTTTAGGTCATGGGTTTTTTGTTGGACCTGAGCCTTCAATTGTCTGTATACCTGCTTTTTTCCCTCGAATTTTGGTGATGCTTCCAGTTCAGGAATGCCTTGCGCTTGCGATTTAGTAGCTCCTGGATCTCCTGGTTGTTCTCGTCAAATCAATCTTGATGTTTCCTGGTCAAGAAACCACAATTTTCTTCGCAAGTGCTGATTATGGTAGCTTTGAGGGCAGACCAGGCATTGTGAACATTCTGTGGTTCCTGTTCATTGAGCGTCGCCAAGTTGCTTATAAGATCATTCCTGAGTAGGTCTTTCTTCACAGAGTCCTTGATACCATCGACATTGATTTTCCTGCGGCAGTGCTTTTGCTGCCGCTGCTGTTTTTTGGACTGGGTTTATGGAGATAGTAGCTCAGATTAGGAGGGTCAAGGAAACGCTGCAAGAATGTCCTTAAAGCCTCCCTGAAATAATGTGGCATATCCACTGATTTGTGGGAATCTCTTGCCCAAGACCGCCCAAAATGGAGAAGAAGCATCCGTGAAGGGGCCAGCCAGTTTGAACAACGTTGTCACGCCCAGGCAGCGACCAAGTGCAAACAGTGGAAGCAGCATTCGGAAATTCAAGCATCCACTTCACTTGCCTCACCAAACACCACCTGCCCCACCTGTAGCAGAGTGTGCAGTTCCAGAATTGGACTATTCAGTCACCTAAGGACCCACAACCCTGGAGTGGAAGAAAGTCATCCTCGTTCCTGAGGGACTGCCTGAGAAGAAGAGAATTAGCTCAGACCAATTTTTCTCCCAATTCATTGCAAAATGCTGCACAAGATCAAAAGAAATGTTGTCCATATTGTTGGTGTTCTTTAAATGCAGTGCAATCAAAATGCCTATTTTACCGTTAAAAAATACTAAAAAATGTAAGTTATAATGATGAATAATGACCTGAATGTTATATGACGCATAACACATTCATATTCATACCAAGAAAATAATTATATATTTCTGAGCAAATGTCAGTGCATGACAGTACGAGCTATTAAACCCTACTTTCAATTTGATTTAACATTTTATCACTCAACAAAAGCAGGATAACATAAGGCTGGTGTATTTTGTGCTGTCGCTGGTTCTTTTTCTGTTAACTCAAGAGTTCCCCAGTTCTCTGTCTTCTCTCCAACTCTGCTCCTTCTTCATTTCAATGGTTGGAGCAGTCTTGCACCCCTGAGAGTGTCAGAAATTTTAAGATATTTCTTCAGTCCTCTTATAAAATGGCCAATGAGGCCGTGTAAACATCTTTCTGGGAGGAGGGGAAGAGGGCACCCTGGCAGCCCCTACAGGGATTAGACACCCCATATCAGAATTTCTGGCCTCCTCAGGCTAATGGGTGCCCGAGATGCACTGCACTAATGTGTTCTGCCACCCAGAATATTTATATTTGGTTTGGCAGGATCAGTGTGAGAGGTCACTGAAGGGCAGATATTTGTTATGTGCACTGGGATCACCAAACCATGGATTTTTATGACAATTATGCATTGACCTTGACTTAAGGCCCCCTCCAGAGACTGGAGCACATAATCTAGGCTGACACTCAGTGCAGTATTGAGGGAATATTGTAATTTGAGGAAGAGTAGAGGAGTTCTCCCAAGTGCCCTGGCCAATATTTCCCTCCTTCCTATTCCAGAAACGCTAAGATCAAGTTTAACCCTAACTCCCACGCAGTGGGGACTGAATAACTTATGGACCAGGGGCTTAATTT